>NW_012136525.1:3092611-3218355 GCF_000956105.1 Propithecus coquereli | reverse complement strand
AAAACAAAGCACACCCCGGCTGGACAACAGAGGACACTGGAGACGGGCACAGCACGCAGGACAGAGAGGGAGGACTAAACTGGAGGTCAGGAGGCCTGACTCCTGCTTCTAGCTCTGCCACCAGTGCCTGCTCGGTCCTGTTAGAGCCCTGTGAACACACTCCCCCAAGTAACCACAGCTGGGACAGGGGGGCGAGGAATCATACATGCTAGTATTTGCTTGTGTTTGCATAAAGAAGGGTACATAAGAACCAAATGAGAGTCAAACGAGATCCTGGGTGTGGAAGAGGCGTCCACTAATACTGCTAACAGCCAGATCCCTAAACCCAAACCCGACTAAGTTCCCAACGGCATCTCTGTTCTGAGAGGGGTTTCTGTAGAATGAGCAGGAGTTTTCTGGAAACAGAAACGTTACTGTAGACATAGAAAATGGTAGGACCAAAGGCAGAGAGACAGAAAATGAGCCCAGTGAGTTCAGAGAATTAAAAGGAATGCAAAATACTAAGTGCAATGTGGGAACCTGGATTGGCCTCTGGAACAGAAAAAGGACATTAGCGGACAAACCAGTGAAATCTGAATGAAGTCTGCGGTCTAGTTAATAGCATCGCACCAATGTGAATGTCTCAGTTTCGACAAATATGCCATGCTTATGTAAGATGTTAACATTAGGGGAAAGCAATACTATCTTTGCAACTTTTATATAAACCTGACATTATTCCAAAATAAAAAGTTTATTAAGAAAGAGGTGGGGTGGGGGTGGGAGCCATTAACGGCCAGAGTGGGGAACTCAGGTGACAGACAGCAGCAGAGGCTGGATTCCGGGGGTCTATGCCGCACGATGACGTTCAGATTTTGTCTTCAAGTAATAACTCCACGGCAATAATCCTTCCTGTCTTTGAAGTCTTCCCACGGGCCACGGGTGGACTAGTTCATCTTAACTGTATTTCGCCTGCCCCCGTCTGCCTGAACCCACACGCTACGGGCCCAGCTCTCATGCACACACGCACACTGCCCCTCTAGGAGGGGCCTGTGTCCAGCCCACCCCAGACACGGATGGGGGAGACAGAGGCACTGCCTCGAGCAGCATCAGGCAAATGTCACACGAGGCACAAAGAAGTCATCAGCAGGACAGACGTAGTGACCTCACTTGCCCTCTGAGAGAGCCTTCTCAGGGCCAGCTCGGCTAAGTGGCAAAAGGGCTGAACTCGACGGCCGCCAGCACGGCCCCACCCCCTCCCCGTGGCCGCTGCTCCGAGGGCCGCCCCACTGTGTGCTCTCAGGTCCCTGGACCCCGCAGCTCTCCACTCCCCAGTCTTCCCTCGCCACACTGCCGTCCAGTGGTTGGCGCCCGCAGCGTCGCACATCCCCAGTTACGAGGTGCGCTCCTGGCGAGCAGGGCCAGCTTCCGCCTTATCCCGGGACTCCCAGGGCCCGGCACTCAGTAGGTGTTGAATAAATGTGCGACGAACAAGACCCAACACGCTGGGCAAAGATGCTTCGAAGACCAAGAACTGGCTCTTCAAAGAGCAAAAAATGCTCATTTTGCCAAAACTCTCCAAGACTCTGAGGCTTGGGGCCACGTGGCATTTTACAACCACCCAGCTCACTGCCCTATTCTCTGAGATTTAAAAAAAATGAAGTTCGTAAGCACGCTTACAGTTAGCAAAGCACTTCCACATCCAGAATCTCATGTGACGCCCTTATAACAGAGAGGTACGGGTCTGTATTAAGCCCATTTTATGGATAAGGAAATGGAGTCTCAGAAAAGCAAAGGGACTCACCTGGGTTGTCACGGCTCCCAGATGAGTATGCATTAGGGTTTGGCCTGTGACTTCTAGTTTCAAGCCCCTTGCTATTTTCTTGTAGCTTCTCTGCCCTCCGAGGCAGGAAGCACCACACACACACACACACACACACACACACACACACACACAGAGTCCCCCATCCTCCTCCTGAATCCAGAACCACCACCCAGAACAGAAGTCAGCCACCACGGAGTGGAGAGAAGCTGCAGCTGTACCCATGGGCTGGCATTGTCTGCCACAGAGCCAAGGGCGGGCCTGCCAGGGCACGCACCGGCGCATCCCCACCCCGGGTGGTGGAGAAAGAGCAATAATCCCCCTCGCTCCAAGCTTGGAAAGGGAGACTCACAAGGGACAGACAGACCCTAGCAGAGGCAGCACCAAAGTGCAAACTCCCCACCTGCCACCAGCCCCTGAGACTCAGAGGGCCAGCTTACTGGGAGACACCCTCAAGATGGCACAACAGGGTTGAGGGGACATCCCCTGAAGCCCCTTCACTCACCTCTATAATCAAAGGGCAAAAAATGGCAAAGAGTGGTGCCAATCCACATCCACTTACCACATGAAGAGGCAGGTTAGCACCTGGGCTCTGGAGCCAGACCACCTGGGTTCAAATCCTGGCTCTGCTGCTTCCTATCAAGTTAATGAACTGCCTTGTGACTCAGTTTCCCCGTTTGTAAAATGGAAATAAGACTATCAGCCTCATACAGTCATTTGAGGATTAAATGAGTTTATACATAGCAGTTAGAATAGCACCTGGCACATCACATGTGCCCATGAAAATGTTCGTTCTTTGGACTTATTTTTTCAGTCTAGAAGGTACCTACTCTGGGCACAACCGGAGTTGGTCATCTAGGTGGGAAGATTTTTTTTTAAGATGCGTAAAACATGAAATTACCATCCAGGACAAATCTTATTAGAATCTAGTGGATGGTTCAGAAAGAAATCACGACAGGAGTGAGCTGAGTGGGAGGATCAGAGCAGGCTGGGGCAGCTGAGGATGCGGGAGAGGCTGAGATGGCCTCAGAGACCGGCAGGCTGCGTGCAGCAGGGAAGAGAGGAGGAAGGGCCGGGAGCCGGGGCTGAGGACTGAGGAAGCGGGGACCCAGGCAGACGTGGGAATGCATGTGGTATCCCAAAAGAGTGGACAGGATTGCAAATACAGGTTAAGAAAGAGAGCAGAGGGCCTGAATGATGATCTTAGAATGGAGACATTAGCTTTTCATACATTCAATAAATATTTATTGTGTACCTACCGTGTGCTGGGCACTGTTCAGAGCCCTCGGGATACACTGGACAACAAAACCATCCCGCGGCGTTTCCTTATGTTCTAGCTGGAGAGGCAGGTAAATAACAACACACATACTAAGAAAACACTCCACGAGAAAATCATTCAGAAGTAGAACTGGGTAAAGGGGAGCTGTGAGGTCTCTGAGCAGGAACAATGAGCAGGAAGAGAAAGGATGGTGTTAAATACAAGTTACTTACAACTGCTCCTGGGCCACCCCGAATCCACAATCTTCTAAGGAGGACGGATCCGAGAGCCATGACTTGTCTTGCTGAGCAGGGGGGTGTTGGGGATACAAACTGGAAATGCCAAGCCAGAGCTAAATTTTTCCACATGGACATGTGCAGAAGACATACTCGGGGACCCGGAGTGAGCTGGCCAAGGCTGGGCTAGGGGCAGGGGACAAGGGGATTGGAAGTTTGAGGAAAGAGATATCCAAAATGGATTTTTAGAATAGTGTTCTCTGGCACGCGAGATGGAACCCCTCACCTATCCATGAATCCTTCACAAAAGGTTTCAAGACAGTCGGTCCAATGACGTGTGCACACTGGACAGGTGAACAGCAGGGAGACAGCAGGGAGAGTAGGGCAGCTGTTTGGGCTGTGAATGAGCTTCCAGGGTGTGCCCCCATTGTGGGTGGCGGCAGGAGGAATGAAAGATGAGGCACCACGGCTAGGCTGAAATCAGACCTGAGGTCTGATCTTCACTCTGCCACTAAGTCACCATATCCCGCCTCAGCCCTGGTTTCTTATCTTTAAATCGGACAGCATCCGTGGTACCTCCCAGCAAGCATGTGAGAGCCACTAGGAAACAAGAACACATTCACCAAGCACGTGTGAGGTGAGGCGGAGAAGAAGTTTGGGTGTGAATGGCAGGAGCGGGGCAGGGCTGAGGACAAGCTTTGCATGTAGGAAGCCCGCAGAGGTTATGAATTCTGAGCTTGATGTTTATTTCGAGATTACTATATTTATTTATTTTCTATTGCTTCTGTAACACATTACCACAAATTTAGTGGCTCAAAATATCACACATTTATTATTTTACAGTTCTAGAGGTCAGAAGGCTGAAATGAGTCTGGCAGCAACAGGGGAGAATTCGTTTCTTCGACTTTTCCAGCTTCCAGAGGCTGCCCTGGTTCTGCACGTGGCCTCTGCTTCCATCCTCACGTCTCCTTCTCCAGCTCTGATCCTCCTGCCGCTTTCCTGTAAGAACCCTTTTGATGACTTGGGGCCCACCAGGATAGGCCAGGATAATCTTCCACCTCAAGACCCTTTAACTCATCACATCTGCAAAATCCCTCAGGCCATGTAAAGTGACACCCATAGGCTTCAGGGATTGGGATGTGGGAAGTGCCTGAAGGATCTCGGATACCAGGACTGGAATTTATGGAGAGGGGAGCTAAACCGAGAAAACGGTGGGAGCCCAAGAGGGAAGAGTGCTCAAGGAGAGGGCTGACAGACAAGGGCAGAGCCCTGAGGAGGAACGCGGAGAGAGACCACGCCTGCGGCTATTCCACAGATGTTTGCGGAGGGCCTGCCAGGGGCCAGCAAGCGCTGGGAGCTATGGAGAACACAGACATTAATCGAATGCCAGTGTGCTTCGGAGGAGCTCACCACCAAAACACGTGCACATAAAAGAAGATGATGACAGTCAATGAGTTATCCGTGAGGGAGATTCAAGCGAGGTCCCCCCAGGAAGAAAAGAAAAGATGGGCATCATGAGGGGGTGCATTTGAGCTTAGCAAGAAGAGCAGCAGAGAAGTTTCTAGAGTGGAGGAGGTGAATGAACCAACACAGCCAGTGGTAGGGTGGCTGGGAGGGCCTTGGTGGCCGGTGAGAGTTGGGGAACTGCCCGTTGGCTCACAAAGCCATTGCCTGCCGCTGGAGGGATGCGGGAGGTGGGCGTGACCGACGCTCCGCTCCCCTCGCCCCTGCGTGTTCAAATCCTACCAGCAGGGGGAGCGCCAGAGTGGAAGTGGGCCCTGAGCCGGAGCCAGGGTTTTTTTCCTGAAACAGGATTCCCTGAGGGAAGGGAGGAAAAGTTTTCCCACTTGAGCGCCACAAAGCTTGGAAGGCTGGCTGCCTCTGTGTGATCTCTGACTCAGGGGTTTACCCAGACTTTCCTCTTCCAGTTAAAGCAAACCATATTTTTTTCCATCTCTTCCTTTCCTGCTTGCCTGTAGCACCAACTGCCCGTAACAAGCACACTTTGGCCCAGAAGCTGATTGCGCCATAGAATGTCAGAGCGAAGGGGACTCTGACATCTAACCCCAAATGCTCTTTGTACAGGTGAGGAGACTCAGGCCCGTGTCCAAAATAAACCAACGGGTGGGAACCAAGAACAGAACTCAGACCCCCTCAGGCCAGAGCCAAGGTTCTTACCACACTGCAAGGACCCCCTGGATAATATGTGACGTGACACTTGACGCTTAGGCTGCCCCTGTTTCTTGAGTGAAAATAATAAAATAATAATGACAATAGGAACAGTAGGCAACATTTCTCGAGCACTTCTGTGGCAGGCACTATTCTAAAGCCTCCACGTGAATTATCTCATTCCGTATTCACAATTCCCCTAAAAAGTAGTTTCTATTATAAGCTTAAATATTTACTGAACTCCTCCCACCAGCCCTTATTAGCTCGGGGGGAGAGGGGAGATACAAAGAGATAAAATCTCTCTTTTCCTTAGACCTGTTCTCCCGAGATGGATGGACCCAGGCCCAGAGCAGCACAATGGGACATTGTCTGTGTCTCCACGTCCACTCTCACCGCCCCTCACCCGGTGCTTCACACTCTGCCTTGCCGAACCATCCTCCAGGGACACTGGTTAGGACGAGTAGCCGGCCCCTCTAGCATCAGGCTCAGTTCAGGCTCTGCTTCTCCATCCTCTTCCTCCGCCATCTCGCCCACTGCTGGTAGTTTCCAGCGCTGCCAAGTGCCTGTGGTTTCCTGTTTCTGTGACTTTGCACATATAGTTCCCTCTGCCTGGAATTCTCTCCTCCACCTTGGCTATTGACCCTGCCGTCCGCAGTCAGCTGCTGCAGGGGGTCTCCTGCTCTGGGAAGCCTCCCACACTCAGGCTGACTTGGGGACACGCCCTTGGGCCCCTTCCTGTTCCTAGGCCGCTTTTCTCCCTGAGCAAAGATTCTATGTGTTTGTAATTGTCTGTTAATGGGTCCCTCTGCCCTGCACTGAGATTCTAACATGCTGTCTACCCATGGATAGAGGTTGTTTCATCTCAGTACCCTCAGCATCCCACAAGGTGTGTGACACACAGGAACCTCTTAAGAAACGTTAAAAGAACAATGAATGGAGCCCTCCATAATCTGGCTTCTGCTGCTCTGCCTCCCATCTCTCCTCCCGTTCCCAACCTGGCCCCTCCTGGGGTTTTGCCTGCCCTCTCCAGCCTCCACCCCATTGCCCGGTCATCATTCACTTCTCTTGTCTCTCACCTGAACTAGTCAACAGCCTCCTAACAGATCCGCACCTGGTCCTCAGCTCACCTTTCATCTCCTGCTGCTCCCTTCACACCACCCAACTGCCCCTCCTCAAATACATCTCGATTTTCCATCCAGTTCCCTTAAGCCTGTCTCTGTAACTCCAAATGTCACCCTCATCCCATTGTCTGGCTGCCTGTCTCCCCCCTGCACTGGACTCTCAGCTCCTGGAGAGCAGAAACGGGGTCTAATCATTTTTTTTCAGTTCTTAACCCTATTGAAATACTCTCATAAAGTAGATACTGAAAAATGTTTTTGAATGCATCAATCAATGAATCAATCAACGAGACAAGTGTAATGGTAACAGAGCAAAATAATAGCTACAATGCGGAACAGTGGCTGTTCCTGGTGAGTGAAATTTCGAGTTATTTTGTTTATGCTTATTGGTATTTGTTGTTTCTGTAATGAATATGTTTTGCTTTCCTAATAATAAAGAACACTAAAGGAAACTTCCTTTGGAAAAAAAGACAAAGGGGTTTGGGGGCTTCAAAGGAAGGGGAATCTCCTCATCCAGTTGAGAGAATCTCAAAGGAGTGTTTAAGGAGCCACAGAATTTCTACACGTGCAGGGGGAAGGGCTGGCCACCAGCCAGCAGGGGCACGCACCGCGTGCAGAGCTGGGCATTTTGACCATGGAGTAGGGGTAGGATGCCAGGTGGGGCAGAAAGTCAGATGAGTGTTCCCTACAGGGCCTTGAAAGCAAGATGAGGAATTTCAACTGAGGTCATTGAATGTGGGGAGCTACAGAAAGTTCTTGAGCTGAGGAGAGACACTCAGACATTCCAGAGACACAGGAATGAGGGTGGGGTGGAGGAGTACAAGACTGGGCTACAAACCCTCTCTTCCCCTCTGGGGCATCCACACAGCAAGTCCAGGAAGCGCTTAGGGACTGTCCAACCCTCAGCCATATTACCGATTCGGTGATCGGTATTCGATAATTACTTCCAAAAGCCGTTGATCTGTTTTCCCATGCAGACTGCAAGTTTCTCCCTACTCCACACGATGTGCCAACTGAGAGTGTGTTCAATGAGTCAAGGCCTGCAAGGAGACGCCCACGGGAGAAATAAAGCCCGGCAGCTTCCCTTCAAATCCGGGTCAGGGCAGAAGGAGCCCCCATTCTGGCAGCCGGCCTTGGGTAAGGCCTTTAGCCAGACGACCTGGGGAGGGTCTCCCAAAGTAAAGGGCCTGGGCCGGACGCCCAGATTCAACAAGGGAGAACCGGAAGGTAAAAGTGGCAAGGGGTGAGGCCTGGAAAGACCCCAGGACTGCTGGGAAGAAAAAGGGAGGAAGGAGGAGGACGACGATTAGGGAGCAGGGGCAACTCGGTGGGGACTGCACTGAGCGGGAGGAAGGCGGGCACAGAAGCGGGAGCGGCTCCGCGGGGCTCGGAACCTGGGCGGGGGCGGGGCAGGTGGGGCCGGGAGGCGTGGTCGGCGGGGGTCGGCTTTTCTCCGCACATGCGCACCGCGGCCGGCCGCGCACCGTAAGGAGTGGCACTTTTAAAAGTGCAGCCGGAGGCCAACCCGCAGCTACCAGCACCTCTGTCCTGCGCCGGGTCCCGCCCGTCCCAGCCGCGCGCCCCGGTCCTGCACCACTCCGGCCCAGGCCAGTCTAGCCCGCACCATGCCGGTCAAAGGAGGCACCAAGTGCATCAAATACTTGCTGTTCGGATTTAACTTCATCTTCTGGGTGAGTGAGTGCGCGACTCCCACGCGCTCTTCTCCGGGACCACCTGTTCCCGGGCCCCAGCGGCTGTCCGCGGCCCGGGGTGCCACGGCGCCCCGGGGGTGCCGGCAGCTGGCACTGCCCGCACCGGGCAGGCTCTGGGCGGGAAGAGAAAGGGCGCTGCGCCTGCCAGCTGGCTCCTCGGCTGGGTCCGGAGTCGGGCGGGACAGGCACATTCGGGTGGGGCTCATCCGAAGCCAAGCCAGCGGGGGAGGCGGGGGCCCTAGTGAGCTTGGGCGTATAGACTGGCCCCGGCCCCCTCCCTCGCTGAGAATTCGAGGTGGGCTTTGTGTCTGCTCCCACCCCAAGCCTCTCCGAGTGCCAGAGGGACAGGCAACAGGGAGTAGTGGAGCACCCCTCTTCTGGGAACGCAAGGCCCTGGCCAGGGAGGACCGTGGCAGGCAGCGCAGTTCGTGACCGGGGCGGGCTCTCCCAAGTGGTAGGGGCCGCGAGCGGGGAGGATGCGGACGCTCTAAAGGACTCGGTGGCTCAGGGAGAACCCAGCCAAGAGCCGTTCTCACTTTTACACTGGAGAGAAAGGGGTGCGCAGCGGGCCTGCGTGGGCCCCCGGGACCTAGTCCCCGAGTGAGAGTAGGGGACCCCTCCACCCTGGAGGAGGAACCTTGCAGGCCCCCATATCCTCAGACTTTGATTCTGAGCCACCCTGAGAAAGTGTGAGCTCCCTCCAAGCTACCTGAAAGACTAGCTTGTCCTGATTTTTTTTCAAGGGTGATAAGTATCTCGCTGGAGAGAAGTCTGGGAGAGCTGGGGAAGGAAGGAGGAGCAGATGCCTATCAGCGCCTCTAGTGGGATGGGTCCTGTGTTTGTGCATTTCCCGGAGAGATCAGGTGCAGAGCGGGCTGCCAGCCCAGGAGGGCCTCCAGCATTGCTCCCTCCCCGCCAGGCCCCCCAACTGCAAGCAAGGCGGGGCACAGAGAGTGGACACTAACCTGGAGAGATCAGCAGGTCCCGGAGCACCAGGGACACCTGCTGCTGGCCACACATTAGCCTCTCTTCGAATGGGAAGGCCCAGAGAGGCAACAGAAAAGCAGAGTGTCCACTCCACACCTTCCCTTGAAGGATTAAGGGACCACCCAGGGACAGAAGCGAGGAGTAGGGGACCTTTAGGTCCTGATTCTGAGGGCCACATTCCCTGCACACAGATGACAATATTTGCCCTTCCGCAGACAGGAAAGGGTTTGGAAAGGCGGTCCCTGTACCACTCTCAAGAGAGATGGCAGTAGAAAAAAGTGTGTGCCACCAGGGGCTTGTAACCAAAAAATGTACTTATTCCCCTGGAGCTGGTCATTGAGGTCTCTGTGAACCTCAGGGCCAATCTAAGATTTACTCCTCTCCCCAGAGCTGAAGGGTGGTAGGACAGTTCTTCCAGCCTACAGAGACTGACCTGCCCTTGCGTGAGTCATCATACCCAGCACACACCCTAGTGAGGACAGCATAAGATGTGCCCGTGCCCAACCCTTGATCTGCTTTAGGAAGACCCTGCCTGCAGTGGGCACCCCCTCCTCCTGCTGTTCCCACCAGCCCCAACAGCCGGCCAGCTGCCAGGCTGAGCTTCCTCCTCTCTCCAATCCCTGGCACCAGAAAGGAATGTTGGAAGGCAGCTGGCCCAGCCCCACCCCACCCTTGTCCTTTGGGGAGTTCTCCTCTCCTGTCTCCAGCACACTCTCTCCTCTGCCGGTCTGTTGGTTAGTCCTCAGCCGTCTGCCTAGAGTGCATCAGGGTTTGGGGCTGGAGTTAACCGCAGACTGCCACAGTGTGCCTCCATGTCCCCATCTGTCCTGTGGCATGTGCGGGAGGGTAATGGGAGGCTCCCAGGGTCGCCCAGTATCTCCTCAGTCTCTTGCCTGCTGGCCTGCAATCTGTCCACACTATCTGCAGCCTGCCACCCCGCTGGGATTCAGAGCTCCCCTGCCTGGGTTAGGTGCTGCTGGTTGGCTCTGTGGTCTGAAATAGAAATCACTTACTCTGGGAGTGTTTGGGTTTAGAATTGGACATGACTTTAGAGAGTCCAGCCCTCTTATTCACAGGCAGCAGAGAACCGAGACAGGGGTTGATTGGCCCAGGATCACAGAGACCGAGCCAATACTATAACCAGTGGGTCCCTTACTTTTCATTGTGTCCTCTTCTGTCTCTGTGACGGGCAGGGAGGTGGGCAGTAGCTATGTTTTCCTGAACTAATAATCACTGTTCATCCGTCCTGTGTCGGGGTCCCTCTGGAGACAAAGCTCTCATCCCCTAGGAGATGATGTAATGGAGGAATACGGCGGTCGGTCCCGTTGTGCAGTCTGCAGAGCCCTTTTTCCAACTGCCATCATACAGTCAGAGGAGGAAGCATCGTCCCCATTTGACTGATGGTCCGGAAACTAGTCCCCACAGAGGTTAAGTGCCTTATCCAGGATCGTGGGGCAGGGCAGTCTCAGAAGTCAGTTGCCCAGGTGGGTTTGGCTAGCTGGATGGGAATGGAGGAAGGCTGGGATGAAGCTCCAAAAACCACTCTCTTAAGGGAACTGCTTGGAGTGTGCTGTCACCACTTTCCTTTCTCAAGCCCAGGAATTTATAAACTTGGCATTTGGGACCTGATGTGGGCCTTGTAACGCGGGAGTTGTGAGGCCAGGGGCCGCCAGCGCCTCATGTACACGGGGTGCTGAGAGGGGTGTGTGGCAGGGATCCAGAGAGGCCAGCCTAGTGGCAGTGGGACAGTTGTGGGGGACAGGGAGGGGCTGTGCCTCCTCCTTGGCCTGCTCCCATCCCCGTGGGACACTTGCGACAACTGAGCCTGTGCGGCCTGCCCTTGCCAAGTCGGGCATCCGATGCCCACAGCCAAACCAGCAATCAGTCTGTTCTTCCAACGCCCCCAGAACCAAACCTCCCAGCTCTATTTCGGTTGTTCTGCATTTCCTTCAGACCTCCCTGCCCACCCATCACCAAAAAACCATTGAGAGGGAAAACATCTTCCAGGATGTCGGGGTGGCAGACAACACAAGTATTTCCAGCTGTACAGTGGCGAACCAGGGCTAGGGCCGGGCCAGGAATGTAACTTTCCCCTCCTATCTCCCCAAATCCTAAGCCTGAATGTAGGGACTTTCTGCCCTCTTCCTGGTCAGACAAGGGGAAGAGCTCCTTAGGGCAAAGGGGGGAGAAGTTTGGCTCTACTGAGAGAGCCCAGCCCTCACCCCGCCTCCACTCAGCCCGTTGCTCACTGCCTGTCACCCCATACCCTCCCTTGCTGATGGAAATAGCAGGGGATTTCTCTGTCCCGAGAAATGGTGTCGCCTGGACCTAAGGGAGACTGCTGGGAAACATGGACGGGGACGGGACTGGGAATTTAGAGACCTGGGTGTGAGTCCGGGTCTGCCCCCAGCTGACTCTGAAGCCTTAGGCCAGGTCACTTTTGTGCTCTGGACCTCAGTTTCCTCATCTGTAGAGCCAGTGGGTTGGAGCAAATGGACTCAAAACTCCTTTCAAGCTCAGTCTATGAAAACAACCCCACCCCACCACCCACACAGCCCAGAACAGCACTCAGGGGTTGGAAATGTGTGGCGGATACCAAAGCCTGTCCTCAGAACAGGGCTTCTCTTAACTATTACCTCTGGAGCAAGAACCTGGTTCTCTTTCCTGTCACCTCCGTGTTCCCTCTGCCCACCCTGGGTGGGGTCTCTCTGCCTGGGGGTTCTGTCTGCATTGCCCCTGTACCTTAGCCCTTTGTGGTGGTACGGCTTAGTGGTCAGAGCGCCAGCTCTGGATTTGGTGCCCCCATCACCAGGTGGGGCTGGTGACCACCCCAGGGGTCGCAGCGAGGGTTCAATGGCCACTTGTGCACAGTGCATTTGGCATAGCAGATTGCACTCGATGCATTGTTCTTCACTAGCGGAAAGTAGGTTGAGGCTGTGGGGAGGGTGGGTGCAGTTCCCCAAAAAGTATGGCCATTTAAACGGACTGGCCGGAGCACACCCCAATCTGCACGTCTGCCTCCCCCCTTGCCTCCTCCTCCGTGTCAGTGCCGGCCTCACTCCGCATCAAAACGCTGCCTCCATTGCACAGGTTGCTACTCGTTGGACTGTAGGGAGGCCCCACTTCTGAAATAAACTGCATGGCAGAGAAACCCTAAGGCATCAGGACTCCGGGTCTGGGCGGGGCATGGACAAGTTGGGTGGCGGTGGCAACTGCCCCCCGGCCCTGCCCCAGCTTGCCGCTTCCCCCAGAAGCTGTTTGACTCCAGTGTTGGGGCTGAGCAATAGCTGGGACGGTCACATTAAATGGCTCCACATCTGGCGCCCAGACTGCAAGTTTGGGGAGAGGTGAGTTGAGGCCAGGTGTCTGCATCTGCTAAGGAAAATGGGATATCACCCAGAATCTTCCTGGTCTCTCCCCAGCCCCTCAAGGGTTGTCAGCAACAAAGACCCGGACTCCTGATCTCACACACACACACACACACACACACACACACACACACACACACACACTGCCCTTTTCTTCAGCTCTTTTGTGCTCAAAGGAAGCGGCAGCCGTTTCAGGCCCGAATTTGGCAGTGTTTTGATAAGCAGCCTTACCGAGGGCCTGGCCAGAGCTCTGGGTCTAAGTGAGCCTTCTGTGGCCTCTGCTCAGAAACTCGCCTCTTTCACCTTCCTTTGGGAGGAGTGGTGGGTGGGCATCTCCCCTCCTGCACACACAGCTGTGTGTGTCCTGTGTTTGTTTTGTCTGTCTGGTCTCCCATTCTGTTCAATTTGACGAGGAGGCATGGCTTTTGGAATTGGTTGCACGGTTTGGATTGGAACTTAATTATACCTTGGATTTACAAAAGCACTTTTTTGTCTAAAGAATACAAACCCCCACGGTTCCCGCCTGGGCACGTCGGCCGTGAGGGCAGGGCCTGAGCTCTCCAGGTTGCCGCGGCTTCGGCTTCTGTAGTCCTGTTGCTGCCTCGCTGGCGGCGTGTGCGAGTGGACCTGCGTCGTGTTGAGTGGGGAAAGGAGAGGGGGGAAGAGCTACGTGTGTGTGCTCAGTGCTCCTCCCTCCCCAGGCTGGGGTCGGGGGACTGTATTTGGACCTGCCGCAGGTCTTCTCCACCACAGCCGCACAGAAACAGGCTTTACCTCCTACATACAGACAAGCAGTGACTTCGTTGTGCCAGGGTTGACGATCTGGGTAAGAGCCGGTCAGACCTGTGCCCTCAACTAGCAGGAGAAATGCTTTGCAATTAGGAAATTCAGGCGACAAAAAGAGCTAATTTTTATACTCCTCTTAAATTTATGTTTTTGAGGTCTGACTGCAGATCACTTGCCTGTTTTATTCCATGGAAAAAGTCATGCAGGTCCAAGGGACATTTTCATTTTCCATCAAGCGATGGCATGCAGCTGTAGAAAGCAACATCCTGTCCCCAGATGAGATAATTTTATAATAATTACATCCATCTGGTAATTTTCTCCACCCCCCCCCACCAAATTATACTT
This sequence comes from Propithecus coquereli, assembly GCF_000956105.1. Taxonomy (NCBI): domain Eukaryota; kingdom Metazoa; phylum Chordata; class Mammalia; order Primates; family Indriidae; genus Propithecus; species Propithecus coquereli. The sequence goes on along the minus strand of NW_012136525.1, from coordinate 3,204,578 downwards.
AGTTGTGCATAGTTTTTAAGTACTGTATGTTGTCATCCTTGACTAGTAGATCTTAACCTTTTTAGGGAATTCCGTTAAATCAGTGGGACCTGCGTCCAGAAAAACATTATGTCTTTTTTTGCTTTTCCTCTGGAGGTCCATAGACCTCAGGTTATGAGTGCCCCATGTGGGTTTTTCTCCCTCAGTGTCTAGGCACCCCTTGCCCTGTCCTGAGCCCCGTGCTTCTGCCGGAAGAAACAGGTTGACTCACTGCTTTCCAGGAGTTGCGTGGAGGAATCACCGGGGACTTTGCAAAAGACGTTAGAAAACCTGAATTCCCGTGATGACCGTGAGGAGCCCAGGCTGGAGAGCTGGCCTCCCCTCCCATCCCCACCCTGACTCCCGGCTTAATCATTGCCCAAAGAGTGGTTTTGACTCTCCATTAATTTAATGAGTGTTCTCTATTTCTAGTCCACATAAAAAATGCAACTTTATGAGCTTCCAGCCAAGTTTGCCCTCCCGGGTTAGGGTTCCCATAGCTTGAGTGATTTGTCTTTGTTGAGGAAGAGCAGAGCTCTTTTTTCTTCTCCTTCTTCCCACCAAATAGAGGCTAGAAGGCTCAGCCCAACCTGCTCTCGTCTTGCCTCTAAAGACTTTCAGAAAGGAGAACTGTTTCCTGAGGGATCATTTGGGGGTTTGGGCTCCTGAGGAGCGAATAAGCAGCCTGGTTAAGTAACAGGGGAAGACAAAGCAGTCCGACTTGGAAAGAGGACCAGATTAATTTGATTCCAGAGAAGGTCACTGAGTAGAGAGGTCTGGGGACTACTGACTTGGAAGAACATCAGAAACCTCGGTTTTAAGAGACCTTCTTGTTTAATCCTCTTGCCACACACAGTGCAGGTGAGCAGACATGGGGGCTCTTGCTGGCTGTGTTAGGAAAGTAACCCTTCAGCTTACCCGGTGCACATCCAAGGTTCCGGTGAACCCCTCTAGGACGTGGGCAGGCCTGTGGCCCATGACTCCTGCCCAGCACCCACTCCACGCTGAGCTGCCGGCCTTAGGAAGCAGTCCCTTGCTTGCACTCCCAGTCTGAGCTGCCCGTTAACATCCAAATGCAGAAACCACACGATACATGGATCACAGGAAAAATCCTTGACTAGGGTTTAAAATACCATAGAGTTAACTGGACAGTTTTACTAAATTCAAAACAGATTCCTATAGCATTTTTGTTTTAATTTCTTTTAAACCTACATTGATTGAATCTATAGCATGATAATACAGTGTTATTAAAACTCTAAAAGATCAGCAAACTCATGCTTATTTGTGAGCTCACCATTGCTTTTCAAGTCAGTAAAGGTTTGGTCTTTGAATCCAAATCACCTCTCCCCTTCTAGGTGAGCAGTTGCATGGCGCCAGTTTGCATGCCTACCTCAGATCACACCCCAGCTCTGCCGGGTGTTCGTGGGGGCCATCCACACCTCCCTCTGTGGCCCCGCTCCTCGGGAGGAATGTGCACCCCAGAGACAGGAGGCCCTTCCCACTAAGACGTGTCCCCCTGCTCTCCCTAGCGCAGTGTGAACACCTTCTTTCTTGTGACATGGGGCTGTAGATTTAAATCTATTACTATTAAGCTCCAATGTTTTAAAGCTTCCTTTTTACAAGCCTGGGAAAATTTCCCCATACTCTACTTTCCTCTACTCAAATCAGATTGTAGTCCCGACTTCCTAAGACAGACAACCCTTATAGACCAAGAAGACTCATTTCAAATAAAAATTAGATTCTCCTCCAGTGCTGGGGAGGGACACTCAGGCCTTCTTTGTAGCAGGAAGCTGGCATCATCCTCACATTGCAGGTGCCCCCAGGAAGCTGGGTGTGTCTCGAGAGCTTGTGCCCAGGGCTATAACACAGAGGCCTGTGCTGATGCCGCATTGTTCGCTTTGCCCGTGCTGACAGGATGGCACCGTGGGAAAGGGCAGAGGCTCTGAGTCTCCCTCTGGGGCCCTTTCTATAGGGGATGCAAGGACAATGGTCACGTGGTGGGCTGCAGTCTGTCTGCAGGCGCGGTGGCCAGTGGGCAGCTGCAGTGGTAGTCAAGCCTGAGTGAGAACAGAACATGCCAAGTGGCCCGGGGGGGTCTGTTTCCCAGAGCTCTGCTTGTGTCTGCTGGGACTTTCTGACAGGGACCAAGGGTGTGGCCAGAGCTCTCAGGCCACAGGCCAGTGAGAAGAAGCACCAGCTCTTTTTCCGGACTCTGTCCATTGAGAGCCCCCCCTGAGAGAGGCCGGGTTCAGGTGGCACCTTCAGCCCAGGTGGCCAGTGCAGGTGCCTTCCTGTCAGGGAGGAGGTGGGCGTCTGCAAGCCACCCTCCTTCCCTTGCAGGTGGGCTCTCCTGGGGACTTTGAGGATAGAAGATACCACTTTTGAAATGGGATCGGATAAGGCTAGAAGGGAGCAAGGGCAAAAGGCAGAAATTCTGGCTCTGGAATAAAAGAAACGGATCAAAAAGACAAGCAATTTAACAAAATGAGAGTCTGGGCTTTGCAGTCAGATGGGTCTGGGTTCCAGTTCTAGCTCTGCCACTTATTTGCCGTGTGGTCGGGCCTGCTGTGAAAATTAAATACGGGTGAAGTGCTTAGCAGGGGCTGTGGGGCATAGATAGCAAATATTCGAGTGCTTGCTTCTGATACTTAGAGACCTAAAATGAAGGTGGAGATCCTGGCAGAGGGGTAGGACAGGTGACAGGTTAGATACAGAAGTTTAGGGACCTTGGCCCCCCACCCCTTGCTGGCTTGGGGCTCGGAATGTCCCACACTAGGGGAGGAAGGCCACCGAGCCGCCAATGCCAGGAGTGCCTTTTGCCAACACTCCAGTCCACACGCCACATGGCATTGCCTGAACGCTGTAAAAGGAGGGACATCTCCCACCACCCAGGGCCATGCCGCACACGGTAACCAGCTCCACAGATGGGACAAGAGCTAGCTGCAGCAAGTGGCTAAAGTGTGTAAGCAGGAGTTGTGTGCATCATCGCCAGACATCTCAGTGAGGCAAACACGATGGAAAACAAATGGGTGGTATTCTGGAATTTAAAGCAAAACATCCCCAAAACAATCCCCCACATCAGATGATTTTGGTTAAGATCAGAATGCCTGCTTTCAGTGGAAAAGGGATTTATGGGCTGGCTGGTGTATGCTCCGCGTCTGGCAAGCAGGGAGTGGAAACTTGAAATGAGATTTCTTGTTTAGAAAGGTTACCTCGGGCAGGGCCCTCCCTCCCAGTCAGCCCCGACATCCCAACTCCGGCGCACCGTGGCAGCCGAAGCTACTCCTAAGGCAGAGTCAAGGCTCTGGGTTTTAAATGATGCCGACTTGTCCCTGGATGGGAGGATTGCACAACTCTTGAACTTGTTCAGACCAAGTGGCCACCTAATCTCCATAAAGGCATGCTGACGAAAAGCTTACACAGCCTTCACTCTCTGCCACACCCCAGAGAGGAGACCAAGCTATCTCCCTTCTACCAGGGACGAGACAGGAGCGCAGTAGCTGATCTCTGTGTGGCCCGTGCTGTGCTGTGCACGTTACGGAGGGAGAGTGCTGACAGCTGGGCCGCTTGTTCCTGCTCTGTGACCATGGGCAGTCGCTTTACCTCTCTGAGCCTGTTTCCTCACCGCTCACTGGGGTGGTCCTAACCAGCTCTCAGGGTGTAAGGCAACCCTCTAGGAAACAAAGGGGATGGCAGGGCCTTCCGGTATAACTCCAGTCTCCCACTGTCCCTCTTCTCCCTGGGAACCTCCCATGCGTTGCACTGCTGCTCTTGCAGGGAGTGTGGCCCGTAAAGTAATGCCCCGTGCCAGCCAGAGGCCAGGCTCGAACATTTAAACACAGTCACCCAGAAGTGCCAGGCATATAGCAAGGTAGTGGCACCCACAGGCTATAGCTGTCTCGGGCACCTTCGCTGGTCCACTCAGGAGCCCCCCAGGGACACTAGAACCCCCAGAAGGGAGGCCACAAGGTCAGCAGGCAGGCTAAGCGTGTGCCTAGGGCAGCAGCAACGCAGGTAAGCCTGAGGAGTCAGGGGAAATACCCACTTTTTTGAATTTCTTTATATTTATTTTACAATTATGATTTTTTTATGTTGAATTATGTGGGTGGAGAGGTAGGTCCCGTGATCTTCTCAGTGTCTAGGGCACTAAATGGCCACAAGAGGCCGAAATCGGCTTCTTCGAGGACCTGGCTTCCCTGGGTGGCTGGGGTTTGCTGTGGACCACACTGGCCCCGCCACACCTGCCCCTGTTGCTTATACCACGCAGCCTTAGCAGCAGGGGCCATCTATGACCCCGGGCAATTGGTGGGGGTGGAGGAGGGCCGGACTTGGCTTGATGGAAACACAGGTTCCTGGGGAGGGGCAGCTTCACTTTCCTTATCTGCATAATGGAGGTAATAATACAACCAACGTCTTAGGCTGTTCTGAGGAGTAATGGGATGTTTAATGTAAAGCTATAACCATGGGCCTGACTCACCGTGAGAGCTCACGTGTTAGCTTCTGCGGCTGTTGCTGTAGTTACTACCTCTGCTGAAAGTTTTTCAGATACCGAGGTTGTGTAAACATCTGTATTCATCCGTGTCCTGTTGTTTCAGTTCTGTGAAACCACGTCACACTGGATCACTTGAAGTTGAAATTTTACCTCTAGCTTTCCTCGTTCTCAGAACATGAATTGCAGGACTTATCTTTCTACTGTCTATAAAATACTCATTTCTGAGACTTCCCCAGTTTGGGGACAGGGGACAAGGAGAGCTTCGCAGTTTTGCACCGTACTGGAAATGCCCCGTGAGGATACCACCACTGGCAGAGGGTCCCCTTGTGGGGCTTAACTGGAAATTTAATTTACAATAAAATTGGAAGGAAAAGTCTACTTTGCGTGCAGAACAAGAAGGGTGGTCTCAGCACCTCTCCTTCAGTTCACTCCTATGCCTCCCAAAAGGGGCTGAGTCCTCTAATCTAGAACTTTCTGGACACCTAGAACACCCAGAACCAGGTCCCAGAGAGTGGCAGAGCCAAAGTCTCATTGCTTGTGTGGACACTGGGCTAGACCATGAGAGGAGGTAGAGCTGGCCCTGAGGGAGCATTTTCCCTGGGACCACCACCCCTCCAGCCTCACCAGAGGGAAGAGAGAGAACAAACCCAAGGGGGAAGTTAGTGGTCAGTTCCCTCCCTGCCTCCCTCCTTCTTGGCCCTCACCGAGGCTGGGGTTGACACCCTGAATCTGAAGCATCAGTCGTCAAGCCATAGCAGGCAGGGGAATCCTTGTCACCAGGGTAACGTTTAAGTCAGAGCGTTTTGCCAAATTCAGCATGTCCAAGCCACCCTCCTGTCGCCCAAGAAAAGTTCTTAGGGGTTCCCATCCTGCTCGTTCACCAGCTGGGCGGTGAGGAAGCACAGTGCATGGAGAAGCATAGCTACGAGCTGTCTATGTGCACCTGGTTCTGTTTGAGCTGCCTCTCACTGGCTGTGTCTTTTTGAGTGAGTCGTTCAACATCTCCGAGGCTGATTTATCTATAAAATAAGGGCGATACAAGGATTCAATGTGAGACTGTACATAAACCGCCCCGTATAATGTGTGGGACGCGGGGGTCCTCATAGCCAGTAACTGCTACTACACGCGTGACTAAAGTCCTGTCGTGGCTGTTATTTCTTTTCCCTTCCCCAGCCTCTGGAGGAGTTGCTAATGGACAGAAAAGCCTGCCAGAAGTCAAGTCAGCACTAAAGCTAGATAACCTACAACATGACCATCAGCCTCTGAATGTATTTTTTTTATTGTTTTTTCTAGAGTTTGGGTGGTTTAAGGAAAAGGTCCCCCCTCGGACATAAGAGCCTGGTCTAGGAGCACGGTGGGCTGCAGAAGGGGGGGGAGTTTTTGCGCAAACTGCCTGCCACAGGCTGTGGGAGCCTGTCATGTGGGAGCCCCACTGAGTCACGAGGGCCTGTTGCCGGAGGAAGGCTCAGAGGAGGGCCCGGGTGATGGATGTGCCTTTGGGAGCCAAATGCAGGTTCCAACTTGAGCTGTTTACTACGACTTCCTGGCTCAGCGGGTTCACGGGGAATTGTCCAGCCAGTGTCTCTCCCTTCTTACCTCTCACTTCCTTCCCACTTACCTCTCTCTGTGTCCTCATCCTGAGCTGTCATCATGCAGCAGTTCCAAGGGGGTCCCGGGTGCACACTGCATGATTTCACGGCGCTGGTCAGAGCATTTGAGCCCCAGCTCTCCAGGCCTTAGTGTAAAGTGGGAGGGCCAAACTCTGCCCCTTCGTCGGGCTGAGGCTGTGAGCTCTGCCTTGCTTAGACAAGGAACCGCGGGTTCAGAGAAAGCTCACACCTCTGTCCATGGCCTCATGCTTTTCGGCACTGGCATTTAGAAAGCTGATCTCTGGGTTCAGAACCCCCAGAGAGAGCTTTTCCCTGTCCTTCCTGATTGTTCAGAGTTTAAATGAAGGCCCAGAATAGTGGCTCTTAAGATCTAGACTGGGACTGCAAATTTGCATGTCTGACAGGTTTCCAGGTGCTGCTGTGGTGGTGGGTGGCTGGCGAGGGCGGTAGTGTCACACTTTGAGAACCTCTGGCCTGGGGAAGGGTTACAGGGGTTGTCTTTGATGAAACAAATTTCTGAAGATTCGAGCACGGCCTTAGGACAGTAGCTGGGTAGAAGCCCCAAGGGCAGAAGTTGTCTGGAGAGGAGACGGCCCCAGGCTGTGCCTGCCCAGGTCCCCGGGGTGCTCATACTCCGAGGGGGGGCTTATGTTCTCTAGGGCTGTGATCTCTGGGGCTTTCCACCTCCGCTCTAGTAAAACCGAAGTTAGTAATATGCCCTTGTTGCTATCTTGAAATTCTGCCATGAGCTAGTAGTTCACTTGTGGTCCTTAAGGAGAGCAAGTCATGGCAGTTTTTTCTGCTGATTAGAATGGAGTTCGGTTTTCTTGTTGATGTTGCTCTAGTCTGCCCAAGTGGCTTTGCCCTTCCAAAGACAGTGGCTCCAGCCCTAATTTGGAGGTGGGGGAGGAGGACGCAGGGAGAGGGCTGGAGAAGGCTGCGGGCACCGGATCCTGTCTGTTCTTGCTGGCGCTGGCCGGCCCAGCCTCCTGACAGTGAATCAGCCGTCCAGGCCCGGCATGCAGTGGTGAGCCGAGGTTGCCATGGAGATGGGTGAGGCCCGGAGCCCACAGGTCTGGGTGGCCTGACTTGTTTTTAAATGTTGAAGCCTGTGCGAACATAGAGGGCCTCCCTCCACTCCTGGCTTCGTGAAAGTGTGACTGATGTGTTGGGGTCCGGGAAAAGGTTGGTGGGGGAACCCCGCGTCCTCAGTGTTCTGTCCGTTGCTGACTTCCTGGGTGTGGTGGGCAATTATGCCTGATGGTCTCCCAAGTCTAGTACAAAACAAAAACAAAAACCAGGGCCGATAAGCATCTTACGGAGGAAGGGACTTAAAGAGGTCAAGGTTTCCCTTCCTGCCCAACCCGGGGAAGTCTCTCCCTCTGTTACCTGCTGCTGTGGTAGCTCTTTCTGCAGGGTCCCCTGTCCTGCGGCCTGCCGTCCAAGGAAGGACACAGGCTCCTTCAACCCTCCCCCGTTTGCTTTGGCCGTTCCCTCTGGTCGTAGCGAAGCTCTGGGAGGCAGTTTGTGGGTGTGAGGAGGGTAAATTTATCCATCTCCTCCGCCACACAACCTTCACACAGACTCTCCGAGGCCAGAAAACAGAACCCCAGCGTCCTAGATGACCCCGCTCTCACCTGGCCACCTTCTCAGATCACAGGACACAAACCCACGTCCACAGAATGCCCGCGAATCGCCTGCCCCACTGTCACCTCAGGTCTCTCCCAAGGTTATTGTTATTATTGTTTTTGTTATTGTCCATCTTCTGTTCCCTGCAGAATCTGCTGGTTCTAGCACTGCCATTTCAGGGTGTTTTCCATGCATCACCTCAGTCAAGCCTCAGCTTCAGTCTAGACTGAAGGCAGGGCAGGTGTCAGGCTATGTTTCCTGTAAATGAGGACTCTAAGGTTCAGGGAAGCTGGGGAAAGTGCTCGGTGTCATGGAACTGCCAAGTGGCAGTGCAGAATTAGCACCCGGAGTCTACACCATCACTAGCCCAGTCATCCTCGGCAGAGGTGTGCAGTGAAACTCCTGGGAGCACGCAGACTCCCCTGCGATGGGACTGGGGCAGGTGCGTGTCTAGAATTCTCCCCCAGGCCATTCTGATGCCCACCACATGTAGCACCAGGCACTGGGTAGCACAGCCGTGCAGTTGACAGGTGGCAGCACCAGGGCCTCTTCCTCCTTGCTCACTATTCTTTCTATTTTCCTATTCTTTCTGTTTCCTGCTGAAATTCTTGCAGCATCTTTTGGCCGCGGGCTCAGCAGAGTAACCAAATAGCCGCTGGTTTTCCAGAAGGACAGTGGGAAGTAGGGAAGAAAGCTATCCCTTCTTCCAGGCCTGCTGCACTCACCACCCCCTCCAACCCCTCCCAAAGTGACAGGTGTGGCCGCCTCACAGGGAAACCACAGTGGAGAGTGATCTGTCGTCCACTTACTGGGCTTTCTAAGACGGGTAGAAGAAGCGTTACAAATATTTTGTCCTTTTAAAAAACTGTATGGCCAGTCGGGTCGTATTACACAAGAGGGGGCTTGGGGGAAAAGGGCGCCTAGCCCAGTCCAACCACCCAGTCTGTTTGCTGTGAAAGGATTTTTCTTTGAAGTGGGATTTGTGCCATAGGCAAACGTGGTTCCTCCCACCTGAGGGGCGGCCTGGCCTGCGGTGCCCCTACCCGCACACACCCAAACCTCCTTCTTCATTCAGCCAGTTGCTCTTTCCCCCTGTCACCTGCTAACGCCTGCCTGGAGAGTTTCTGTCCGCAGGCCGCTGTGCACACTGCCTCCTCAAGCTCTGCCTGGAACCCGTTCTGCAGACTTGCAAAGGGTCCTCAGAGCAGCCAAGTGCCCCTAAGCTCCATTACACGTAGGGTTTTTTGTTGGTTTTTTTTTTGAGTTTTTTGTTTTTTTAATCCTCTTTTGGAATTAGAAATGTTTCCTTTAACTCCAGGTGTGTTTCAAGTGTGAGATTTCTGAGCCTGTCCCTGCCAAGGACTTGCCGTGTGAGTCACTGAGGTTCTGCCTTTGCGTGGGTGCCCCTGGTGCACTGTGCTCTCAGGGCTGGGTGGTGTGGGAAGAGAGAGGTGACCAGGACACCATTCCCCGTGGGCCGGAATTTGGGGCAGGGCAGGGCTGTCATGTCTCCTGAGGCTGGCATCAGCCCCAGGTGGCCAGCTTACCTGCGTGTTCATCCGAAATTCGAGGGTCTAACCGGACTTCTTTGAGGGATGGGTGCTGGTAGAGTTCAAATTAAGAGTGAGGACAGCAAGGCGTGGACTTTTCATAAATGTTGTTTTTCAAAAGACTGTGTAAGGATTTGCCCGTAAATCGTGCATTCGTCACATACAGAAAGGGGAATCTTTGTCATCCACCAGATACGCCCTGAACAGCCGTCGTGGGTCTTCCTCAGTGTTTTCTCTGGCAAGTAGTGTTCCGTGTGGTTTCTGACGCCAGTGAGACGCTGGAAGGTGGAGCCCGGTGAAAAGCCGGCGGGAAAGGAGGCTCGTCCGCGGGGAGAGGACCAGGAGAGAAGTCCAGGGGCTTTCAGAGGTTCTCTTTCATTGAAGTAGTCATTCATTCATTCATTGAAAAGTAATTTACTAACGACGGTTCTGTCCAGAGTGTGCATGGGGCGGGGGAGATACAAGAATGACTCGGAAGTCGCCCTGACCGCAAGGAGCCTTTGCCCTGGTGGGATGTGACACAAGCCCCAGCTCAGAGGGAGGGCAGAGTGCGAGGACGCTAAAACGAAGGCAGATGCAGGGGCAGTGGGGGGAATCTGGGTGGGGACGCAGCAGGCCTAGGTGGCCAGACAGCATCTGTGGGAGGGACCTTGCCGGAACAGAGGCGGCGTGCATGAGGCTTGTTTGGGAAACCGAGAGATTCTGTCTAAGGAGCAGAGGAGGAGGAGGCAGGGTTCCATGGTGTCAGCTGCTGCGAGATCTAAAAAACGCCAGAAGCCTTGGGAGTTGGCGCGGCGTCTGCGGCCCTTGAGAGAAACGGCTGCGTTCCTGCGGGAGACCTGAGCAGTGACTGGGTGGTGAGGACGCGGAGGGGGTTCAGAGAAAGCGCAGAGGCACTTGAAGGTGCTACGAGGTTGACCAAGGAGAGGGTTTTGTTTCTGGTTTTGTTCTATTGGGTTTTTAAGAGAGAGAGATCTGCTCATGTGTTGTTGGCAAAGGGCAAGAAGGTGGCAGAGACAGGAAAGAGGTCAGTTCATGGAGAGAGGCCCCGGCTTCTGTGTTGTTTTTATATACCCTTAGTTTTAGACCTGCCAAAAAGTTGCAAAGATAGTCTCGAGCTTCTCTCATCTTCTTCTCCGGCTTCCCCCACTAACATCTTGTGCTGCCGTGTTGCGTTTGCCACACTAGGAAACCAACACTGCTGCGTCCTGCCAGCCCAACTCCAGGCTGACTTGGATTTCACTAGTTTTCCCGCTAGTGTCCTCTTTCTGTTCCGGGATCCCTTCCAGGACACCGCATGACAGTTGTCATGTCTCCTTAATCTCCTCTGGTCTGTGGCAGTTTCTGTCTTTCCTTGTTTTCCATGACAGTTTTGAGAAGTACTGGTCAAGTGTTTTGTAGACTGTCCTCAATTTAGGTTTGTCTCATGTTTTTCTCATGGCCCGTCACCTTCTAAGAAAGTAACACGAGTAAAGAAATGAAGAAATTTCCGACAGAACAATGGGGAAAACTCTGTTTTGCTTGCTGCGCTATCAAAGGGATGGAGCCATTTTTGGCCAGATGGTAAAGGAGCTTTTCCCAACAAAACTAGAATGTTTCCATTTGGCTTTTGTTGGAGACAAAGGAGGAAACTAGGCAGACTGTGCAGGGCCTCAGGCTGGGAGTAGAGGCTCTGGACTTCTCCCCCGCCCCCACACTGAGCTCCCCATCCCCCACCCCCACCCCCACCCCTGCCAGACCGGTTAGGGACCTGGCAGGACGAGAGCAGGTATTGTGCAGCTGGGCATGGGCTTCAAACCTGCTGGGCCCGTGCACTGCTGGGCCAGAGTGAGACAGCGGCCAACGAGACTGTGTGGCCAGCATGCCTGCCACATGTCAGTTAATCAACCCGAGGGTACGCCATCAGCTCTGTGGCCCCCAGACCCCATATCCTTATTTTATGGAGTCCCCTGATAATTCACTTGGTGCCCTGTTTTAAAGGCTAGAGCTGTTTTGATTCTTGCTGCTGGTCCCTTCCCATTTAGTTTCTCCTGTTACTAATATAGCTGCGGGGAGAGCCGGGTGGGGCGGGGAAGCCCCTCTGTGCCACGCCAGAGAGTGAATTCTCCTAGGAAGCACTTTGGAGCGCTTTAGATAGTGCTGCCTGAACAACCAGGCAGGTACTGGTTATATAGTTTTGTGACCCTGTGACCCCAAGCTGTTGTGACTCAGCCAACTGGAGCGATTTCTCCAATAGCATTACAAAAAATAGGGCCACTAATGGCTTACAATGCATCCCCTCCGGCCAGTCAACTCAGTAACTTGATTGAAAAAGACAGCATGGTTCACTTCTCTGTGATTTTTGTAAACCAAGTGTTTCCAGTCCTGGCACTGGCCCTCCTCTCGCTTGGGGTTTCTTGAACCTTTTTTTTTTCTTTTTTTCTTTTCTTTTCTTTTCTTTCTGTTCTTTTCTTTTCTTTCTCACTCTGTCACCCAGGCTGGAGTGTAGTGGCATTATGATATCACTGCAACCTCGAACTCCTGGGCTCAAGTGATCCTCCTGCCTCGGCTTCCCGAGTAGCTAGGACTACAGTTGTGCACCACCACGCCCAGCTAATTTTTTTTATTTTTGTACAGTTTGGGTTTTGCTATGTCGCCCAGGCTGGTCTAAAAATTCTGGCCTCAAGTGATCTCCCAAAGTGCTGGGATTACAGATGTGAGCCACCACACCCTTCCTCCTCTCATACAGTGAGTTTGGGGCATAAGAAACTGAGACTTATTGCAGATTTTTCCAGAGCCAGCTGTTTTTCCTTCCTCATTGTAGCAAAGTGTTGTGGCTTTGACAGCCAGTGAGCATGATGTTAGGTTTGGGGCAGGATCCAAACATGGGACTTCCGACTCCCATATCTGGCCTTGTCCTTGACCGAGTGCAGACCTGAAATGCTTCCTTTCCTTTCTGGTTGCAATTCTCCAGCCCAGTGTCCCTCTGACCACCTGTACACATAGACCAGATAAAGGACTGGACGTCTAGAAATTGGCTCTGGGTCCTTAAAATTAAGGTTCTCTATAAAACAGAAGGGGCCTTACCACTTGAGGTTTCACCTGGGTGTCTGTCATTATCCAAGCGTGGAATCATTCCCAAAGGGACCCAGCTCCTGCCCGTGAGAAGCTTCTGTGCGGAGTGTGGCTTTACGTCATCTCTTGGAGCAGAGTTACTTTGCTGGCCTAGAGTGTTTTCCTTCTTTCCGTGGTGACTTGCTGCGTTTTCCCGGCAGATAAGCGGTGAGAGAGTAACTTCAGTCATCGGGGGATGAGACAACTTGGGGATGATTCCTGGATAAGCACAAGCCTAGAGCAAAAAGGACAGCAGTGAGCACTGCTGCTCTCACGTCCCAGGTGCTCACAACAGCACCACCAAGAGCAGGACGAGAGGGAGGACCAGCCCGAGAAACAGGTTGTGGCTAAGTGGTGACCAAAACTGGGCTCCCGCCTGCCGTTTTCAGGTTAACGCCTTTACCTCTGAAAGGAGGCCGCAGCCTCTGGCTTCCAATTCCCAGGGGCCTCGTGGGGCCTCCTGTGTTGGGGTGGAGGGAGGGGAAGTATTACCTTTGTTCCTTTAGCTCTCCAGGGCCCTGGGGACCTAGGCCAGGGCCTGCCACCTGCAGAGTCAAGACCCCTGAGTGTGCAGGTTCAAGCCACACCCCTGTTCTCCCCGGAATGCTCCCAGCTGGGCCCACCACTGGTGCGCTGCCTGGGGTAGTCCCGGTGGTCGGGACAGGCTCGCCTCTCCCCCACGAAGGAGTGCTCTGCTGTCTTTGGAACAGGCCAGGACACCCTCCCTCACCTGCATGTCTTTTATTAATAAGAAGGAAAACCTGACCCATGTTTGAACTCAAAGCTCTCAGGTTCATTTTAACTCTAAAATTCCTACAGCTTCATGAGTTTTTCTCTTCTCCATTGTCCAGCCATGGGGCATTTGGCGTTGTGCAGTTGTGACTATGTTTGGGGTCGCCTTACCTAAGGTGAGGGCTGAGAGGTTTGGGAGGACGCTGAGTGACTGTCCGCAGGGCTGGCAGTGCCGCGCTGGTCGGCCTTTGTGCTGATGAAGTGACGTTATTCTCCGAAAGCCCATTGGACACCTTCTTCAGAAATACTTCTAATATCATCTCCTATATTCTTTCGCCGTACTAAAGGCAAGGAAGGGCTCCATCTCGCCATTCCTGTTTTACAGATGGGAAACTGAAGCAGTAGAACTCTAAGCTGAGAATTGCAGCCCCCACGGAAACACACAGGACAGGAGCAAATCCACCTGCACCGCTGGGGCTGTGGGCAGGTGTGCGGGCTGAGGTCTGGGGTGGGCCCTCGTGCCGTTGCCATCTCCGCCCAACACGTCCACACCCACTGTCAGACCATGGGGAAAAGGAAAGAGAGGCAGCCCTCACCGGCTTCTGGAGCCAAGAATCAAGGTCCCTGGCGAGCAGGGCCCTGATGTAAGAGTGCCTCTGTTGAGGGGGGTGGACCAGCAAAACCTGGGGCCCAGCATCTCCTGCGTTCAGCCGGCCATGACACTGGAGGCCTGTGAGTCACTCGCCCAGAGAGCCCTGGTACAAGCGACGACAAGGGTGCTCAGCTGGCGCCGGGATGGAGGGGTGGCTTGGCAGGAGGCCTCCTGCCCAGCATCTAGTTCAGCCATGCCAGGCCAGGACTGGGCCTTGTGAAGAGGTTAGGGACCAGTGTGGGCAAGCGAGGCGAGCCCCCGATGTCATTTACTGTGCAGAGGGTCTCTGAGGGCACTGCAGCTGCCCTCCCTGGTGCATATGTGTCCGTGTCTATGTAGCCATCACCCAAGTTACAAGTTAGCATATCGCCAGCACCCTAGACACCCCCACCATGTGCTCCTCCCTGGGCATAAATCCTTCCCTCCACCTCACTTGAGGACAATCACTTTTCATTCTTTTATTATTTATAGGCACATATAAGCATATACATCTATGTGCGTCCCTAACCAGTGTAGTAATTTTTAACTGTATGGAATCATACTGCACGTGTTCTCGTGTTTCTTGCTATATTTGTTTAGCATCATGAGATGCACTCATGGTATTATTGTGTGTAGCTGTAGTTATCCATTTCCATGCCGTATAGTATTCCCTTGCCTATAAAAGTACCCGTCCGACTGCTGTGCTGCTGGTAGGCAGTGTTTATTCCCAGCTCGCTGGTATTTTTAGCACACGGATTGATCACACACACTCCCACTGGCTTCTGCGACTGCCAGGTGTGTGTGACGGGCGGAGACCGAGGGTGGTCCCTGAGTCCTTTGCAAGTCTCAAGTCGCACCCCTCGGCACTCGGGGGCTGAGTTGTCTGTTCCTGGCAGCCAGGATTAACGCTGATGTCCTGTGTGTCTTGCAGCTTGCGGGGATTGCAGTCCTTGCCATTGGACTATGGCTCCGATTCGACTCTCAGACCAAGAGCATCTTCGAGCAAGAAACTAACAATAATAATTCCAGCTTCTACACAGGTGAGGGGAAAGACTGGGTATATCCTCCAACTTTGGAGACTGGGTTGACCCAGGGACTTGGGCTTGGGAAGGACATGCTGTGGCCTCATTGGCCAGTTATGTCCTTTTCAAGTTTGTCATTTTTGTTTGTAGTTGTGCCCATGCATTTGCATTTGACTGATGTGGTTTCTTTTCATGCTGGCTAAGTCAGGCATTTTGACTGTTCTCTGATGTGAAGTCGGCTCTGTCAAAGTTGCACCCACTCTCGAGGATTTAAGAACCTCTGCTCTTGTCCCTCATGCTCTCTCCTAATGACATGTCTTCTTTGGCTTCATCATTCCCTTAATTCAGAAACCTCTGTCCTAGGGACCCGCGGTGCCAGGAAGAGGATAGATGGCTATTCTTCCCGTTGTGCAGATAGGGACTCTGAGGCCCAGAGGAAGGCCAGCCTCCCAGAAAACACAGCAACAGTAGGGGAGACTGCAGGGGACTCTCTCCAGCCCTTTGGACGCCTGGTGCTGGGGTAAAAGCCCTGCTGTTTAGTTCTATCTGTTTTCTAACCTGCTTTTCCTTTTGGGGAAAGGTTTCCAAGTTGAACCTGCCTGGGAGCCTCTGAACATGAACAGACTCGGAAGGTTTCTTTCTACACGCTTGGCATCTTTTCTAGCATCGTTCTGTGCCTCTGGCTGCTGTAGCACCACGTAAAAGCTTCTCTCTGAGGAGTGGGAGCCTGAGGCCTGCCAAGCACAATCTCCCGGAGTCTGGGGGAATTCAGACTCGGTCGCTGTACTTTCAGCCTAGCCTGGCGGTAGGAAACATTTCATTTGGGAGAAACAGAGGAAGCACCCTATTTTTAGGATGATGCTGCTGTCATGCTGTCAGGCTGAAAGTGTAAGTTTGGTCACTTCCCTCCCGCCCACCAAAGAAGTTATTTTTACAGTAATTTGCAGGGAGGGAGAAAGCAGCTACCTCTTTGGCCTCTGGGGACAGGCAAGGCCAGGCGGCCATGTGGACCGTCCCTTGCACCTCTTGAGCCAGGCTGGGAGGGTCTTTAGAAACAGCCTGTCTGGTTGTGTAACACCTGAGCCCTGCGGGTGGTGTTGCTGGTTTTACTGCTTTTCGTTGTTGTTAGTTGGAATTTTGGGGGGTGTGTCTCCCTATCGTCAGAAAGAAATTGAGGAAAAGAAAAGCATAATGTGTTTGTGTTTAAAAAACAAAAAAAGCTACACACAGAGTTTTTAGGGAGGTTTCTGTAGCGCCCTGACTTGTTTTAGCAGCAGAGCGTTTCTGTGCGTCTGCAGCAGGTTTGCGGCGCGTCCCGCAGGGCAGGGGGCAGGAGCGGGAGCCGAGGCAGACCCTCCACGCTCCGCCATGCTATGTGGGGCGCCGTGACCCCTGCGTGGGGAGAGCAGAGCTTCCCGCGGGAGTGGGCACCATCTCCGGCCAACTCTCCCGAGCAAGAGCCCCGTGGCCTCCTTGTGTGTCTCTCGGGAGAGAGGCTCCGTCCTCCCATTGTTCTGGCTGCTTCTAGCAACTTAGTTTTTCTTTTTTTCGTTATCCAGGCTCTATGGCCAATTCTGTATATTTTTAGATGTGGGAGGTAAGAATCTCGTTGGTAAGTGGACAGAACCGGGAGGAAGATACAAACGTTTTTTAACCCCTTCCTTTTCGTGCCAGTCACGGTCTTGCAGATCTTGTTATTTAACGCCCTTAACTCTGCAAGGAGTGTAGAATGACTCCCGTCTCATAAGTGAAGGAACGGAGGCCTAGAGAGGCTAAATAACTTGTCCAAGCTCTCACTCTCAAGAAGCAGGACTAGAATTTGAACCCAGGCCTAAAAAAGCTGCTTCCCAGACTGTCTGTGCCAGGTTGTGGGGGGGTCTCCCTATGTAGGAACAGAAAGAGTCTGTACTGACTGAAGGCTCCCCACTGGTGGGGGTGGAGTGGGGCTTTCTTGGCCTTTTGACTTCGCCCAAGGTGTAGGCAGGGAGAGAAGCCCCCACAGCCGCGGCCCTAGCCAGCAGATGGCAAGTGGGGAAGCCATGGAGGGGGTAGGAGAGTGACCAGCACTGGCGGGAGAGCTGGGGCCTGCCTAGGGGAACCTCATAGGATTCAGATCCCGAAGGTCATTGCAGGCCCCCCTGGTGGTCAGTGGTCCTCCCTGAAGTGACCAGGAAAGTGATTTGAAGGCACAATCCCAAAGAGACACAGCAACCCCTAGTTGGAGGCGGCAGCCGCTGCCCCCTTAGCTCTGCAGGGAAATACGGGTCCTTCGCAGCTGGACCCCCTTCCTGGGAAAAAGATCTGAGCTGCGAAGGCTTCTTTCTGCTTGCAGAAGCCCAGGGCACAAGGGATGATGCAAGTGACCCCAGAACATCAGCACCCCGGGTGGCTGCTTCGGTCTGGCTGGACCCTGCACTTCACTGACTGCTTTGGAAAACTGAATAATTGTCGTCCATGGGCGAAGGGCCAAGGAGGCTTCGCTCTCTGTGTCCCCCTCCCCCACTGGGCTGTGACACCAGCCTTTTGTGTTGGCCCAGAGCCCTTCTCCCAGATGAGCTTGGAGTGCCAGCTGCACCCTGGCTGCTGCTCTGACATCATGGGGTGACCATCCCTTGCACTGCGCCACTAGCTGTCTGCGGGGCAGCCCGCAGGCCAGCCCGGCCACGCCACTGACTCCTAGGAAACCTGAACGGCCCCAGGCTGTCTTTTCTCCAGGGCGCCACAGCTTCCATAGTAGAGAAGGAGCATATATAGCCAGGCAGAGACGCAAGTGCAAAACGAACTTCCCAACGTTCAGAACAGTTTATGGTGAGTGTAGAACAGCTGCCAACCTTATATGGGCCTTCTCTCCGATTCAGGCCCTGGGAGATCCAGCCCGTCAGCACTATCCATAATCCTAGCTGCAAACATGTTGGGGAACTTCGTTTTCTTGGTCCCGGGCCAGCGGCCCTTCTTAACTCCTTGGTGTCCTTCCAGAACCGTGGCCCCTGAGGGAGGGCACCCAGGGGGCTCTAACTGGAGGCCGTGGATGTCCACCCTTCCCTAGGACCGTCCCCCCATGCATGACCAGGTGCCCAGTCCAGCTTACGACCTGGGACCGTTTGTTCTGTCGCTCCATGCCGCCTTTTCCCCATCCTGAAGCCAGCACAGATTACACACCAGCTCCTCTCTGAGGCGCAGAATTACCGAGCCTGGCAAACGGAGTCCCACTGTGGCGCTTACTAACGAGGACGACCACCCAGGGGAGGGAGGGCAACCAAGAGGGAGCCCATAGGGGCAGAGTGAGGGTTCCTTTGAACCCCTGGTTGAGTTATTTGGAGATAATAAACTTTTAAGCAAGCAGAGGCCAGAGGCTCGGCCGGGTTTTGTTCTCCCCTCGAACAGGTGTGGTCAGTGCTGTTTGCAGGATGGAGCTGGGGTAGTGAGCGGAGGTTGCTGTGTCCTCTCCCCAGCCTGAGCTGAGAGGCCTGATAAACAATGAAAAACACTGTTCCATTTCTTGTGTAAAGGACACCCTGGCATATGCCACTGCTGCCTATAATGGCAGCCTGAGAAAAGCAGAATAAACAGCCCTTAAGCAAATTAATACTGTAATCCCCGAGAAGAGAAGGCTCTGTGATGGGTAACTTTTTCCATGAGTCAGACAGAAAGCTAACATTCGCTTGTTTTATAAAGGGGAACACTTTGTCATTTGTCATCGCTGGCCTTTGCTAACAAGCCTGGGGTGTCGGCTATGAGGAGCCAGTCCAAAGGGAAGCACTGGGCGGCCCTTGTAAGAAGCACCCCGAGCCCTGCGGTGGTTCTGTGACTGCCAGATGAGCCACCCTATAGCCTGACGACGTAGACAGCTGCCTGGGGAGTGCCTGTCTCTCCCCACCCCCAGAGAGGGCTCAATCGAGGCACTCCAGGTCTACAGCTATCCAAGCAAGATTTAAAGCCAACAAGACCCTTTATCTTAAAATCTTCCTCTGCCGAGCCCTGGAATGAATATTTAATATTAACCGAGGCCCATTAAGAGAATATTCTCTCTTTCTGCATGGGAAATGCTTTCTCCTTTAGTAGCTCACTTGCTGCTGATCCAACTCCCCTGGCCTCTGCCGGGGTCGCGCGGCTTAGGAACTGGAATGTGGACTTAGAGAAAACACGTCTGTCTGTTCATTCCCACTCTGCTGTATTCCATGTGCTTGTAAATCCTTGTGATCTCTTAACACCCCCTATTTATTCAGCCCCTGCTCTGGAGCTTAAAGGAGTGACCTCATCCTTCTCTGTCTTGCCCCGATGAGATGGGGAGAAACGGGGGCCATTCCACTGCCTCGGCTCGCTGGTGTCCCCATGTTAGAGCCGAGAACTGGGGGAGGCTGCCCCTCGTCCCCAGGGCCCCATGTAGGGGCTGCTCTGCCTCCCTGAGTCCAGCCCGTGGCCCCACAGCATTGGCCTGCCTAGGAGGATGGGACCTGACTCGAGGACAAGCTCCATTTGTGCCCTTGCCCAGTCTGGGCCGGGCATGCACAGGAACAATACCCATATTCATACAACATGGGGTTTGCCAGGGAGCCCACGTGACCTGACCTCACGACAGATGTGGGGGAGAAGGGGGAGGCACAGATGCTCCCTGTGTGCATTCTGCTCTGTGCCACCCGTGCACCTCAGCTACCTGCAGATTGCACCCTCTGTTGCCTGCAAAGCCTCAGCCCTGCACTCAGGGTACAGATGTGGGACACTGAGGTCACTGTGTCACCTGCTGTGAGTTCTCACCGCCTATCCTGCTGGGTATTCTGGGGAAACATCCCAGACTCTTTCTCCCTCTCTCATTTTCCGCCCCTACTACAAGGAAATCTCTCTAGTCCCAGTTAAAGGACAGTAGGGAGAGAGCAGCAAGTATATAAAATTCACCACGGTGATTAATAATTGTTGCCCATCTTTTATATTGTTGAGATGAGCAGCAGGTAGCATTTGTTGTGCACACACGGATTCTATCACTGCGCCGTCACGGCGATCCTGGAGGTAGGCATTGTTACTATCCCCGTTTTGCAGATAGAAAACTGTTGCACAGAGAGGTTAAGGGGCTTCCCCACCTGGGGAAAGCCCAGGCCCTCTGGGCTTTGGGGCTGGTGCTCTGGACGTGTGGCAACAGCCCCTCCCAAGGTTGGATAGAGCACACATGTAACCCGGGAGGCGCTGGGACTTCTCTGCTGGTTTTCTCATGGGCCTGCGTGTGGGGGTGGGGGCTGAGTAAGGTGTCCCCGCAGGACAGCTGTGGCTCCTCAAGAATGTAACTGTAGGATGGGCCCCTCTGGGCGTTCCCTGGGTAGGTTGTGGAATGAGTGGGACCGGGAGTTTGCACTGGTCTCAGTGTGGGCAAGAGTCATAGAAGTCACTGCCCTTCTCCCACCCCGTCAGCACCCAACTCACCCACCCCTTGGCAAGGAGGACCCTTTCACCCTTAACCTGGAATAACCGAGTTGCAGTTGTAAGATTTCTTAGGTGTGCTGTAGGGATCTTTTGAAATCTTCTAGCAACCTACTTTTTTAATTTTACTGGTAAGGAAATTGAGACCCAGAGAGGGAAAGTGTCTTACCCAAGGTCACAGCGCAGTTAGTAGCAGTGCTGGTACCAAAACAAGGGTCTTCCGACACCCAGCCCTGTGTCCTTTGTACTAGAGCAAATACACCTTTGCCAACACGTGCCCTTGGGCGTCACTGAGGCCACTGGCAGCAGGGTGGGGAGGCGTCCCTGTGGGAAGGAGGCGCGTGGCTGTCTGGCCTGCACAGCCCCTTCCTTCTGGAAGCTTGCTCTCACGGCACCCTCTGTGAGAGAGAGACCCACACGAGGCCTCTCAGAGCCCCAGGAGTCAGCCCGGGTCCGGAGGGTCTCCGTCAGGTAGCTCACATGGATTCATCTTGCCAGAAACAGCTGAGGGCCTGGACCGGTTTGCGTCCTGAGGAGAATGGGGGTTCCCGCGGCTATGCTCTGTCCTAGATTCGGGGCTAACGCGCACCGTCCGGAAAGGCTGAGGGTAAAGCAGGAGTGGACGTGAGGAGGCAGAGTCCTGGAAGGAAGCCGGCGGGAAGGAGACGGGCGCAGAGGTGGAGGCGGCTGTGTTTTAGGGGAAGCATCTTCCCTGAGTGAGATGAGGACAGTGAGGATGGGGAGGCGGAGCACGCAGAGGGCACAGGCACCGCAGGCGAGGCCTGAGCCTCCACGCAGACGTCTCCACCGCGGTCCTCTCCCCTGCCCTTCCCGCAGGAGTCTACATTCTGATCGGGGCCGGCGCCCTCATGATGCTGGTGGGCTTCCTGGGCTGCTGCGGCGCTGTGCAGGAGTCCCAGTGCATGCTGGGCTTGGTGAGTCCCCCTTGTCCCCGCGGCCAGCCCTGGACCTCAGCGGCACCAGACCCACAGATGTGACGGAAGGGGAGGGGGTGAGAAGGTGCCCAAAGGGCTGGGCATCGGCCGCCCTCGGCCCCCCGTTGCCCCTCTTCAGGCCCCAGCCCAGCTGGGGGGCCGGCCCCGTGCTGCCCTCGCCCTCCCTCCCCCGTGTGGGGCGGCCCCTTCCCTCTGGGAACCTGTCTTAGCACTTCCGGTAGGCAGCTAAGTGCCAGGACTCTGTTTCCCCCTTTCTCGAGGACCACGTTATCCCTGAACCCACAGGTCCCTTCGCCTTCTCTCCTGCTTGTCCCAGAATTCCTCACAATCGCCCGCAACTCCACAGCGTGTTCTCTTCCTTCACGTCCCCAAACCTCTGGGTTCCGTTGCCCACCGACCCTTAACTAACGCCTTATAAATGCCAGTTTGGGGCTGGGCTGTGGGCACCTCTTCCTGCTGCAGCTTCCGTCCTCGCCTTGGCTTAACTCTCCCTGTTCCGTGAACTTCTTCCCTGCCTCTTCTAGGCTGTTCCCCGGAGAGCTGTCGCTCTTCCTTGCTCCAAGATGCCTTTTGATGCTCTGTCTAGTTGGCTGCATCGTCCCTCACACTGGCCCCTCTTTTCCTCCTAGTTCTTCGGCTTCCTCTTGGTGATATTTGCCATCGAGATAGCCGCGGCCATCTGGGGATATTCCCACAAAGACGAGGTAGGTGTGTCCCGAGAGCTTGTGGGTCCCGAGTGGCCTGGGCTGGGGGATGGGCGTGGGGGGGGGAGGGGTCCTAGCTGGGCACCTTGGTCAGCTCTCAGCCACTGAGAGGGCCTCTCGTCTCCGCCACGTTTCCTCGCGCCTTCAGAACACGCATCCTCGAGGGCAGGGCGCGTGAGCGCTTACTCTGCCCTGTGCGGGTGTGGTGCCAGCCACAGTGCCAGCTCCTAGGCGATCAGGAACTCCTCGCTGGGTCCGAGTCTGTCTGTCTGTCACACACCGCAGTAGCCCCTTCCCCCGCTCCTGGAAACATTGCTCCAGAAAACCCGGCTTTCTGCGGGCTGGACCCACTCGCCTCCTCCTCTCATCTGTAAGCGTGTGTTCGGGTGCTACCCCCATAAGCCAAGTGCTGTGCCCAACCCTACGCAGGGTCCACAGGTGCACAAGGGGGCCCCACTTCCAGGGACTTGGCCATCTAGTGTGAGAGAAAGACATGCCTTTGACAAGTGTCATAGAAGTGATTTCTGTCCAAAGTACTATGGGATTTGAAAAGGTCGGGCAGGGAAGGGCAGTCCTCTAGCTTCATGGAGAAGGGTGCACCGACCTAAACCTTGAATGAGAGGTGGGATTTCAGGAGGAAAGTTCGTGGAGGCAGAGGGGTGGTCCCAGACAAAGGGTCTGAGCACAGCTGAGCTTGGACTTCCATGGAGAGCCCTGAAGAGTTTGGTGCCAGGATGGGCCATATCAGAGCAGTGTTTTAGGAAGAGCTACCTTGTCATGTTCAGCAGGAAGGGGAAAGGAAGGGAGGAGGCAGGGGCCCTCTCGTAATAGCTGCAGTCGTAGAAATAGGAAGAGATAATTGTAGAAGATGTCAGAAAGATGCTAAAGGAAAAATGCCGAACGTTGGTTTGTTAATTGGATATAAGAGTCGAGGGGGCAGGCATGCGTTAAACTGGGATGCACCCAGGTGCAAGAGGGTAGTGATCTAACCAGCACCTCTTCCACATTTACTCTGTACCAGACATAATGGTAAAGGCTTAACGTGCAACACCCCATTTAAATCCTCATAATAACCTATGAGATTAGGGACTAGTGTAATCTCTATCCTACATATGCAGAAACTGACGTGTAGAGAGGGTTAATAATTTGCCAAAAGTCACACCTAAGTGAAGAAACAAAGAAGATGGAAGCCTGAGGAAACAGGTCAGGAGTGGGATTTTGAATTTTTATTATTGTTATTATTTTTTAAATTTAATTTAATATTTTTTTAGAGATGAAGTCTCACTTTGTCACCCAGGCTGGAGTGCAACAGTACGATCATAGCTCACTGCAGCCTCCGACTCCCGGGCCCAGCCTCTCAAGTAGCTGGGACTACAGGCATGTGCCACCCAGCTCATTTTTCTGTTTTTTGTAGAGACGGGGCTTGCTGTGTTGTCCAGGTTGGTCTTAAACTCCTGGCCTCAAGCGATCCTCCGTCTGGGCCCCCAAGTGCTGCGATCACAGGCGTGAGCCACCATTATGCTTTAGATTGAGGAGATTCGATTTAAGAGCCAAATGTGGCTGAAGGGACCAACAAAAATACAGGCGACCAGGACAAGTGACAGGAGCTGGTTCGTGGAGGACGCGGGAGGAGCTGGAAGGCACCCAGAGGCCCTGAGACGGCGGGACTGGGGGCTTTTGTCTGCCCAGTGACGTTTGCCAACACACATGTTTGCTGGCTGGGAACTTGCAGAGAGTGAACGGGGTGGAACAGGTAACACTTGCTCGTGAGCAAGTATGTGAAAAAGCTGTGTCTGCCCCTCTCTTGTGTGTCCATCGTAGGTGATTAAGGACATCCAGGAATTGTACGAGGACACCTACAACAAGCTGAAAACCAAGGAAGGACCGCAGCGGGAAACGCTGAAAGCCATCCACTACGCGGTACGTCGTCTCGGCAGAGACCCCCTTTTCTGAAGACCCACGTGTCTTCACAATACGTCTGCACGCAGGGTGCTCGCGAGACCGCCCAGTGCATTCCTACTGCAGTCGTCTGTTTTGTTCACTCCTCGTCCCCATCCCCGCCTTCTCTGTGTAGTTGAACTGCTGTGGTTTGGCCGGGGGTGTGGAGCAATTTATCACGGACATCTGCCCCGAAAAGGACATACTCGACAGCCTCACCATGAAGGTAAACTTAGGGGCAAGACCCCGGTTGCCCCCGCCCCCTTGCGCTGGGCAAAGCCGCCGACCACTTCACAATTACCCCCTTCTACCTGTGAAAGGCTTCCCTGGGGACCATCTCTTTTCTCCCCTCCTTTGGGCCCTCCGTTCCCTCAAGGGCAACAAAACAAAGGCCAAACCAGGGGAATAACAACGTGTTTTGCTCCCCGCACCCATTGCCGCCCCAGCCCTAAAGCCGTCGAGGATGGGCATGCTTCTGAGTTTGGACTCCTTTTATTTTTAGGCTTTGTAAACGGCTCATGATTGTTAGCTAGAGTTAATGTCCAAACTCCAGAATGATAAAAAGTGACTCTACTGCCATATCAGAAATAGACCCCATCCCTCTTCCTTCCCTAACGTCCTTCCCAGATTTTAGGGACCCACTCGCCTAGCCACCTCTTGGTTCCCGTCCCACCCACTAGCCAGGACATCTCTTACCCTGGACATTCCTGTCTCCAGCCTGTCCTCTCCCCCACCCCAGTGCTCCTGGGGGCCGTGGGAGGGAGGGGTGCCCCTGGAGAGGGGATAGTGCGTGACCTGGGTCTCGGTTTGCCTCCCTAAGCCCTGCCCGACGGCCATCAAAGATGTCTTCGAGAACAAATTCCACATCATCGGCGCGGTGGGCATCGGCATTGCCGTGGTCATGGTGAGTGGCGGGGCATCTGGGCAGGGGTGGCCTTCTCGGTGGTTGACATTTATTCAGCACACACTCCCTCCAGACACTGTTTTAAGTGCTGTGCCTTTATCACCCGACTCCATCCTCTCCATACCTGCGAGGTAGGTGCTGTTAGTGTTTCTGCGTTGCAGCTAGGAGATGTGGGGGGACAGAGGTTGATAAGGTGATCGAAGCCCCTGAGCTCCTGAGTGAAGGACCCGAGGTTCGACCTCAGTGTGTCTCCAGAATCGACTCTCTTAGCCGTTAAGGGTTAGAGGCACATGTAAGGTGACGCCAGCACTGCTGGTCCCCAGAGCTCGTCTCTTCACACACCTGCTTTTCTCTTCCTCGAGGGTAGTTCCCTGGGAGCTACCTGGGTGGAGATGTTCCATTTCCTCCTGTGGGCTGCAGGGCGTCCACAGGCGGCTAATCAGCTTCCAGAAACCAAGGGCCAACCAGGTTCCCCGGGGCCAGCCCTTGTCCCAGTGAGGACCCCGCCCTTACGGGGATGGCACGGCTCACTGAGTCCTACCCCCACCTGTCCTCCTCCGCCCCTTGCAGGACTGCCCAAAGGAGAGAATTGCCTCCTTTCTTAGTGGTCATTTGTACCCCTCATGTGCATCTGAGAAAGGCTGGAAGCAGCTCTCAGTGAGACCTTTTACAATAGGCTATTAAACATACACACGAAGACGAAAGCGTAAGTGCTAACCTGTGTGGACTGTTGGAACATCTGGAATTTGAGCATGAAATTTAGCTCTGAGCTTATTTCTCACTCTGAAAGTTCTCCAGGGAAGGGTGCCGGTGCAGCTTGCATTAGCAACTGACTGCAGACCCTTGGAGTCCCACCAGGCCAGCCGTCCCTCCTGTTATCTGGCCTACATCTCTCCTGCTTCAATGCATTTTAATTCATTTGGCCTCGTGGATGCCATTCTCCTAGTCATGTGTCATGGACTGAATGACTCAGGTCTTTCCCTTGCCCTCAGCCTTCCTTCAGACAGCACTGCCCTGTTCCTGACACTATGCCCTGACTTGCAGATCTTCGGCATGATCTTCAGTATGATCCTGTGCTGTGCTATCCGCAGAAGCCGAGAGATGGTCTAGAGTCAGCTTATGTCCCTGAGCAGGAAAGTCTACCCCAGAAGACTATTGGGATTTTTTTGGATTTTTGCCACTAATTTTAGTATTCATTCTGCATTTCTAAACCAAAAAAGTTATTGTATGTTTGTCTTTTAATGCTTTATTCGAATTGATATTTGTAGCTGGGGGGTGGGGGGGTCTGGTTTGCTTTTGGTTTATATTTTTTTGGTTGTTCGTTTTTGCTTGTTATGTTAAGCAGAAGTCCTGCAATGAAAGGTACTATATTTGCTAGACTCTAGACAAAAGATACTGTACATAAAGAGAATTTTTTTTCTTTAAATAGATAAAAATGTCTATCAAATTTAATCAGGTTGTAACTTATATTGAAGACAATTTGATACATAATAAAAGATATGACAATATCCTGGACTGGTTTCTGGTTTTGTTTTCTTTCATTTTTTTTTTTTAGAGCTATTTAGTTTTCAGATGTCTTTCAGCTGCTCTTTACTCTAACTGCATGCATAGGAGAGGCAGGTGGCGAGGTTGGTGTCCCTGCTCTACTAAGGAAGGAATTGAGCCGCAGACACGTGAAAGGATTTGGATCCAGCGCCACACACTTGTTCACAGAAGAGTCAGCATTGAGGCCGGGCGCGATGGCTCACGCCTGTAATCCTAGCTCTCTGGGAGGCCGAGGAGGGCAGATTGTTTGAGCTCAGGAGTTCGAGACCAGCCTGAGCAAGAGCGAGACCCCGTCTCTACTAAAAATAGAAAGAAATTAATCGGACAACTAAAAATAGATAGAAAAAATTAGCCGGGCATGGTGGCGCATGCCTGTAGTCCCAGCTACTCGGGAGGCTGAGGCAGGAGGATCCTTGAGCCCAGGAGTTTGAGGTTGCTGTGAGCTAGGCTGACTCCACGGCACTCTAGCCCGGGCAACACAGTGAGACTCTGTCTCAAAAAAAAAAAAAAAAAGGAAGAGTCAGCATCGGAACCTCAGCCCCAGGCTCTTCATTCGGCAGCGTGTGCTATCCTGGGGCTACAGTAGTGCCCACGTGCACCGTGGTGGCAGGGACTTCGCTTTACTCACTGCCAAGAACCTCGTGTCTGGTGTATAGTATTAGGTGCTCACTTTTTCTTTTTTCTTTTTCTTTGAGACAGAGTCTCACTCTGTTGCCCTAAGTAGAGTGCCATGGCGTCAGCCTGGCTCACAGCAACCTCCAATTCCTGGGCTCAAGTGATCCTCCTGCCTCAGCCTCCCGGGTAGCTGGGACTACAGGCACGTGCCACAGCGCCCAGCTAATTTTTCTGTTTTTAGTAGAGACTGGGTTTCACTCTTGCTCAGGCTGGTCTCAAACTCCTGAGCTCAAGCAATCCTCCCTCTTCGGCCTCGAAGATTGCTAGGATTATAGGTGTGAGCCACCGCACCCAGCCTCACTTTTTCTTATCAATTAATATTTGTTGGTTGAATGAATAAATGAGTATGCACCCATCAGGGCTTAATCAGAGAAGCAGAACCACTGAGAGATACGTGCATGAAGGGATTGTTGCAGGAATTTGACCTCACACGATCTTTGGGGCTGGTTAAGCAGATCCTGCTGACAGTTGGGAAGGACAGATGGTGGGAGATGAGGGACGTGGGCCAAAGCCCATGAAGATAGACACGTCCGCGTCCACTCCTGACGGCAGTGGTGTGGGTCCTGCAGAGGCCGGACCCTCCGTGGTGTAGCTCAGCACTCACGGCCCGGGTCCTGGAGGTGCTGAGGCAGAGCTGTCCGAGAAACAAGATTGTGTGAGCTGTGAAGTGACTGCGGCTTCATCTCCCACCTACAGCCTGCCACGGGGGCCTGCCTCGTGCCCCTTGCTAACTGGAAACACAGGAAGGGGAATTTTGGGAAGTGCAGCTCAGCTTAAGCAGGTGGCCGGGTCACACAGTCGTGGCAATCCAGCTTGGGCAGGCAGAGTGGGGTAAGCACCGGAGAGGGGAAGTACAGAGGCGGAGGAAACCAATTTTTATTTTCCACCCCTCGATTCAGTTTGGGTTTGTTCTTAACATTAAAAAAAGAAAAATGAGAAAAAAGAGTCTATGTCTCTGAATGCCATTACATTAAAAAAAAATCAAAACACCCATGTTCATAGCAGCGTCATTCACAGTAGCCAAAAGGTGGAAACAACCCAAACGTCCATCCACAGATGAACAGACAAGCAAAAGGTGGTCTATCCGGACAAGGGACTATTGCACAGCCTTGAAAAGGAATGAAATTCTGACCCATGCTGCCATCTTGAACACATTGTGCTCAGGGAAATAAACCAGACACCAAAGAGCAAATATTCCATAATTCCTGTTACATGCGGTACCTAGAACAGGTAAATTCACCGAAACAAAGTAGATTAGAGCTGACCAGAGGCTGGTGGGGAGGGGAGAATAGCAGGTCAAACATTGGTTTTATCTAAGGGTGGCGAAGACTCCCAGCTCAGGGCGTTGTAGTCCTGATGAGCTCTAACATGAGCCCTGCGTGTACCCCCCACTCCTCCAGGACAGGCGGGGCCCATGCTCCGGACTCACTTTCCACTCTGCTGCTTTGCTGAAGGCTGGGCTTAGTGTATAGTGCAGTGCTAGCACTTAAATCAAGAACGACTCGGGGTTATACCCTGTCTGCGTGTCGGTTGTAAACAGTGGACAAATGGGCTAGCTTAAGCAAAAGTAAGCAATCGATTAAGAACACGGATGGTGTCTCATGGAACCCAAGAACGGGAGGAAACACAGTTGAGCCTTAGGAAGATTCTGAAGCCATGGACTAGGAAATCCCACAGCTCCCTATTTCTGTGTGCCGTTTTCTGCTCTCCAAAGAGGGCAACATTTTCTGCTACTCAGTCCTCATGGGGTAGCGTAAGGGCTGCCCCTCAACTCCACAGCCTCCATGAGCCCCACTTGAAGTTTTAGGAGAGAAGAATTTGACCCAGTTTCAGTGAAACATCTACCCCTGTCCAAGTGGCGAGGAGGGGTGAGTGGAGTAAAGAATTGGCCACCCTCTGTGACCTGTAGACTGGGCCCAGGGCCAGAAGAGGCGGGATCACCAAGAGCTGGCAGACACCCCAAAAGGAGCTAGCTATCCACATTGCCTCAATCAGGCCAAAATGAGCTTCCCCTACTCTTGGCAGATGCAGCCAGGTATAGCTCTGCAGCGAGGGGAAAGCCAGGACGGGCTGCAGCTCTCGGGAGCTGAAGGGCGTGGGGAGCAAAGGACTGTGCCAAAAACAACAGCTTTGGGTCCAGAAAGAATCTTTTTTTTTTTTTTTTTTTTTTTTTTTGAGACAAAGTCTCACTCTGTCGCCCGGGCTAGAGTGCCGTGGCATCAGCCTAGCTCACAGCAACCTCAAACTCCTGGGCTCAAGCGATCCTGCTGCCTCAGCCCCCCGAGTAGCTGGGACTACAGGCATGCGCCACCATGCCCGGCTAACTTTTTCTATATATTTTTAGTTGTCCAGCTAATTTCTGTCTATTTTTAGTAGAGATGGGGTCTCGCTCTTGCTCAGGTTTTTCTTGAACTCCTGACCTCGAGTGATCCTCCTGCCTCGGCCTCCCAGAGTGCTAGGATTACAGGCGTGAGCCACCGCGCCTGGCCCAGAAAGAATCTGGAGCATAAGAGGGAAAGCAGCTAGATGTGTTGGCTTCTTGGCCCAGCTGCGACAAGCAGTCCAGGGGCAACAAATTTGGATAGAAACGTCTGGATTTAGTAAAAGGTTATTACTTCACCCAGTGCCCTTCAAGGACTCAAAGTGCTTAAAAATTCATAAACCTCCCGGACTCCTCTCGAAGGCCCGACTCTCCAAACCCACATCCTCTGGATGGAGTTGAGTGGTGCAAGGGTGGGCCAGGCCCCCACGTGTGTCCCAGGGCTCATTCCATGATGCTGTCATTTCCCCGGGTTATCTCATGAGCTGCTCAGCCACCAGGTGGAGCGGTATGGGTGAAATTACAGCACAGTTAGGCATATCCATGGCGAGTGAACACACCCACACAAGGGTGAAGTCTGTCAGTGGCCTGTGGGGCCCTGCTTTGCCCCACCCTAGTCAATGTTTTAAATGACAACTTGGAATACTGTCAAATATTGTAGATTTCACAAAGCTCTGAAGAATATCCAGTAATTTGGATAACAGTTGTAGTTCAAAGGGATCTTAAGAGACTAGAATAATCAACTATGACACCCAAAGGATGTATCTCAACAGGAATAAATAAGTAAATGAAAATCAAGCAATCCATATAATATGTTTAGCACAGTCTCTGGGCCTTACCATACTTTAAGTTAGCTGAGTAAGTTAAACATATGTTTGGCTGATTAATTAACAGGTTTTTTTCCCTTATATATTAAGTCTGGAAGCAACCAGAGGTGTTGATTTAGCAGCTCTATCTGTCAAAGATGGCATCTCAGTGATCCTCTTGGCTTGTCCCCCATGGTCATAAGGTAGCTGCTGCAGGTCCAGCCATTGCACAGCAAGAAGTAGTGAAGGACAAATGCTAGCCACACCTACCCCTATTACCTAAAACGCAAAAGCTTCCCCCTCGTCCCCTTCACAGACTGGAAGTCAACTTCCATTTGTGCATGAGTGGCCAGGAATCTGTCACATGGCTACTCATAGTTAGAAGGGAGGCTGAGAACATGAGCATTTAGTCTTTTTCAGTCTATAGTGAAGATTGGAAGAGAACAAGTGAGTTATATGTCTTTCATTGCATTTTACATTTTGAGAACTTGGAGTTCAGAGAAAGATCATACAATTAATATACTGGATATATATTTAAATTCAGGTCTATCTCCAAATTTTATTGCATATTTTACACAGTGCTGCCTTCCAGAATTCATATCATAGGAGGAAATTTGACAGGAACATACTGGAACATCTTTTGATTGCAAGAACCCATTACATAAATGCAGGATGCAGAAACAATTTTCATTTGAAAAATTTAAGGCCAGGTGCAGTGGCTCATGCCTGTAATCCTAGCACTCTGCAAGCCGAGGCAAGAGGATTGCTTGAGCTCAGGAGTTCAAGACCAGCCTGGGCAAGAGTGAGACCCCCGTCTTTAAAAAAAAAAAAAGGAAAGAAAGAAAGAAAGAAAGAAAAATTTAGCTTACCACAAACGTAATAGAATCCGAAACTGTGAGGAGAGGATGTCTCCGGCTGCATACAGAGAGGTAGGCATCCAGACGGACAGAGGCTACCCCTCAAGAAGGAAGGAGACCAGCTACAGAGACTTAGAGGGGGCAGACTTTTGCGGGAGGGGCCTAAAGACATTGTCATCCAAGGGGAGAGTGAAGGACCAGGGGATTCTAACCTGGGAGAGGGAGAATCCAACACCACAGCAGTCTTTGTTCTCAAATATCTGAAGGACTATAGGGAACACCAGGGGGTGTATGTTTTCCCTGAGGCCAGAATGAGGACTGATGGGCAGAACTCCCAGGGAACAGATTTTGGCTGACCATAAAGAAAGCCCCTTTAAACAGGGCTGTCCAACAGAGGAGGGGCTGCCCAGGAGTAGTGGCCCCGGACCTGAAGGGGGCTCCAGAGGAAGCTGGGGATAAGGTGTTGCTGCACTGATGGGGACGTGATGCCTCCCATCTCTAAGAGCTTTCTCTATAAAACACATGTCTCCAAGTGAACACTCAAAAAACCAGCTCTCTCCCTCCCTATATCCAATTATGGGATGGGGTGAGGGAAGGACCTCTAGTAAAGGTAAGGGAACAGTGACATTTGTATGGGCAACCCCAAAATATTTTGAAACAATATTTCATCTCTGAAATTGTTGCATTTTTTCCCTACTAAGTGCCATTAAGTAATGAGGTTTGTTGGAAGGATATTTCGCATCTCAGCAGTCACACAACCACTGGGAGTTTCTGCACTTTCTAGCCTGGATTCCGCAGAGGTCTGGGACA
This sequence comes from Propithecus coquereli, assembly GCF_000956105.1. Classification (NCBI taxonomy): domain Eukaryota; kingdom Metazoa; phylum Chordata; class Mammalia; order Primates; family Indriidae; genus Propithecus; species Propithecus coquereli. Next base: position 3,172,877 of record NW_012136525.1, on the reverse strand, counting down.
GTGGCATCTGCCCCCAGGGTCTCTGCTTCTCTTTGCGTCTCACACTCAAGCCCCCTCAGCAGGACAGGTTGTTTGGTACCGTCCTATAAGAAGCGTCCCTACTGGCATCCCTTGGCGGAGCACCGATCTCTGGTCAATTGCATGAGGCCAGGAAACAGTATTGATATCCAGGTTGCTGCATGATCTTCCAAGCACAAAAATTTAGGCAGAAAGAAAGAACATCCTGGGACACCTTTGCAGTTAGAGCTGGGACACCTTTCTGGTTAGAGCTGACTGGCTCAAGGACCGCCTGGGACAGCCACCTTTCATGAGCCCACACCACAGTTCCTTACACCCCAAGGAGCTCTGCAGTGGAATTCCTGGAGTAAATGTGCCTGACACTTTTGTCCAACGCAGCACCTGTTGAGAGGTGTTTTTCTTAAGTGTTCTCCTTAAATAAATGTGACCACACTCCAAAAGAGGTAAGACTCTGCATGCGGACCTCTGAGAAAGAGGAACTACAGAAAGGGTCTGTAGGCCGGGCGCGGTGGCTCACGTCTGTAATCCTAGCTCTCTGGAAGGCCGAGGCGGGCAGATTGTTTGAGCTCAGGAGTTCGAAACCAGCCTGAGCAAGAGCGAGACCCTGTCTCTACTAAAAATAGAAAGAAATTAATTGGACAACTAAAAATATATAGAAAAAATTAGCCGGGCATGGTGGCCCATGCCTGTAGTCCCAGCTACCGGGAGGCTGAGGCAGGAGAATCGCTTGAGCCCAGGAGTTTGAGGTTGCTGTGAGCTAGGATGACGCCACAACACTCTAGCCTGGGCAACACAGTGAGACTCTGTCTCAAAAAAAAAAAAAAAAAAAAAAAAGAAAGGGTCTGTGAGCCATGGGAGGGCAAGTGGCGGCGTGAGCTGCAGGCTCACAGGTCCCAAGCCAGGGATCATCACAGTCTAAGGACTTTATTCCACCAAGCTAAATTCTCTCCTCTCCCCCTCAGCCATGACCAGAAGCCACCCAGGGCTAAGGGACCCCAGGGTAGCTTCCCCTCCCCCAGGTCTTCGGACTGGCTGGGTGAGGCCAGAGCTTCTAATGTAATTGTCTTCACTCAAGCCTTGGCCATCAGACCCCTAGAAGGCTAATTCGATTTCATTCTTTTTAAATTGGATTTCCCCAAACCATCTGCTTCCCCTGTGGAAGTGCAGGCAGGATCAGATCTTATCCCAGGGCAGAATCTCCCTTGCTCTGCAAGGCTCTGAGAGCCAGAGCTGACCTTCAGGCCAGGCAAGGCAGGGAGTGACCCAGAGGGGCTACGCTAACACACCCTGCAAGGACGGGCACCGGCGCCCACAGATCTCGACTTGGTCTGGGCGTCCCACTGACCCTCGGTACCTCCCTGGGAGCTGCGGAGACATGTGGTTTATTCTCTACTCTTAATGCTTGGAAGGACTGAGGGCCAAAGAAAAGGGTCGGTGACGTGCCCTGGACCACAATACTCGAGCGTGCCTGGAGAAGAGCAGCTCCGTGGAGGACTGCACAGAGACGCCGCAACTAGGTCTACGTTCCGTTTATGTCTCTGCCACTGGCTGGCAGGACCTTGGGCCTCAGTTGCCTCCTATGTAAATTGGAGCTAATGAAACATACTCTACAGAGTAGTTTTTAAAATTATAAGTGTTTATAAAAAATCATATATGTATGTAGCATACATGTGTATGAAAACTACATGTGTATGTAACAGAAGGGCAACAAGGAAGATACAATAGATACGGCGTTCCCAAGTGGGGCGCCAGGATTCATCTGGAGACCAGTCGCACAGCTCTTGGACCTTCCTGCCCTGGCGGTGCTAGAACCTCCGTGAACTTCGACGAGGAGTCGGGGTTGCTCAGCGAGATGCAGACCAGAGTTGCGATTCTGACACGGGAGATGATACAGCTTTGGTTAAGGTTTAAGGTCAAGTCGTAGCTTTGTTTAAGAGCGTACTATACATGGTGAAATTTCTGAAGCTGCTGACCGCAACGTGGTCAGAAAGAAAGTGACAAAGGATTGTCTGTTAAGAAGCACTAGAGAAAAAAAGGAGGAAGAGGAGGAGGAGGAGGACACAACTCCAGCGGAAGCAAGAACAGACAATCTCCTGTCGTTTGGGCAGAAGGCGGCAACATTTGCCTGGCTACCGTTGTCTTGGTTTGGGAATAAAGAGGAGCAGATGCTGTCTGATCCACTTTTCCTAATCTTTGAGGGAGTTATCAGTGACGAAGGAAATGAACAGGAGAGCGAAGATGCAGTGCAAAGATGGTATTCCGCAAATTAAAGTTAGGAATCCTCTGAATCTCAAACACAGTCCCATGATACCAAAAGAGATTCAGGGGAAGTTCTCTCTCTTCCACCATGCCCCCTGCCCCAGCTACACCTGGAAACACCTAGACTCGAATCCGGCGGCCACCAGCCTTTTTCATCGGGCTGTCCCCTCCTTTCCTTCTGGGCTGGCACGCAGCCTCCACCCCTCCCACGGACCGCGCCAAAGCATCGCAAGGTGCAGTGGTTTGGCCCATGAATGACACGTCGGCCGCCCTCTGGGCTTAAAGCAAAGGCAGAGGAGGAAGGTACTAGCCTTTCAGCTAAGCACAAATCCCCCTCTCAGGGAGAGTAGTATTTTATCAGGCCCTGGCTGACATGAGCAAATGTTTCATCATTTTCTCCATAAACAGTTAGCTATTAAATTAAATTTAATTTATATCTCCTTTCAACCGTAGTGGTTGGAAATTGTTAAATAACCAATGTATAATCAGGATCTAGCCAAGAAAACAAAATCCAAAATAGGTAATTCATCAGAGAGAATTTAATATAGGAAATTGGTTAAACAAGTGTTGGAGGACTGAAAAATCACTAAGAGAACAACGAGGTAATGCAGAAATAATAGAGGGAGGAAACAGCTGCCAGCCTGGGCTGGGGAAACAGAGGGAGGAGGCGGGATCATCAGGGGCTAGATGCTCGGAGGAGGGGCCCTGCAGCTGGGACTCCGACCTTGAGGAGGGGGCGTGTCCCAGCTGCTGCTGGCACCCCTGGGGGCTGTGGAGAGGCTGATTCTGAGAGAACTGGATTCTATGCCTCCGAATCCTTGGCCCGAGATTTCCCAAACCCTTCCGACTGAGGGCTCAGCACTGCACTTGGTTGAGCGGAGGTGAGCAGAGGTGAGTGGAGGTGAGTGGAGGTGAGCGAGCGAGAAAGGAAAGGCTGGCCACACCCCCTGCCCAGAGGCGAGCTCCCCAGCAGAGGAAAACAGTCCTATTAATAACTTCACATATAACTGGAAACTTACAACTGCTTGTGACTGAACATTACAGTTCTGGAATCACGACTATGTTTTGCAACTTGAAGTCGCTGCAGGACTTCACTCTCGAAGTGATCAGGAAAGTCTGGAACTGCCACTGTCCCTCCTGCACGGGAAGAGCTACCCCCACTGACCACGACATAGGGATCGTGTGAGACAAAAGAAAGGCGCCTAAGATTGCAACCCACGAGCCCTGCTGCTCGGCCTACCCTGCGCAAATACAAAACTCCTGGCACGCAGCCGACACGCAAGGCACGGCATTTCTGCTGTGGAGTCCCATGGTTCTGACCCCTCCCTCAGTGCTACACCGACTGTGACATGCAAATGTTGAGCTCCTCCTTGGCAAAAAACCACAAAATCCTCAGGTTCCCACTATGCGAGGAGCAGGGCTGTGGAAAGTGGCTCTGGGGGTCACTCAGGGTCTCACACAGGAGAGCTCTTTGGGATCCCCCTTCTCTAAGCGGGAGGAGCCGCCCCAGCTCAGCTTCCCACAGCCAGTGGCTTCACGGGGAACTGCGACACCCCAAGGGCCCTGGGCTGGGCTTCTCCAGACTGCCTGGCCCCACGCAGCCTGTGGGCCCTCTCTTGAATAAGGTTGCTTTCGTATTTGCCCTACAAAAGAGGCCAGGGTGCCTTCCCTGGAGCATGCCAGCTCTGTCTTGCTGACCCTGGCTGGACTTGTAAATTTTCTCTCCCCTCACCCCACTTACTCTTTTACCCAAGCCGTGGGATGTTGCGGGGTTCACTCTGAAGCCTGGGGCTCAACAAGTGGTGACCCAGATACAGCCCATCTCACACAACTGTTCCAAATCAACTCTGGGAAACACACAACAAAGGTGGACGGACACAGACATTCAAGGTCCTCTATATTCTGCTCTCTTTCTACCCAAATTTATAGACCTCTCTGCCCACACGCAGGCCCCACCCCAGGTGGTCTCCTTCGAATGGGCCTTTAGCTCTGTGCATGCTGCAGCGGCATTGACCGTCCACAGCGCTTGCCAGCAGGGCCGTCTGAGGCTGCACATTACTGTAACCAGTTGGGATCTTGGGGCTACAGGCAGCAGAAGCCCAAAGTCAAAATTTTTTAAGCAATGAGAAACTTAAACCACATACAGGGAGTTCAGAAGGAGGGAGTTCCATGGCTGACTGTCCCAGCACATTGGCTTTTGCCCTTGAGTGGGTCCCTTCATGGTCACAAAGTGGCTGCAGCAACTCAAGGGTTCGTCTTGTCCCAAGATGTCTGTGTCTTGAGGCTGGAAGAGAAAATGTTCCTTCATTGCGTCTCTTTTTTAAGAATATGACAGTCACCCCCAGAATTCCCTCAGAGACATCCCCTCCCATCCCATGGGCCCAAATCGATCAGATGCCCATTGCTAAACCACGGCAGTGAAGAGGAGGGAACGACCACGACTGGGTCGGACTAAGCAGGACTCACGCCCCGGCCCAGGGCGGGGAGAGTCCCGCCTCACCCGGAGCCCGTGGCCTCCAGACACCCAGGGCGGGGTAGGACGTGGCACCTGAGTGGTCCGTGACACTGGCAGCCAGATTCCCATATGCCCCATGTCATCGCTTTATCATCTCAGCCTGAGAACTTGTAAACTGCTGGGCAGGAAACCTGTATTCTGAAGTCACCAAGATTTTATAGCAGTGTTAGAGATGTTTTACTGGGTACTAAAACTTCAAGAAACGACAGGGAGTGACCTAAGAGTCAGTAAATGATTACAGCAAGGTGGTCCTTCCTCCGTGCTCCAAGACTTCTATCCTTCCCTCATTGTGACACAGGCCTCGGTTTTGTCTTTGTTAAATATAGATCACCTCTCTAGTCTCTAAGGTCTCTAGTCCTCTGGTTGTCATTGCCTGAGCCCAAGAGCCGGGTCTTTGAGTCTCCACCTATTCTTGTTCCCCCAGCACAGCTCTTGGTGAAGGACTGACATTCAGTGGGGACAGTACCCATTCGAGAATTTACTCTCCAGCTCTGTGAGAGAACCCACCACCCATGACATGTAATGATTCGCACTTGTATTGAAGCATGAAATCTGAACTTCATGCTGTGAGGACAGTCCATAGGAGTTAAGCAATCAGCCGGTGAGAGAGGCTATGGGGTGCACCGCAAGGGCCTCACTGGGGAGTGAGAGAGACTTGAGTTCAAATCCTGGCTCTGCTGCTCACTGAGTGACTGACCTTGGGAAAGTCATTTGACCTTCGGACTCCTGGCTTTCCTCTCTAAAATGAGGGGTAATTTCTACTTTGCAGGGTAACAACCTAATAGAGCATACAGAGGAATTCAGTAAATGATGGCTGGCCTTGTCGTTAAGTTGCTATTATCACTAATACCCACTACCTCTTGCAGGGAGCAGGAGGTACGACTGTACCAGCTGGACCCAGGGGGCTGGAGGTGGGTTGCCAGGGCTCCTAAGGCAGGTGGGGATGCGCTGGGGAGGAAGGAGCTGGCAAGTGGCTCAGATCCGGGGAAGGGCAGGACAGGGTCAGAATTCAAAGTCCTAGAACAAGGACTAAGGACGACTTTGTTGCAATCATCCACAAACTCCTGGGACATTTCTTGAAAATTTTTGACCTTAGTAAAATATCTTTCTCTTCAGCACTACCCCTATAAATAAAGTCTTGGTGACCTCAGGATTTACAATAAAATCTCTCCCATGACCTGGCCTCTCTGTTTTTTGACCTCCTAGCTCACTCTCATGACCAGTGGCTTTCAAACTTGTTTGTTCATGACCCAACCATACTTGTGTTCAGACACACACTGGCCATATATAAATACCCATGACTACATAGACAAAAGTGAAATAAAAGCTTTATGAGATGACACTTATCCTTGCTACACGCTCTGCCATTTTCTACTCTATTCTATTTCATTTTTACAGATGCTGGTTGCAGCCCACTAACTTAATTTTAGGGTCCACTAATAGGCTGTGTCTCTCAATTTGAAAAACACTGCCCTAGACTTCTTAGTCACTTCGCTCCGGTTTCAGAGATCAAAATGTTGAGGACAGCTAGGCGTGGAGGCACTCGCTGACAGTTCCAGCTACTCGGGAAGCTGAGGCAGGAGGATTGCTGAGCCCAGGAGTTCGAGGCCTGCCTGGGAAACATATCAAGACCCCCATCTCTAAACAAAAAAAAAAAAGTTTAATTTGTTTTTTAAATGTTGGGGAAAAACCAGCAATGGAGACTGAGACAAAGTAGCCAATAAGGTAGAAGAACGAAGAGACCCTTCATTAGTTCAATCCAAGTATCACACTGGCCCCGTTGCCCAGATATTTGGTCAAACATTGTTCTGGATGTTTCTGTGAGGGTGTTTTTGGATAAGATTAACATTTAAATGATGGACTTTGAGTTAAACAGATTGCCTCCATAATATGAGTGGGTCTCATCCAATCAGCCGAAGGCCTGAATAGAACAGAAGACTGACCTCCCAGAGCAAGAGGAATTCTGCAATACACTGTCATGTGGGCTCTGCCCAGGTCTCCAGCCTAACAGCCCACTCTGTAGATCTGGAACTCACCCAGACTCCATACTCACATGAGCTAAGTCCTTGAAATAAGTCTCTGCACATGCATACATATGTATATATATGTATACACGCACACGCGCACACACACACACACACACACACACACACACGTGCACACACACTCATCCCACTGGTTCTCTTTCCCTGGAGAACCGTAACTCCCCTAACTCTGTCCAGCTCATGGTTAGTCAAGGTCACTGCCCCCAGGGATGCTGTGAAGCCAAAAGGAGCTTCTCAGGAAAAGCCAGTGAGGTCTTATAGGCTCTTCCTGCCTCCCTGCTAGTGGGAGGTGACAGGCGGTCTGATTCCCAAGCAGCTTTTGGGGAACGGTGGCAGGCTCTGTGTTGGGGCTGTTCCATCTCGGGTTGCTCTCCTGCTGCCCAGGGGCCTGCTTTCCTGAAGGTGCAGGATTGCTAGGTGAAACATCACCCTCTGCATCCTCCCGCAGAGATGTTTGCTGCTGTGTCCAAATGCTCCAGAGTGTTAAAAACTTTGGACAAATTAAATTTAAAAGCGTTTAATTGAGCAAAGAACCATTCATGAATCGAACAGCCCCCTAAACCAGAATAGGTTCAAAGAGACCCCAGCACTGTGGTCAGAGCGGCCTTATAGACAGAAAAAAGGAAGGTGGTGTGCAGGGAACCGAAGTGAGGTACAGAAACAGCCAGATTGGGTACGGTCTGGCATTTGCCTTATTTGAACAGGTTTGAACAGTTGGCCACCTTTGCTTGGCTGACTGGTGCAGGAATAGGTTCCAGTCTGTTTACACTGCAGTTAGGGTGGAGTTCACTATGTACAGAGAAACCTTTAGGCCAAACTGAAAATGTGTAAGGAGGCAGCTTTAGGCCAAACTTAATTTAACAAGAGCATAAAATCTGAGAAGTGTCATTGAGCTAAAGTGGCTTAAACAAGGAGGTGCCCTTGGAATTGCCCTGGCCAAGGCTGTCATTTTACAGATGAGGAACAGAGGAGCAGAGAGGGGAGGACTTTGCACAAGGACAAGTGGCCACAGGAGCAGAGCCCTGGCCCACTGGCATTGGGCCGAGTTGTTTCAGGTAACTTAGATCAATGAGAAACAAACAGGTTCCGGAACTTTCTCAAGATCACACTGCAGCAAATAGTGGAGCCAGGATCTGAACCAGGCACCACACTCTAAAGTGTGACAGGGAGGTAAGAGATGCCCTGACACAGACACACGCCAGCATGGCTACTTCCACTCCCTTGTTTCTGTTTAATATTTTCACATTTCTCCCTTTGACCGCTCTTAAACCAGACCACCACCTGGAATTCTTTCGCTCCTGCAGTTCCAGACAGCTCTGCACCATGAAAAAGTCACTCAGCTCACATTTATGGCGTGCTTTCCGTGTGCACGGCACAGGCAGATCAGATCTAAAGGGAAACAAACCATGCGGGAGGGTGAGCACAGACAAGTAAATAGGCAACTACAGCACAGAACAAGAAGTGACGGGGCAGAAGAGGGACAAGGGCACACAGGGAGGGCTGTCACGGGAGGGGCCTTAGGAAACACTTCCCCGAGAAAGTGACATTTAAGCTGAGATCCAAGGTATATCACAAAGGAGTCACCTAAGGAAGGAAGGGCAGGGGGCTGAGGGAGGCCAGGCCCACAGGCCCTGGGGGCAGGTGGCCTGGTTTTGTGACTAGCATTAGCACTTATGCCTGTGCGTGGCTGTACTCGGCATAGTTGAGCAGGCCTCTCTGTAAAATGGCTAGTAACGGTACCTACCTCTTCGGGTTGTAGTTGTGAGGATTAAACGAGTTAATCCATGCAAGTACTGGAAGAGCACCTGGCACACAGAGTTCCTTAGATGTCCAATTAAAACATCCGACGTGCTGCTGAGCGAATGGAGCAGGAGGAGGTGGAGGGACGGAGGCTAAGCACATCTCTCTAGAAGTTTGACTCTGCGGTGGAAGAGAAAAACAGCAGCCGAAGGTGATGTAAGGTCAAAGGAGGGTTCACTCTTTTTTTTAGAGATAAAGTCTTGCTCTGTCGCCCAGGCCAGAGTGCAGTGGCATCATCACAGCTCACTGCAACCTTGAACTCCTGGGCTCAAGTGATCCTCCTGCCTCTGCCTCCCGAGTAACTGGGACTATAGGCTCACACCACCAAGCTATGCTAATTTTTCTATTTTTTGTAGAGATGAGGTCTTGCTATGTTGCTCAGGTTGGTCTTTAACTCCTGGCCTCAAGCAATCTTCCTGCCTTGGCCTCCGAAAGTGCTGGGATTACAGGCGTGAGCCACCGCGCATGGTGGGTTTACCGTAATACAGGAAAAATCTGAGCATGTCTAGAAGCTGACTGGGAGAAGCCAGTAAAGAGAGGCTGAAGATGTGGGGGAGTGGGGAGGAGGATGAGTAAACAGAGCGGGGTCCCCGAGGAGGCAAGAGTCGGTTTCGGGCGCCCAGGAGAAGGCAGCAGAAGGAGGCGAGGTGGCGCAGCCGGGTAAACACGTAGGCAGATGTGGGTGGGCAGCCGGGGAAGCACCTCCGCTGACTCAGGAGGGAGAGAGGAGCTGTCAGCGGAGGGTGGGTGGGGGGGTGAGCAAGGAGGTCAGACCCGTCCCCGAGGGGGAACGGATGAGAACGCTCCACACCCAGCAGAGTCAGACGGGTAGTGAGTGACCTTCCACTGCCCGGGACTTGGCAATTCTCAAGACAGTTTCTCAGTGTCCTTATTCCATCCTCAGTGACCCCGGGGAATATACTTGTCATTCCTCTTTGTGGGGAGGACACTGAACTGGAGGGGGTTAGGGCCCAGGGCCTGTCAGTGGGACCCAGACCTAGAGCCAGGTCTTCAGAATGGGCTCCTCCGGGTCTTCCTGGGAGCACACACGTGTGCACATTCGCACACGCACACGCACACGCACCCTCCCTCAGGGTCCTGGGTCGCTGCTGACTAACGCTCCCCCTCGCAGAAAGGAGCCCTGGGAGGCAAGTGAGCGAGTGTGACCTTGACCCGGGATGATCTCAAATCCGCACTCACAGGGGAAAGTCAGTTAACTGTTCACAATGAAAAGAACAAGGTGCAGGACAGGGAAGACAGTAGGCCAACATTTGTGTACTTGATGGGAAAAAACCAAAAAGAATGTGTGCAAGAGGATGTTTGCTTATATATTCATAAAACATTTCTGGAAGGATGCCCCAAAACCTGGTAACAACGGGCCCCTGTGGCGGGCAGCTGCCCGACGGGAAGGAGGAGACTTTTCAGTGTGTGCCCTTCTGGGCCCTTTGAAATTTGACATGGTTCCAGAAGTAAAGGTGTGCCTAAAATACACACCAGGGGCCGGCGCGGTGGCTCACGCCTGTAATCCTGGCACTCTGGGAGGCCGAGACAGGAGGATGGCTTGAGGTCAGGAGTTCGAGACCAGCCTGAGCAAGAGTGAGACCCCATCTCTACTAAAAATAAAAAGAAATTAGCCGAACAACTAAAAATACATAGAAAAAATTAGCTGGGCATGGTGGCGCATGCCTATAGTCCCAGCTACTCGGGAGGCTGAGGCAGGAGGATTGCTTGAGCCTAGGAGTTTGAGGTTGCTGTGAGCGAGGCTGACACCACGGCACTCTAGCCCGGGCAACAGAGCAAGATTCTATCTCAACAACAACAACAACAAAAATATATGCCAGGTCTCTGACTACCGTGAGTAGCAAACTGCTTAAAACACACCCAGGCCTGAGATGTGTTGTGACGTCATGACTGAAACCACTGTTCCTCCGTGGCCCCTCTGGCCCAGCCTCTCCCTTCTCCTGGGCTTCTAGCCCAAACCCTTGCCCCACCTCAGGCGTGGCCCAGTGGCCCTGGAACCAAGTGTGGGAGGCCACAGGCCCCTGAGTCACGACCCTGTGAATGAGACGGGGGCGACCATATCAGGCTCTGCAGTCCGGACTGTCCTCCTCTTTGGGTTGCCGTGGTCACTCTCACACTAGTCTGCAAATGCGGGGACTCCTATAAGGAACTGACAGCACAAAGGGACCCCAGGAGCAGCCACCCAGTCGGCCTCTTATTTCAGGAGCAAGACAGCGCCAGACAGCCGTCTCCCCAGGGCTGCCTCTTCCTCTGCTTTTCCTGTGTGTGCGTCGTGCTGCTCCAGCCCCTCCGCCAGGGGCCCAGCTCATCACAGCGCTCTGACACCAAAGCCCCTCAGGGGCCCTGCCCAGCTCCGGCTGGGGCTGTCCTTGGCCGGGTGCTGACGCTGGGCCAATCGGCTGAGGCCAAGGTGGGCAAGGCCACGCGGGTCAGGACAGCAACCGTGTGCCTTAGACATGGGTGGCAGGGGCCTGCGGACAGCTCAGTTTCTCTCACAAGGGGCTGCGGGCAGGGCGCTCATGTGGCATCCAAAAAGCCCCAGGACACCTTCGGTCGGCAGCCTTAGTTCACCTCTCCAGGCCAGCCTGGCCTCACCTGACCTCCAAGAACTGCCTCTTCCAAGCGGGTTCCCGTAAACAGAGGCAAGGATACCTTCCCCGGGTCTGAGAGCCAGAAGAAATATCTCTGATATTTGTTACAAGGGAGAAGCCCAGGTTTATAAATACCTGAATACAAAGGGCCCACACAGGCACACCCTCCCTCTCCTCCCCTCCTCTGCCCCAGCCGCTGGCAGCCACCCCACTTGTGGCCTTTGCCAGGACTCCAGCAATGGGGAAAATATTTGGAGATTCTGGCCAATCCATGGGCACAGAAATAGAGAAACGTAAACTACAGAAAAAGCATGGGATTTTAAATCAGAAAGACCTGAGCTTTATTTCTCTCTCTGCCACTCACTAGCCATATGATCTTAGGCAAGTCACCTAACCTCACTGAGCCTCAGTATCTTCATCTGTGAAATGGGAGTAATGATATCTAATTCACAAGCTTGTCCTGAAAACTCGAAGCAATAATGTGCATGACAAAGCTGGCTCCTACGTGGCACGCAGTGGAGGCTCCACAAATGGCTGTCCCCACCCCTTTTCCCTGCTCTGCCGTCCCTGCGTTTCCTTCCTGTCCTCCCTCAGCGTCACAGGCACGGCACAGTCCTCGGTAATCCCACACATTACTCAGGACTCTTGGTTGCAAGTGACAGTGAACCTTAACCAGAGTGACTCATGCACGAAAGGAAATGCATTGACTTTGTGAGACGAGACTGTTCGACGCAGTTGGCTCCAAAACATAAATGGCACCCCCAGGGGTTGGTCTGGCTTTGGACATCCACCAGCTCTGCTTTCTTCAGTGTCAGCTTCATTTGCAGGTGTATTCTTCATGTATTCATTCGCCAAGTATTTCTTGAGCACCTACTATGTGTCGAGTACCATGTTAGGCCCTTGGGAGACATTAGTGAGCAAAACAGACCAGCTCCCTGTACCTGCACGCCTTACGTTCTAGCAGTGGAAAATAGATAATAAACCAGATCAGCAGTAATGACCATGACGGGTGCAACAAACACTGTCTGGGCGATGGGCACACTTACAATCCGGACTCAAGCTTTAGCACAAAAGCAATCCATGTAACCTAAAACATTTGTACTCCTGTGATTTTTTTTAAAATAAATAAATAAAAAATAAGGATAATGATAATGAGACATGAGCATATTACACAGTTAGAAGGCGGTAAGTGCTATGAAAAAATAAAGTAGAGCCAGGTAAAGGGGCTCAAAAGTGCCCGTGGTGGCAGCAGAGTGTACTTTCAAATAGACTGGTCAAAGTCAGTCCCATGGAGAAAGGAATAAAAGAGGAGAGGGGACTGGCACAGTGGCTCACACCTGTAATCCTAGCACTCTGGGAGGCAGAGGAAGGAAGATCTCTTGAACTCAGGAGTTCTAGACCAGCCTGAGCAAGAGCGAGACCCCATCGCTACTAAAAATAGAAAAATTAGCTGGGTGTGGCAGCACATACCTATAGTCCCAGCTATTTGGGAGGCTGAGGCAAGAGGATTGTTTGAGCCCAGGAGTTTGAGGTTGCAGTGAGCTATGATGACACCACCGCACTCCAGCCTGGGTGATGGAGCAAGACCCTGTCTCAAAAGAAAAAGCAGGGGTTGGGGATTAGCCCTGCAGACAACTTGGGGAGCATGTGGTAGGCAGAGAACAGCAGACACAAAAGCTTGAATGTGGGGGTGTCAGTGTGCTCAAGCAACAAGCCTGGCTGGAACAGAGTGAGCGAGGGGAGAGAAGGTAAGGTAAGGCCAGAAAGCTGCTAAGAGGCATGTGAGAATAAGGGTAGAGACTGAGTAGGTCTTTGGAGGCTGGTTTAGCTATCTCTCACTGCCTGACAAATTACCCCAAGACATAGAAGCTCCAAACAACACAGCATTTATCGTCCCATAGTTTCTGCGGGTCAGGAATTGGCGCACAGCTTAGTTGAGTCCTCTGTTTTAGGGTCTCTCATGGGCTAGAGGGTGTTGGCCAGGGCTGCAGACATCTCAAGGCTCAACTGGAGAAGGAAGGAGCCACTTCCAAGCTCACTCCAGGACGGTAGGCAGGTTCAGTTCCTCGCCAGATGCAGGACCAAGGGTATCAGTTCCTCGCTGACCATTGGCCAGAGGCCACCCACAGTTCCTTGCCAAAAGGGCCTCTCCAACATGGCAGCCTGAGGCAGCAAAGTAAGCAAGCCAAGAAGTGGGGGGAGGAGAAAGACTGAGCCTCCAAGACAAAGTCACAGTCTTTTATAACCTACTCTCAGAAGTGACGTCCCATTGCTTTCGCTGTTGGTTAGAAGTAAGTCACTAGGTGCAGCCCACACCCAGAGGGAGGGGATTACTCAGGCCGTGCCTACCAGGAGGCAGCAACCATGGGGCCAGAAGCTGCCTACCACAGAGGCCATCGCAAGAATTTGGGTTTTCACTCTAAGTGACATGGGAAGCCGTTATTGGGTCTGAACAAAGATACAGCATAACCTGACTTGGCTTTGTAAAGGGTCATTCTGGCTAATGCGCTGAGGATGGACTGTGGGAGGGGGAGGGGAGGAAGGAAAGTGGTGAGGAGGCTCAGCAGCATTCGGGGGAGAAAGGTGGCAGTGCAGGGGTGAGGAGTGGCTGGATTCTGGATCTATCTTGCAGGATTTCCTAACGGATTGGATGTTGGCATGAGATAAAGAGTCCAAGGTAACTTGAAGAGCTTTGGATCTGAGCACCTGGAAAGGTGGAGTAGTGAGAGGTGCAGTGACAGCTCCCATGTTCCCAAGCAACTCCAGCGGAGAGTGAAAATCCTGCTTCCCCAGTGGCTCCAATGCAAGTCCCAGAATGTGGTGCCATCAGCCTGGCTGGGATCCCACACCAGCCCTGAATCAGATGCTGAGATCGGGGATTCGATGTTCCAACTGCCTGGGCCAGACAGGCACCCTGGGGCCAGGACAGGGATCAGGCCTTCCTGAATCGTGGGGTCGTGGTAGGAGGAGATTGATTCCTCAAGGAAAATCCCAGTGCCATTTTCTAGAAGAAAAGGGAACAGATGTTTAGCAGGCCAGAACCACAGAGGACCGTCACAGTCTCAAACCACCTTTGCTCCTGTGCTATTCTCTCAGCCAGGAATGCTTTATCTACCTTCCCCACCTGTTAAACCTCCTCACCCTCCAAAGCTTGGCTTGAGCTCTTTCTTCCATTAAGACCTTCCTGGTCTCTCCCAGCCACAGCTAAGCTCTCCTTCCTCTGGCCTCCCAGCGCCACCAGCCTCCCCCGCAGATTCTCTCTGGGCAACAATCCATAGAAACTAGCCCAAAACCTCGTTGAAGTGGACTATAGTAAACTAAACCGAAAGCGAGGACATTAGAGGGGAAGGGGTGGGGACCCTCACGAGGACTGGCCTACTGCTGCTATGGTGGTGGACGTCACCCTTCTGTGACTGCCCAGCTTCCGGTCCCTTTCCTCATGGCGCACTAGCTCCCCTTTCCGGAGGCCCCTCCTGGAGTGTGGTCACGATGGAAGGTCGTGCCCACCTCTCCCCATGGCAGCCAAAAACGCTTCATCCTCCCTCTCCCATCCAGCCCTCATAGGTCCTGGGAGACCCCAATATCCCGGCAACCGATTCCCTCTGCTTAAGTTGGCTGGAATCCGTTTCTGTTGGCCGTGCCCAAGAGCACGGACTGATGGAGCTTGCAACCCTCGGCTCACCCCCACATCATGGCCCCAGGGAGCTTCACGGGCGGGGAGGGCATTTGTCATGTTTTCTTCCTGCCCAACACCTTTGAATACCCTTTCTTTTTGGGGAAAGTTTCCAGTCCTAATGAGTCCTACTTTTCCAGGGTAGAAGGCAGAAAAAACTGCCTTCCCAGCTGCCTTTCTAGCTAGGTAGCAGGCACACGCCCAGGGCTCCGCCCATCAGAGGCAACCAAACAGGGTTTAAAATTGTAAATAAAGAGCTCGAGGAGGCAGGTGCCACGGGGGCTGCACCTCCACAGGGGATGGAGAGAAGAAGCATCAGCACTGCGGCCTGCTGGAGAGGAGGTGCCGGTATCTGGGGACAAGCGCTGGCAGGACAAGACACACTGCCCGCGTCCAGGAGTGCTGGCGGCCTTCGCTGACGCGGTCAGAGACACAGTCCACGTAGCCCTCAAGCTAGGTTCTGCGGTCCTCCTGCAGGTTCCCTGGGAATCAAATATCCCAAAATAAATTCCTTTTCTGACCAAGCTAGCAAGAAAGTGTTCTATATTTTGCAACTAAGAACAGTGACACACGTCTATGCAGTACCCGGTTGTTTTAATGCAGCCTGTCATAGCATATTAAGCCGCACCAGTGAGGGGCAGATTATAAATACCCACTTCAAGAACTCCTAGGAGTCACATTCATCTTGTTTATTAGGAGCCTTTGCTTTCCTCGCCAGCTGAGTCTGAGACCAGCTCCACTAAGGAAGGAAACGGAGGACATTTGGTTGCTTAGAGCAGTGAGGACAGAGGCAGTCTGGATGGGGTCCAGTGGGGTCCCCCAGAGCGGGTGGCGGGCCTGGGAGCCTATGGGCTTGGGGGAGAGATCGCTAGAGGAAGGTCAGGCCCAGAAAAGGACCCAAAAAGATGTGGCAAACCGCTTCCCCTTTGCTCACCCAGGGCTTTTTGCTCTTCCTTATTGGGCCTTCGTTCTGGCTGTTCCCTTGTGCATGTCACTGTCCCTGCCCACCTCCTTCAGGCTGCTCGATGGTCACTCTCCCAATAAGGCCTCCCCACCCATCGTCCAACAACACCTGACCCGCACCCAATCTCCTTCCCTGCCCTGTTTGTCTTTCGCCACCCTCCAGCATTATGTGCTACAGAGCGTGCTCCTGGTCTCCCTGCCTAAAGCCTTGGCCTTTTTTCTTCACTCGTGTGTTCCAGGCACCCAGAACAGTGCCTGGGACACAGCAGGCACTCAAGAAACATTTGGTGAGCGGTGAACAAATTTATTCAACGGATGTTCTCTACACCAGGGCTCATGCCACCCATGTCTATGCAATGGGGACAGACAGTCCTCGCATTTACGAAGCCTACAGTCAAGCTTCTTAGCTGATGACACTAAGGCAGGCTGAGAACCGAGTGACCAGATAATACGCTTGCCTTCCTGGGGAGTGCGGCATCTTTGCAGAGGAACTTTTTTTTTTTTTTTTTGAGACAGTCTCACTCTTTTGCCTGGGTTAGAGTGAGTGCCATGGCGTCAGCCTAGCTCACAGCAACCTCAAACTCCTGGGCTCAAGCGATCCTCCTGCCTCAGCCTCCCGAGTAGCTGGGACTACAGGCACGCACCACCATGCCCGGCTAATTTTTTCTATATATTTTTAGTTGTCCAATTAATTTCTTTCTAATTTTAGTAGAGACGGGGTCTCGCTCTTGCTCAGGCTGGTCTTGAACTCCTGAGCTCAAACGATCCGCCCGCCTCTGCCTCCCAGAGTGCTAGGATTTGATTCAGAGAGATGGATGGCCCTCTCGCTGCAGGGTTCAGCCTGGCTGTTCTGGGCAGGGCCACCTTCTGGGTACATCTCAGATTACACCAGGGAGGCCACCCCAGCCGCACGCCCAGCCTGCCGGAGCCTGCGCACAAAGAAAGGCGCCCTGAAGAAAGCACCTTCCTCCCTGGATGTTGAGACATTCTCCCTAGCAGCAGGGAACATACCTGAGTGGGCGTCTGAGGAGAGCTGAAGCGAAGGCTGACCACAGAGGGGCGTAGGGTCGGTGAAGAACCTGGGGCTACAGGAGCGGGAAGCCTTGCCACTCTGTGGCTGGGGGGCACGGGGAAGGGGCAGGGAGCAGAAGCGGGGAGACCTGGAGCTTTAGGGGTGCTGCCGACAGGAGCCGTGGCCTTCGGGAGAGGGACACAGCCACTGGCAGCCAGCAGCCCACCGTAAGAGAGCCAGGGGGCCAGTGTCCCATCCCCTCCCCTCCACCCTCCAGGTCCTGCCCGTGCCTCCCACTGGCTGACCGGAAACCGGAGGGCAAGGAGGCTATAATCGGCAGTCCCCAAAAGTCAGCCCGCCGGGGCACGGGGCCGTGCAGAAGCGTGGAGCGTGGGTCAGCAGAGGCACACAGGAAAGAGCCGGCACACCCTCTCCATCCCAGCGGCCCCATCTGCCTCCTTTGATCGGGCTGGGAAACTGAGGCAAGGGCAGCTAAGGGGAATCTGTACTCCATACCAGGTGGAGTCCTGAGGGGATGAGAGTAGGGAGGAAAAGGCACAACCACCATTATTTTGGGGGGGGAGGGAGGAGGTAATGTGTTTGTCTGCACATCACCACGGCAACCACTCTGAGCTGCCATCCAGGTCCAAGCCAGGGAACAGCTGGAAGTCACTTTTTCCATCATCTGCCTGTTCCAGTCCCATCCTGCTTTCCTTCCTCCTTGGCCCCAAACAGAGTGATTTCCCTTGTTGTGTCCATTCCCAAGTAGGAAAACAATGGGTGGCAGCTGGGGTGGAAGGTGACACACTTGAGCAGGCATGACCATGTGATGTTGGGACAGGAGGGCGTGGGCAGGAAGTGACAGAGGGGGTGCCCAGAGTGAAGGAGAGAGAATTACGGGGGAGGACAGCTGTCCAGGAAGAATGACCTGGCACCTAACACACTCAGACTGTTGTCAACAGCAGCTTTCATTGTTGTCAACAAATTAGTGACATCAGGACCTATCAAACTTTGGTTGTCTGGCCTCTGCCCTTGCCAATGGGATGGGCAGAGGGGCCCAGGATGAAAGGGAGCTTTTATTTATCCTTCCTTGTAAATGCGCCAGAAGTCATCACCAGGGAGCTACAGATTCTAGAAGGGCCACCAGGTCTCCCTCCAGGGGGGACAACTGGAAAAAAGACGTTCCTTTTCGCTTGGAAAAGCAAAGGCAGGAAGGGGAGAGGCCACAGGCTCATTGAGGGGATTGTGTCGTGACACCACCTGTTGATGCTGGGCAGCCCTGCTGGGCCAGGTCCCTACAGGAAGGGGGAGGCCTGTCAGCCCAACCTTCTGTCGCACAGGCCTCCCCTCGGCCTACTCCGCAGCCCCTCTCGGGCCACCTTTGCCCTCGTCCTCCCCCCACCCAACTCCAACCTGTCCTGAGCTTGTCTGGTTCAAGCTCTTCCTCTGTGTAAAATCTTTATCCTCCAGCCACTTACGCCGTGCTCTGCCTCTGAAATGCCAAAGCATTCTCTGCTTACGGCACGCCCTTTCACCGGGCACGGCCCACGTGTTTTTCTCTGTGGATTACCCTACTTCCCAACAACCAGCCCAGAATTGCCTCACACCCAGCTCCATGCTGGGTACACACAGTAGGCGCCCAATGAGAACACTCTGTTTTAGTAAGGAACAGAGGCGAGATTCAAGGGTCTACCATTGTCAGGGACTTTCATATCGGCTGCTGATACCTTGGGGGTTTCCTGAGAAAGGGCAAATTACCCGTCACTCTGCCAACTAGGAAAGAGAAGAGCTCCGTGTATCCAATTCAATGAGTATAGATAACATTGATGTCGTGACCCGTCCCCAGAGTACATCCCCAAATCAGATGGTCTTTGCAGACAGTCTTTGCAGACTGTCTTATTTGATCCACACGGCAACCTCATGAGGTGCCCATTTAACAGATGAGGAAATTGAAGGTCAAAGATGGTAAGAGACATGCCCCAGGGCACGCAGTCCAGAACACGGGCCCCCCACAGCCTCCCAGCTTAACACCCAGGAGAGCACCTGGAACCCAAAGGGGAGTAGAAACGCTACCAAGCTGGGAGACGCCAGATGACGTGCTCCAGGCGAGCCGTACTGAAAGAGAAGGCGGGACAGCCTGCCCCAGAGGAGGAGGGAGTGGTCGCCCTCCCATTCAGTCACGATCGCACCGCTGTCCGGCAAGCCCTGGGCTACCAACACGGCTGCTCCAAACCCTCAGAGGTCGAGGGTCCCAGGCCCAGGCAGAGCCCAGAGGTCCTGTCCAGAACCTGTGAGAAATGACCCCACTGGGAGGGGAGAACACTGGGGCCTAGTAAGGCGGGAGATCCAGCAACCAAGGCGGGGACTGCGAGGGACAGGACTCCTTCAGAAGCAGCTCCCGCATGTGACCCTGGAGGCCGTGTGGAAGAATCCTGGACACTCTCCAAAGCCAGTTAGAGGAAAAGGGGCGCCACAAATATGGCGGCACGTGAAAATCACACCAGCGGTTTCTTCAAAGTACAGATTCCTAGCACCACCTCCACCCACCGGCTCAATCTTCAAGGCAGTGTTCCTCGCTTCAGCGGCTCGCTGGAGTCACCTAGAAGCTCACTGGAATCCTGACGCCCAGGCTGAACCCCAGATCTATCAATCAGAATCTCGGGGGGTGGGGAGGGCCCAGGCATCAGCATTTTCTTTAAGTCCACTGTATCAATGTACAGTGAAGGTTCGAGAATCACTGCTCTCCCACAGGCTAGGGAATCTGTCTGCTTAACATGTCCCCAAGAGATGCTAAGAAACCCAAGCCAGCCCCACTCTGTTGCCAGGCATTTGGGAAACCTTGCTAAAGGCAACTCTCCCCAAAGCAGCAGGTGTGGTCTACAGAACCAGCAGGGTGGAATGGCAGGAGCCAGAGGCCAGGTCCTGGGGCCATCGGGATAGCTAACAAGGAGACAGGAGTGGCACTTTGACACCAGGAGACAGCTAGAGAGCTTGGTCCTCACGGGGAAGGGCAGAGCTAACAGGGCAATGCATTTCTGTGGGGAAAAGGGCTCCTGCTCCCCGGGCTGAGTTTAACACGGTGTTCTCCAGAAACCCCGAAGAGGCAAGCCATTTACAGTACGTTACTATACTCCACCGACATTTGAAGTTTCAGTGAACACACTCCAAAGTCAGGGCATCTAGGTTTAACTCCTACGCCGTATTTTCCAGCTGTGTGCTCTTGTGAAAGTTACGTCACCTCTCTGAGCTTCTGCTTCCTCAGCTACCATATCAGGATAAATAATAGCTATGTTTTAGTTATGTTTAGTTTGTTTATGTTAGTTTTAGTTATGTTTGATAATACTTATGTTTTAGTGTAGTTGTGAAAATCAAATAAGATCCTTAATACCTGAAGAGTACTTGGAACAATATCTGGCACACAGTAAGTGCTCTGTAAAGCTTAACCGGTTGGCATGTGTGTGTGTGTATATGCATATATACTTATATATTGTTATGTATCAACATAATTATATATCTAAAATTATGCATATATAATAAGTTAATCCTTGAACAACACGAATGTTAGGTGCACCGAACCCTAGTCAAAAATCTGAGAAAAACTTTTGACTCCCCAAAAACTTCACTTCTATAGCCTACTGTTTTTTTTTTTTTGAGACAGAGTCTAGGCTAGAGTGCTGTGGCATCAGCCTGGCTCACAGCAACCTCAAACTCCTGGGCTCAAGAGATCCTCCTGCCTCAGCCTCCCAAGCAGCTAGGACTACAGGCATGCACCACCATCTATATATATATTTTTAGTTGTCCAGATAATTTCTTTCTATTTGTAGTAGAGACAGGGTCTCGCTCTTGCTCAGGCTGGTCTCAAACTCCTGAGCTCAAAGGATCCACCCACCTCAGCCTCCCAGAGTGCTAGGATTACAGGCGTGAGCCACCGTGCCCAGCCTATAGCCTACTGTTGACTATTCGTCTTCCCTACTGTACCTATGCCTCACCTATACTATCTGAAGCCTTACAAATAAGAAAAAGTCGATTAACACACATTTTGTATGTTGCATGTATTATATACTGTATTCTTAGAAGTAAGTTAGAGAAAAGAAAATGTTTTTTAAGAAAATCACGAGGAAGAGAAAATAAGTTCGCTCTTTATTAAGCGGAAGGGAAGTGGATCATCCTAAAGGTCTTCGTCTTCCTGGGCTTCACGCTGAGCCGCTGAGGACAGAGAGGAGGGGTCGGGCTTGCTGTCTCCAGGGCGGCAGAGGTGGAAGAAAATCCTGGTCTAAGTGGACCCACACGGTACAAATGTGTTCGTTCGAGAGTCAACTGTGTACGATGTTCACCGAGCGCCGACTATGTGCCAGGCTCTAGTGTAGGCACTTCGCAGGCACCTTGTCAGCGCGCGGCCCAGCCAAGCCCAGGAACTCTGGGGCCTCTGGACAAGTTCCTTCCTCCCTGGGCGGGCTCTCCAAGGCGAGGCCGGTGGCTCAGGTTTTGCAAGGTCTCCTGCGGCTTTAGCACACTCAGGTTCTGAGCCAGACCCTGTCCCGGCACCTCCTTCAACCTGCAGCTAGGACCCAGCTAGGGCTTCCTATTTTTTCTGACTTACTCTGAGAAGAGACAAAACACCCCGCCACACCCGAGGACCAGAGCAGGCTTTTCCCCGGCGTGGTTTTTGGCAGGGGGCATGTTTCCCTCTGCGGCCCGCCGCCCACAGCCCTGCAGTAGCTCGGAGATGTCCCGCCCATCGCCGCCGGGCCAGGGCGGGGCCCCGAAACCCGCTGGGCGGGGGAAGCAGTCCCCGGCCCGAGGGAAGGGCGCGACTTCAGGGCCCGGCAGAAGGCACCAGGCCCAGCCCCGGGAGCCGCCCCGCGGAGCAGCGCCCCGGCCCGCTGCGGGCCCGCACTCGCCGCGCTCTGATCCCTGCGCTCGGCGCGGCTCCCGGGCGGGGACGCGGGCGGGGCGGAGCTCTGGGGTCCCGGGGAGCGCGCGCCTCTCCCGGAAGCCCGGCGAGACCCGGGAGACGCGTGCCGCCGACGCGCGCCGGGAGGGTGTCCGGGGAGGCCGGGACGCCCGGGCTGGGCCCAAAACGGGTCCGAGAGCGCGGCGCGGGGCGCGGGGCGCGGGGCGCGGGAGCTGGTCCCGGGCAGGGCGGCGCGCGGCGGCGCCCAGCCGGTCCCAAGGGTCAGCTTTGCCGGCGTCCAGGGCGCGGCCGTGCGGAGGGAAGCGAGGGACAGAGGGGGCGCAGGAAGCCCGCGGAGGGCTGACTCATCCCCCGCCGCGGTGAGTCACCGCAGCCACCGCCGCCGCGCGGAGCGTGCCGTCCTGCCGGCTGCGCCCCCTCGCGCCCACGCCCGGACGCGCAGCCTGGCCGGCGGCGGGGCCTCCCCCGCGCCCGCCGGCCGGAGAAGACGCTGACGGTTAGGGAACCTACGCGGACAGCAGGTGGGGTTCATTGGAGTACTTTCCCCATCTTCTTGTAGATATGAACATTTTCAAAATTAAAAGTTCACATAGTAGATGCACTTCAGTGCTTTTAAAAGATGAGAAAAGAAAAATAGTTCAGAGCAGGCTGAGCTATATGAAGCATGCAAAATTTATCAGGCCGAGAGACGGGTAGGGGACTTAAGCCACTGCCCGCCCACCAAGCCCGGGTGCAATTGTTTAAAGGTATTTTAGTCATGACTGGCGGCCTCACCCATTATCTTCACGTTCCTGGAATTTGTGACACAAAGAACAATGAGTAGCCAATCAGTAGCTTATGTTATTTTAAAGTTAATTCTTGGTAAACAGCTTAGGAACTGCCTCTTTTTTCTTTTAACGCTGGTAACTGCTGCTAATGGGCGGGTATACTCAGGGCAGCTTGAACTATGTTTCTAGGTTGGAGTCCCCAAATTTGGCCGAAACAAACTCTCTACTTAAATCAATTTTGCCTCAGTTTTTTCCTTTAGGTCAACAAAGATCAGTTTCAGGGCCTTCTCATGGGGACCCCAAGCCAAGGCTAAATTGGAGCTGGAAGCTGGGACTGCCTCCTTGCCCACCCCAGCCCCGGAGAGACCAGAGATGTCCCTTGGCTTCCAGGGAGATGATGAGTGACCTGACTCCACGGCCTGCCACCCCATCCACCTCTGCCCGCACCTGGTCTGTAGGCCCTTGAGAGCAGGGGCCTCCTCTGTCTCGTTTGCCACCCCACCCCCACTCATGTGCCCCGTGTTTTCACATAGTAGGCCCTCAATAAAAACGTATGGAATGAATGGAAGGTTAAGAAACTTTGGGGTGCAGGGGAGAACGAAGCAGGCAGAAAGACCTACTCATCAGTGGTTCCTCCTCCTCCTTCACCCCGAGGATCTAGGGCACTAACTGTGAGCCCCCAGCCTGCGCCCCATTCCTTGCCTGGCCCCAAGCGCCCTGACCCCCAGCTCTCTGCCTGGGACAGTTACCCATTTCCTCTTCCCATGGAGCTTGGTCCTGAGACAGCAAAGAATTCACTGGAGATGAACAGGGGACTGGACAAATGATGGTGGCCAACACGTACCCAGCACCTTGCACCAGACACTGTGCTAAGCCTTTTACGCGTATTATTTTGTTTAACTCTCACAACTGTCTTGGGGGAGGTAGGTGCTATTATCATGCCTCTGCTCAGAGAAGGGAATGAAGACTTAAGCAATGGCCTAATGATCATTCGCATGGCACTTAGTTATTTGAACAACACTGTCTCTTAATTCCACAACAATTTGGGGAATGAGGGAGTCTTCCCCTCCTTCACAGGTCAGCTAACAGGAAAATCAAATGCTGTACTCAAGGTCAGCCAGCCCCAGGCCTCTTTCCATTTCCCTCCGCTGCCACCCCACCTCTCCCCGCCCCAAGCAGCAAAAGGGACTCACTCTCTTCAGTCACTCCACGTCCAGATTCCAGCCCCATGAGTAACTAACTCTCCCTTCTGACAGCTTTTGCATCGAGAACAAACCTAAACAAATCCCTCTGCTAGGAAGTGAGTTCCTTGGGGCAGGGATTTCTTCTCTGTTTCGTTCATGCTCCGGCTCCAGTTCCTAGAATGGCAAGTGTCTTGGGGCTCAATAGCTTTGTTGAATGAATGAAACCTCCACACCAGAGGATGCTCTGCAGCTCCTAACAGGCCTCAAAAAGATTGGAAGATAGGGAAATGCAAGAATGGAGGGGGGTCAGGTCTGGTCCTGAACCTCATTAGGAAGGAAAAAGACACTTCCTTGGGTTCCTTTAGCGGCCAGGCTTCATGCTTCATACCCTGTCAGATCAGAAAATTCTTCCTCATATCTAGCCCTCGCCTTCTGCTCAGTGGTAAATGAACAAAAAAATTTTTTAATTTGGAAATCTAGGCTTGCTCTTACTGTCACATTCTCCGCATACCTTAGGGGCAGGAAGTGAGCTTGGCATCCGCCTGGCTCCCCATGGCTGCTTCCAGAAGTTACTCCCACCACCACTGCAGCCCCCTCCTTATGAGCATCCTTTAAGAATGAGGGCATCACCCATTCATGAGGGCTCACTCTTATGACCTCAACACCCCCAGAGTCTCCATTTAATACCATCACATTAGGGATTAGGATTTCAACATATGTATTTTAGGGAAGAACACAAACATTCAGACCATAGCAAGAACATACCATGTTAAAAAAAAAAAGAAGGAGAATGAGGGCGTCCAGCTCCAGCGCCCTCTCCTCCTCTTTGCTGTCATCCTCTGCCTCCCGGTCACCCCTCACTCCCCAGAGGCCTGGCCCGGGCTCCCATCTTGCTCGGCACCCACTGCTCTTGTTGTTCTAGGCTAGGCAGCCTCCACACCCATCACCACGGCCCCCTTGTTCCTAGTCCTCTTCCTCTCAACGACCACGTCCTCCGCCTCTGCCACCCACTCCCAGGGCCACACCCTGATCTTGTCATTTACCTAAAACTGTCCTACCTCCCAGGCTCTGGCTCATCCCCCTCACCGTCCTCTCCTCCTGGCCCCCATGGACCACGTGTGAAGCCGTGCTGTGGTGTCATTGAGACCTCAGCCAGCAAAGCCTCCTCCGGCGTCTCTTCTTGCTTTTCATCCCCCAGAGAGCTGAGCGATCCTCAGGAGACTCGCTCCTTTGCAAACGCGCCCAATTCCGTTCCCTCTCTCCCTCCATCACACCCTCCTAGCAAAGCCTCAGCCCCACTAACTGCTCCAGGCTGCAGCAGCAGAGCCAAGGTTGCTGGAGGAGACGACCAGCCAGGCCGATGAGGGCACTGTGATTGGTTCGCCGCCCTCCAGTAGGCTCCCGGTAGCAGCCCACGGTCTCAAGGTGTCTTTGAGGTAAGTTCTCCACCGACTCCCGCAACGGCTGCCCATTCTCCGCCCCCCTCCAAGTGTTCCGGCCCCTGCGCTGCCCCTCCGATTTCATTCCACGGACTTCTCCCTTCACTGGGAACCTAGAGCCATCAGCTAAGAACTTGCTCGACTTTTCCATGGCCAAATTCACATCAGCCCCTGCCTCCTTTTCTCTGCTATTCCAGAGGAAGCACCCTCGCCCACAAGGCCGGCCCCCCCACGCCCTCCCCCAGTCACCCCCACTCTCTGATGTGTCTGTGCTCTTCCCTGCCAGGCCATTCCCTTCAGCGTTGAAACACGCATTTGGTGCCACACGGGTTTTAAGAAGCCAAAGCAACCACCCTCGCTTTGCCCACCTGCCCCTCGCTCGGGACTGCCCCCCATTTCTCCGCTGTCCTTCAGAGCCTGCCTTCTCCGGAGAGCGGTCTGCCTGCGCCGTCTGCGCCCCCTCCCTCCATTCTCTCTTCTGCCCCTGCCTCCCCGCAGGAGCTGCTCCTGTCCACGTCTCCAACAGCCTCCACACTGCCCAGCCTGGTGGGCACTCGGACCCCTCCCAGTGGTCCGGGGCCCAGCCCCTGCCTGTCCTCCCGCTCTGCCTGGCTTCCCCGCCCGCACCCAACCTAAGCACCAGGGGCTGCTCTAAGCCGGTCCTCTGCGTTCACTCTGCCAGGCTCTAGGCCGTCCCAGGGCCCTGGGGATACGGCCTCCAGCACTCGGACTCCACCTTTCTCTCTGGCACAGCCTCCTTTCTGAGCTCGAGACTCACATCCGACTGTCCGCTTGACCTCACCACTTGGGTGCCTTGCCGGACCTCAGCAATGGGACGGCGCCGCCTCCCTTCCCCATGAGCAGGCCCACCACCACCCTTGCACTCTGCACTGCACCCAGCCTCTCTAGCCCCAGCCAGAGTGACTTCAGAATTTACACCAAGTTCATGTGTTTTATAATTTCCAAAACATTAATTAAAAAGAAAAAAAATGGAAGCAGAGTCTCAAAGACATATCTATACATCCACATTCATAGCAGCGTTATTCACAATAGCCACAAGATGGAACCTTCCCAGTGTCCATCCACGGATGAATGGATAAATAAAATGTGGTCTATATGTACAAGGCAATATCATTCAGTCTTAAAAAGAAAGGACATTCTCCCTGATCATGGTGGTTCACGCCTGTAGTCCCAGCTACTTGGGAGGCTGAGGCAGGGGGATCACTTGAGCCCAGGAGTTTGAGACCAACCTGGGCAACATAGTGAGACTCATCTCTATATATATTAATATATGTAAAGAAAGTAAATTTTGACGCATGCTACAACATAGATGAAGCTTAAGGACTTTAAGCTAAGTGAAATGAACCAGTCACAAGGGACAAACACCATATGATTCTACTTAGAATAATCAAAATCATAGAGACAGGAGTAAAATGGTTGCCAGGGGCTGGAGGGGAGGAAGAGAGGGAGTTAGTGTTAATGGGTACAGAGCTTCACTTTGGCAGGATGAAAAGAGGTCTGGAGATGGGTTGCACAGTAGTGTCAGTGTATTTAACATGACCAATGTGTACACTTAAAAAATGGCTAAGATAGGCCAGGCGCGGTGGCTCACGCCTGTAATCCTAGCTCTCTGGGAGGCCGAGGCGGGCAGATTGTTTGAGCTCAGGAGTTCGAAACCAGCCTGAGCAAGAGCGAGACCCCGTCTCTACTAAAATTAGAAAGAAATTAATTGGACAACTAAAAACATATAGAAAAAATTAGCCGGGCATAGTGGCGCATGCCTGTAGTCCCAGCTACTCGGGAGGCTGGGGCAGGAGGATCACTTGAGCCCAGGAGTTTGAGGTTGCTGTGAGCTAGGCTGACGCCACGGCACTCACTCTAGCCCGGGCAACACAGTTCAAAAAAAAAAAAAAAAATGGCTAAGATGGCAAATTTTATGTGATGTGTTTTTTACCACAATAGAAAGAAAAGAAAATCATAAATTAGCTCGAGTTTCTTTCTCCTCTGCTTTAAACTCCTCATTGGCTTCCCATTTCACTTAGAATAAAATCTGCATTCCTGACCCGGCCTAGAAAGCCCAGCTAACCTGGGCTCCCCTGCCCAGCCAGGCCAGGGCCTGCCCCCTGCCTCTTCCTGGGCAGGCTCCTTCCTGCCCCGTCCTCTCAGCTAACATGCTGTCTCCCCCGGCAGGCCTCCGCTGGCCGACCTGCCTGCGGGTCTCCCCACCAGTCTATGTTTCCGTTCCCTAGTTGCTTCCTCAATGTAGCTACATGCTGGCTTGTGTAGTGTCTGTCTCCCACCATCATGACCGCCATCACCACCACCTCTGGGCGCTAAGCTCTGTGAAGGCGGGGGGCACGGCTGTGTGGTCACCGCTCTGTCCCCAGCACCCAGCACAGCACTGGATGTGTCCCCGGTACCTCCCACATTCTTGCTGATGAATGAATGAGTCTCTCGTGCCTTCTTCCTCAGTGTAGTAACAGCACGAAGAGAGTCGGACACTCCTGGAACCGAACCCCAGCCTCACCACTTCCTAGCCGTGTGATCTGGGGCAAAGTCCTTTAACCTCTTAGAGCTTTGTGGGGGTTTTTTTGGTGGGGGGGAGTTGTTTGTTTGTTTGTTTTGAGACAGGGTCTTGCTGCTGCCCAGGCTAGAGTGCATTTGTGTGATCATAGCTCACTGCAACTTCAAACTTCTGGGCTCCAGCAATCCTCCTGCCTCAGCCTCCTGAGTAGCTGGGGCTGCAGGCATGTGCACCACGCCTGGCTATTTTTATTTTTTTCAGAGACAGGGTCTCACTATGTTGTCTAGGCTGGTCCGGAACTCCTGGCTTCAAGCTATCCTCCCACCAGGGCCTCCCAAAATGCTAAGATTCCAGGCGTGAGCCACCATGTCTGACCCCTTTAACCTCTTTGAGCCTCAGGCTCTTTATCTGTAAAATGGGGATATCTTATATCCTGCAGGGTAGTTTGAGGATTATATTAAACAGTATATATAAAGTGCTTACCACTTAGTAGACAGTCAACAAATTGGTACTTGCCATCATTGACTTCTACACCTTCAAGGGGATACTATGTCTTAGGCAATAGCTCTTGACTTTTGGCAGAGGGGTTACATACGCCTTTGAGAGCTTAATTAAAACTATAAAACCTTCCTGGAGATGGAAAAATGCACCTACTCACGCATATTTTATATATAAGTTCCTAATGGTCACTGACCATCAGAAGCCCAACCATGGTCACCAGGTGAAGAACCTTGAATATAACGAGAGAAACAAAATCACTACGTTTAAAAAGCTGAGGGGCGGGTAGCAATCAAGTAGCCCAGAGAGCGAGAACTCTCCTCCCAGGCGCGCAAGGCTGGCATCCCTAGTGCCGCAGCGCCCTCTGGTGGCGAGTGGTAATTTTGCAAGGCTTCCCAGGCCAGAGGAGGAAATGCAAGACTCCGTGGCAAAGTGCTCCTGCGTCCCTCTGAGTCTCCCCTCAAGCCTCCAGATGGCCTCTGTCCACCTAGCTGTCCTTCAGCCATCTTCCCCGAAGCCCGTCTCCTAGAAATTTAAAACCTCTTGACTCAGCGAAATGCTTCTCAGAGTGAGGCCCAGAGACAGTTTAATCAATAGGTCCTCAGGTAGACTGGTAGTTTCAGGGGAAAAATTGACAAACAATTTTATTCCTCTACTTTTCACAAATTTTAAATATGACATTGATTATGGCTATCACAGAAATATAGCTATGTCGTTTATAATTATTATATTCTTAATAATTATTACAATCTTGAAGGTTGCACATGGATTTCCAGAACTGCATTAATGACCTTGGCTAATCTTATTTTCCAGGGATATGCATGTTTTTGTTAACATTTAAAAATGTGATGGCCAGGCGTGGTGGCTCACACCTGTAATTCCAGCACTTTAGGAGGTCGAGACAGGAGGATCGCTTGAGGCCAGGAGTTTGAGACCAGCCTGGGCAACACAGTGAGACCTTGTCTCTACCAAAAAAAATTTTTTTTTAATTACCCAGGTGTGGTGACTCATGCCTGTAGTACCAGCTATGAAGTAGGCTGAGACAGGAGGATTACTTGAGCCCAGGAGTTCGAGGTTGCACCGAACTGTGATGAGGCCACTGTACTCTAGCTCAAGAAATAGAGGAAGACCCTGTCTCTAAAAAAAAAAAAAAATTAAAAATAAGATAAAATGTGCTTTATGCATTCATGTGGTTGTGTTGTGTTATATCTCCAAATTATAAAAATCATCAAATGATTCAAAAGTGCTTCATTGACTTGTAAAAATAACAATGAAGATAGTAACATAGATCTGACAACTCAACAATGTTAACTGTATAAACGGGGTTCCAGGAGGAATATAAAGTATCTGTGTGCGCTGGGAAGAAGGAAAACATAAGAGTGATTATTTTGCACAAGCCCCAAAGAGAAACTGTAGGCAGGAACTACCTCAAAGATTATCTGGAAACTTTTTTATTAGCTATTCACTCTTTGTCCTCAATGTATTATCTGGTGTGAAATGTCAGACCAGGGCCCAAAGTCATCAAATCTTTTGTATCAGTCACAATCAGAGCCTATTGATTTTTCTTCCAGAATAAGCACAAGATAATATTTCCCAGAATAAAATTTTAATTTTGTGCTCGGGATGAAGAAAGGCATGAAGAGTACAGCACGTCACTCAAAGTTGCCCTCTCCCCAAAGGCTGCAAGTCACTGGGCAGCAAAGAAGCCAGACAAACCAGCCGGGAAGTTAATGACATAATACTCAGAGAGAAACAGTTCCATCAGATGCCACTGTTGGATGTCACCTAACAATGGCAAACAACTGGCAAAAGCAATCACCGTCACCTGTATGTGCACATAGTCCTCCTTAGGCTTGGCTAAAATCCCCATGTACAGACTGCAAAATAGCTTTCACATGACTCAAATGGCTGTCACTAAGGAGACATTCTTTTCAATGTGTTCATGTAGAAACAGGCGGCATGTACAAGGAACTGCTTCCCCACCCCAACCCAGCATAAAGTACAGTGACCCCAGAGGACAAAGGTACTCACATGAATTCTGTTTTGTTTTGTTTTAGCATTTTTATTGAGATGTAATTCACATAATATAAAATTCACCATTTTAAAATGCATTGCGTGAGGCCAAGCGCGGTGGCTCACGCCTGTAATCCTAGCACTCTGGGAGGCCAAGGCGGGAAGATTGCTTGAGCTCAGGAGTTCGAGACCAGCCCAAGCAAGAGCGAGACCCCATCTCTGCTAAAAATAGAAAGAAATTAGCCAGACAACTACAAATAGAAAAAATTAGCCAGGCATGGTGGCGCATGCCTGTAGTCCCAGCTACTTGGGAGGCTGAGGCAGGAGGATTGCTTGAGCCCAGGAGTTTGAGGTTGCTGTGAGCTAGGCTGACGCCACGGCACTCTAGCCCAGGCAACACAGTGAGATTCTGTCTCAAAAAAAAAAAAAAAGATTATGTCATTTGCAAAGAGAGATAATTTTACCTCTTTCTTTCCATCACATGAGTTTTTTGAAATGCAAGGTGACACTTCATGACATTGATCATGCTAATAAAGAGTGTCTGTCTAATTGCAAGTGGTTTAAGTGGTGTATCTTAGTGATACGTTAGAACCTGTCACTCAGGACCAAATTTTCACAATCGTAATGGGCGGGATAAAATATCAGGATTTCTTTCTTTCTTTTTTATCCAGAATACACACACACTGGAGGGATTTCTTAAGGTTAGAACTCTGGCACAGTTGCCTCATCAAAGTTTTAATATTTCTCAACATTTGGTTTTTTGGTGAAAGAAATCAAGAATATATTATTGGATATATTTTAAAATCATTTTGATAAAAAGGTAAACTTCATGTTGTATATATTTTACCACCATAAAAAAAAAAACACTTTGAAAATCTACATTAGACAGAAAAAAGTACTTTCTGATGAAGCGAAAGGTTGGATAAGGAATCCATTTGCCACCACTTCCCAGGTTAGTACCGCCACTCTTGCAGCTTTTGAGTGTAATGTACTTGCAGACTTAGGTCCTCAAAGTTTGGCAAACCATCTTCCTGAGAATGTTCTCCACAGTCTGAGTTCAAGTTTCGTCCACTTATCCAGGACTGTTTGACAGCCACAAAGCACATGATGCCATTCCCAGAGTCTTGTAAGTAAAGATTAAGTTTTCCCTATTTAGTGGAAATAGCAAAAAAAAACCCTGAATATGGGACCTGAGCTATGGTACGAACTACCTGACATCAAGCCAATTATAAATAACCTAATGAAGATTACAAATAATATCCTTCTTATTGATTTAAAATAGCCATTGTTATATTTTAATGTTTTAACACATTATTTAAAAATTTGTGACGATTTTTACAGTTAACCAAAAATGTTGGCACTTTGTATGTTCTAGACACAAATTGTCCATGGATGCCAAAGTTTGAGAAACACTGATTTTTTTTTTTAATTTTTCTCTTTTTTCTTTTTTTTTTCTTGCCCATTCTTCTGCAGAAAGAAAAGAATCACTGATTTAGTAGAAAGAGCACTGAACTTTGAGCCACGAGGCCTAGATTCTAGTCCTGTTTTTGACCAGAGATGTATGTTAAGCGATTTCTATAAGGCATAGTTTGCCCTTTTTAGAATGGATTGATGTTTCTTGCCCTGGCTTCTTCACAGGGCTTCTGTGAAAAGCAGATGAGAAAATGGACGTACAAACGCTTTGTAACCTATAGGACTTTGTGCAAACCTATGAAATGAGGTAACCTTTCAAAAGTCCATCTGTCCCTTTGGCTTCCCTTTCTTTGGGTTCCTTTATGTATGTCTCCAGTTATCAGGCAATCTGCTCCTTCCAGGTATGCATTTATCAACCTTCCACCGCTTTGGGGAACAACCTGTGCTTGTCCCGGGTGAAGACAGTGGTCAGGTCTCCTAAATCTTGCACTAACTCTTTTGTTGCTGGAGTTTCTCTGCCTCTCCCTCCATCTCCTGGCTCCTTCTGTAACTATGTTGGGGGAGTGGGGCTTCTGATCAGCGTGGAGCTGCACACTCCCCCCCATACACCACATACACCCCTAGTCCTGACTGCAGGTCTCTGTCCCTGAACTCCACTCAGCTCCTCGACTCCGCCTCTCTCTCATCCCCTCCCAAGGAACCCACACCTGAGACTCCACAGACAAAGACACTCTCCCTCCCATCAGCCTTGCTGCAGGCCGGCAAGCTGTGCTGGGTTCCGAGCCAGAAAAGGGAGAGGACGGCCCTGCCCTGCAGACCCCACCCTCTATGGAGGGATTTACGCTTCACTGTTGATGGGAACCATAGGAACCACAGGTGACGTGAGTCAGAGGTGGTAAACAGGACTTTACGGACAGAAGTTGCCAAGGGCAACCCACAAGGGCAAGGCCCTGGATTTCTTGGTTTGGTCTCTGAGAACCTCCTTCCACCCTAGCGCTCCCACACGGGATGTTAGGTCGTCCCAAGGAGCACAGATGGATCATTTACACAGGGAAATCCTTCCGGGTTCCCGCTCAAGACCGCCTGGAACTCTGAGTTCTTTCCATCCCGCAGACTCACCACGCCGTCTCCTGGCTCGTGGCTTTCCTACCCAAGCCTCCCGCTCCCTGAAATTCTTTTCCTTCTTCTTACTCAGAAAACACCTATTCATCCTTGAGATTTCAGCTTAAATGTCAGGACCTTCCCTGACCCTTGGAAATGTCAGAAACCCCAAAAAAGATGAAATCTTACTTTGCTCTCACATAGTCTAGAGACCGGGACGCTCCCCATGGAGCGCTCAGGGGCCCGGGCTCCTCCCTGATCTGCCAGCCCCTGGGGGGCCTCCAGCCTCACTGTCTGGTCCACATGGCAACATGGCCAGTCGGAACAGCAGCATGGAGACAGGAACAGCATGGAGACAGGAACAGGATGGAGACAGGAGCCACGTAGGAGAGAGGCGAGGGCTCTTGCTGGCTAGCGCCCCACCTGCCTGTGACAAGAATCACCCCTCCGCCACTTTATTAATAGGGGAATCCCTGCCAAAACTCCCCAAGTCACCCCAGGCACAAAACCAAAACCAACTGGTTCTAAAGGGGCTCTTTACTGATTGGTTATGTTTGGATGCTTATTACTGATTGGTTGCTTTTTGAAACCTGCTGCTGATTGGATGACTACTGATGCTTGTACATGATTGGCAGCTGACTACTACCCCAAGCTGTATAAAACTAAGGGAAAACAGGGAAGTGGTGCTCAGAATTTGGTGGTGAGTCCCCTCTGAGTCCGCCAGCGAATAAATTCTGGTTCTCCGACTCTCCGTGTGCCGCTCGGTTCTTCCTTGGGGACCGGTCGCTGTAACACTTGCTGTAACATTATGAAAGAAAAGTAGACCTCTCGTCAAAGGCGTGCAAGAGCAGGGTGGCAGGAACTGGTCCCCGTCACCACCCAGGGCAGGCAATAGAGTGTGCGCTGTCTATAGAGAATTTTAAAACACTCGCCGGCCCCAAATCGGCTGCTCTTTGTTATCCTGTCGGCCAGCAATTCTGAACAACGCCAGCGATAAGCGTTCCTCCCTGAAAACGTATTCTGTTGGTCTATGTCCTAAATCTAAGTAAGTGCTGTAGTTACCGTGGAGTTTCGACGCTGTGTGAGCTTCAAGGTAACCCAGGGAAATTTGTCTTTAAAAAACATCATATTCCACACAGAATTTAACGCTGGAAACTGCAGTTGTACTGTGGGCCCAGACCCCTGCAGACTCAGCTACAATGTGTTCCTTTCCAGAGTGAGTTTCTAAG
The DNA here is from genome assembly GCF_000956105.1 of Propithecus coquereli. Taxonomy (NCBI): domain Eukaryota; kingdom Metazoa; phylum Chordata; class Mammalia; order Primates; family Indriidae; genus Propithecus; species Propithecus coquereli. Next base: position 3,138,897 of record NW_012136525.1, on the reverse strand, counting down.
GGTTCCTTCCTTCCCAATCCCCCCAGCTCCCTCTGGGAGGTCAGCGCCTCCCTCCCTGCAGCTTCCAGCTGGCGCCTCTCAACAGTGCATTCCAAAGTTGCCATGATAGCGCCGTGGTTATGAAGACAAAGGAATAACTTAAGTTATTTTACTTCTTTCTACTCAGACTTTCTATTTGTGGTCAAAGTTTTAAACAGTGGAAAGGAGAGCAAAGTACAAGTTGTATTATTTGCGTTCAGTAAGGTCAACATGAAATACAATCATTGCAATTCCTGATTATTGCTGAAAATAATTTTGCCTAATGGAAGAAGGGGATGTTAAAAAATAATCCCTGCCGTGTCGAACAGTTTAGGTACACCACCGCCGCTCACACCCCCAAATTTGAAGACATAATGCTTGGAGTATAAAAAGCTTCCGGCCCTGAACAAAAAGACACTTGAAAATATTGGTTTGGGTGAATCTTCTTTTAATGAAATCACCACAGACCTGTGGCAGGTCTTTGAGTCTTCTCTGTCATATATATATTTTGTTGTTTTGGTTTTTTTTGTTAAGGGCAAAATGTGAAGTGGAGACAATGTGTTGATCTGAGTTGGCACATTCTGGATTCAGATGTGGCGGGACAGCGCAGTGAGGACCACATTAATCTCCAAACCCCCAGACTGTCCGAGAATGCCTGGGTGCTGAGGCAGAGCCCCTCGAGCACAACGCAGTGACATACTCAGACGATGGCGCCAGCTCAAGGCAGGAGGCTCCACGCCTTACCTTGAAGATACTCGTGATCTTAAAAAGCACAGAAGCACACTCCGCGTATCTCGGGGTAGGGGAAAAGCACGTGGGCTGCCCTGTGTGCCACCCTGGCGAGGCTAGGGCTGCTCTCCGCAGATTTTGCATGACTTCAAAGAGAGGAAGTGAAAGTTTCGCATTTACTGTCAACAGATGAACGTTACATCTTCCAATAAAAGGAACATCTATCACAGGCACTTTAGTGTTCTGTTTTTTTGGTTTTTTGTTTTTTTTTTTGAGTCTCACTCTCTCGGCCCAGCTAGAGCGCAGTGCCATCATTATAGCTCACTACAACCTCAAACTCCTGGGCTCAGGTGATCCTCCTGCCTCAGCCTCCCGAGTAGCTGGGACTACAGGCTCATGCCACCTCACCCAGCTAATTTTCCTATTTTTAATAGAGACGAGGTCTGCTCAGGCTGGTCTCAAATTCCTGACCTCAAGGGATCCTCCCTACAGCCTCCCAAAGTGCAAGGATTACAGGCATGAGCCTCCATGCCTGGCAGTGTTCTATATTTTTATAAACATTTATTGAGACTTGTAGAAAAAAAAAACCTTCATTCATTTTGCCCCAGAAGTATTGGATAATGGAAAGTCACATTCTGTTGTTTTCAATTTGGATACGTGTCTCTGACTTGCTATCGTTTATCAATCACTTCTCTGCTCATGTGTTTATTTCTACCAAGTTCTTAGATTAACTTATCACTGTGATATGATTCTACTGTAAATAGTGTGTTGAACAATAATCATTAATACATCTTTGGTAAGCCTCCAACTTACTAGTGACATAATATCTTCTCATCTTGTTGTTAATTTGCTCTGAACCCTAATTATTCTAGCAGTAAACAGTCATCCATTAATCAATGCTATTTTTATCGTAAACATAAACTGTGCTTACAATATATCAGATAATAGTCTAAGCACCTTATGATATTAAATCATTTGGTCCTTACCACAACTGGATGAGGTAGATACAATTATCATGAAGATTTCGAGGCACAGACAGGTTAAACAACTTGCCCAAGGCCACATAACCAATAAGTGGCAGAACCAGCATTCAAACCAAGGCTGCCTGACTCTACACAGGAGCTAAACCCCACACATGCTGCCCCTTTGTGAAAAATTTGAGGGGTGCAGGGGAAGCTTTGTCTCATCTCATTAGGGAATAAAATTGTTCTTTTTAGGTTTAATATATCTTTAAAATATATTTCTGTTTTCATCAATTATGCACTAATAATAATTCTAATGATATAGAGAGAGAGCGTGAGAGAGCAAATGGAGCAATGTGTCAATAATTGACAAATCCAGGTAAAGAGTATATAAGAAGTCATTATATTATTCATGCAGGTTTTTTATAAATTTGAATTTTTAAGTAAAAAGTTAAAATTAAAGTGAATAGTTTTAGAGTGTTAATATTGATAATATGCTAAAAGTTACATTTAAAAATATAAACAAAAATTTCAGATAAAAAAATATACAAGTATATTCATAGTTTTTCAAAATTCTTTTGGTAGTGGTAACAAGTTCAAAGTTTGAGGGCAACAGTCTTAAGGAACATTCCTGGAAACTGCCATGTGACACTTTTGCTTTTATTTCATTGGCCGGAACTTGCCACATGGTCACTTTTACCACCACCAACCCAACAGGTTAGTTCTAAGAAATAAGACTCTAAGATGGAGGTATTCGAGGGTTATTTGGAAGTCTCTGGATTTGACCCCTATGGAGGAGAAACAAAGCAGGGCTAGGCAGAGGGAAGTAGGGAGTCGATGCCGTCACCACAGGAGCAGCTCTGGAGCTAGGATCACCCTGCAGAGTTGTCCCAAACTGGAACAAGGGGGCCAGACCTTCGTATGCCTCATCGGCTGGTCATTGGATGCAGGCTGCCCCCGGGAAGGGGTCAGAGCCTCGAGCAAGGCAGCTCTTCAGCTAAAGCAATGACTGGGAGAGGAGACAGCTGAAGCTGTCAGCAATGTCTGCTGCATGCCCATTTTACAGACAAGGAAGTTGAGGTACATAGAGATTAAATAACTTTCCCAAGGTCAAGGAGCTGTTAAAGGGTTGTATTCATTATCTATTGCCACATTAGTGCTGCATAACAGACATCAACAAAATCTCTACTAACAGGCAAATAGCAACAAGCATTTACTTTTGCACATGAATCTGCAGGTTGGCTAAGTCATTCTGTTGATTCGGCCCAGGCTAGACCGACTTCAGCTGGGCTCACTCATGCATTCGTGGCCATGAGTCAGCTTTACTCTGCCTGGTATAGGACGGCCTCAGCTGGGGTGACCTGGCTCTCCTTCACAGGGACTCTCATCCTGCGCTTGTTCCCTGGGCTTGTTCCTCATGATGGTGAGAAGGTTCCAGGAGAGATGTGCCAGGCATGGTGGTGCACGCCCGTAGTCCCAGCTACTCAGGAATCTGAGGCCAGAGGATCACTTGAGCCCAAGAGTTCAAATCCAGCCTGGTCAACATAGCAAGACACTAGCTCTAAAAATAAGAAAAAAAAAAAATTGCCAAGAGAATGAAAGTGCACAAAGCCTTTGAGTCCTGAGGCTAGAAAGGGCACATCATCACTTCTACCACATTCTATTGGCCAAAGCAAACACAGGGTCCCAGAATCCATGTGGGAGGATCCCACCAAATAGCGTAGATCTCAGAGGCCTGAAAACCTGGGGACAAGCAACCACAGTGATGGAGCCGAATGTGAACGCCAGAGACCTTGCTCCCAACGACTGTTCCACAGCCATCCCACCATCAAATCTTTGGTTAGATTTTCACATGTATCTGTTTCAAGTCCCATCGGCTCATGTGCCTAGCACCTTGCGGGGCACCGTGGAAAAACAAGGTCCTACTTCTAAGGAGCTTACAGCCTGGATAAGGACACGAGACACCCACCATGGAAAGTTTGGCAGCAACAAAGGCAACGCGAATTATCCTCATTCACCATGTGAGGGTGGGGACAGAGACAAGTTCGGCTGCCTCAAAAGCCTAAAGGGCTTCCGTATGAACAAAGACCCTGCCATGGGACAGAGCGGTGGCTGCAAGCCTCTGAGGGCTACACATGTGGGCCCTGCACCGCACATTGTACTCCAGAAACAACAAAGCAGCATGTGCAGGAGCAGTAACGGACGCACAGAGCCGTGACAGAGGTCATTCAGGCAAATGGAAAGAATTAATGCAAAATTAGAGCAGAGACCGGCACAAAATGGACACAAAGTCAGAGGGGAACGTCTGTGATCTCCCGTGTGGAGGCTGGTGGCTGGACCAAGCCTACTCCAAAGCCTTGTTAGACGGCGGGCCTGAATCCCAGCTCTTCCACATCCTGGCTTTGTGACCTCAGCCAAGTTGCTTTACCCGAGACTCAGTCTTGCATCTACCAAATGGGATAACAGCAGCAGTACCTGCCTCGTTGGATGGCTGTGAGGAGGAAATTGAATAGTCTGCGCTGAGCAGCCAGCACAGTGCCTGGCGCACAGGATGGGGGTCCTCAGACCTTGTCACTTGCCCACAGGAACCCAAACTGAGAACTCGCCTCTAAGGAAAGGTGAAAGGATCCGGGGCTTTTGGACCTGCTAAAATAATCTGAGTTGCGGTTCAGTTATCCAAAGAGGAGTCATGATACAGAGAAGGGTATTCCCCAGAGCACGAGGAAATCAAGCTTAAGCTGGAGGTATTTGGGTCAGGGATGAGAAAGAACTTCCTGAAAGTCAGGGTTGTCAAATTAAATCAGAAATAATGATTTAGGACTTTTGTGCTAGTGTGTAATCTAAGGAGAAAAGGTCAGCCCATCTTCCTGGGCTGGGCAAGGTGTGTCATAATGAGACGGGCCGAGACAGTCAGCCACCCTGGGCAAATACACGTGCCACGGCGAGGGCTGGCTGTGACCCTGGACTAGGTGACAAGGGCCACTACTACTAGGTAGTAGAAGTTACCACGATGAGAGAAGTGGGGCTGTTCTAGCTCTGAAACCACTTGCAAGGACAGACTCAGAGCCTTAAACTGCCTGGTCAACATAGCAAGACCCTGTCTCTAAAAGAAAAGAGAAAAAATTGCCAAGAGAATGAAAGTGCACAAAGCCTTTGAGTCCTGAGACTGGAAAGGGCTCGTCATCGCTTCTACCACATTCTGTGGGCCAAAGCAAACACAGGGTCCCAGAATCCATGTGGGAGGGTCCCACCAAATGGCGTAGATCTCAGAGGCCTGAAAACCTGGGGACAAGCGACCACAGTGATGGAGCCCGAATGCATTACTTTTGAGTCCCCCTCTGGCTGAAGAAACCCGCGGAGACCCAGTGTCAGTGCAGAGCTGAGGGAGGAAATTAAGTGACTGCTTGAAGAAAGGGAGCTTGAAGGAAGTGACCACGCTCACTGATCAGAGCCACCTGAACAAAGGCACAGCCTCCAAAGAGGCATTGCCGGAGGGGTTGGGCAGAGGCAGGAGCCAGCCGCCATGGGCATCGGCCAGCATTCCTGCGTGGGGAGGAATGGTGGACTGCAAGACCACATGGGTCCCATCCAACTCAGAAGGCCAGGGCTGGGGGCTTGTCCGCTCCTGCCCCCAAAGACCGCGTCAAATCTCATTGAACTTCCGGGGGATGCCACTAGGGGAAGCCATGGCTCCCAGGTGCAGTGGGGCAAAGCTAGAAAGGCAAGAAATTCACTTTCCATATGTTCTTGCCATTCCTGAAGGCCTGAGCTGCCTGGGAGGAGAGGGGTGGGGAACATTCCCACAGGGGGCGGTGGGAATAAGGACCCTGCTGGGCATTCTGAGCCACAACGGCCCTACTGGTCTGCGGCTGCCTGTCAGAGCAGGAGGGGGCGTGGTCACAGCACAGAGCTGGACGTCTGGACACCTGACTCCAAGCTGTGCCCCAGGAGACCCCAAGAAGGTAAATCTGCCTTTGGAGCCCCCAGCTCTCCTCTCCTCACTTTGCTTTCATCAGCTTCCACCGGAGGCAAAGGCCCCACGCTCTCAGTGCCCCGGTCTCTGCTCAGTGTAAACTCATAAACTAACATCCTCACGCTAAGGCAGAAGCAGCCCTCCCCTCCCCAAGACAGACACTGCTAAGCCGTCACAGCATTCTTTCCCCTGAGCCACCACCCCCCACGGAATCCTTCTTAACATCATGCTCTAGGAAGCCACTAGCTACCTGTCAGAATCGGCCTGCAAGGTAAACCTTAAGGGGTCAGGAACCTTTAGAAGGAGCATAAAGGAAATGCTGAAGCTACAGTAATGAACCAGGCATGTCAAACTGAAGTTATGGGAAAATTCCAGGTATCTAAAAAACAAAGGCGGTTCCTTTGGGCAGGGAAGGAGGGGACAGTGTAGATGAGTCTCCCTACAAGTCGATTCTGTCTGGGTCCTCTCACGGTCAATTCCCAAACACTGATACCAGTCCTGTGCCAGGCCTGTGCTAGTAGGGGCTGGTCCCTGCCCTCATGGGCCAGTGTTATGCAGAGACCAATAAGATCAGGCAGATTAAGGGTGGTGCCTTTCAAAGAAACACAGTGGCCAGGGCAGGCAGAAGCAGGGAGGGAAGTGATCAGCAGGTGAAAGGTGGGAAGTATAATTGGGGTCAAATTGTGGAGGTGTTCCAAGTCCAGGAAGAGGGTTTGTCCTCCTAAGCCAGGACCCAGAGATCATCTACTTGGAGGGTGGGATGTCCCCAGGGAGCCATCAGGGCAGACTCTCAGGAGGCCTTTGGGAAAGCCTGCCTTTCCTCAATTTCTTTTTATTTTTTTTTTTTTTAGAGACAGGGTCTCCCTGTGTTGCCCCGGCTGGAGTGCTTCGATGCAATCATAGCTCAAAGCAGCCTCAAACTCCTGACTCGGCCTCCCGAGCCATCACAGCTGGCTAATTTGTTTCTTTTTTTTTTATTTTCACTGATTTAGGTGGTACAGTTGAATTACATGTATACATTGTACGGCGGTGAAGTCTGGGCTTTTAGTGTACCCATCATCCAAATAGAGTACATTGTACACCATTAGTAATTTTTAAAATTTTTATTTTTGTAGAGATGGGGTCTTGCTATGTTGCCCAGACTAGAAAATATCTCTTATTCATCCCTATTTTCCTAGTACCTTGCACGAGTAAACACTGCCAATAAATGTGGAAGGAAGAGAGGGAGGGAGGAGGAAAGAGGGTCACCAGTCCTGGTCTAGGGCACTGGCAGCTGTGCCTGGTGGCCTGGCCTCCTGGTGTTTATCTGCCTCACATGACCTGGCACCTCCCAGCTCAAGCCCTCAGTTTCTCCCCCACTCTGGGCAGGGAGGACACAAGCCCCCACCAGCTGCCTCCGACTGCTAGTGCCTGCCAGCACCTCCTTAGCCCAGATGGTCCCCACCCTGGCCCTGAGTACAGGCTGGGCAGAGCTCAGGGCTCCAGGGAGTCTCCCTGAACTTCCTGCCCTCACCCAACCGCAGAAAGCTACCCTCAGGCTGCTCTCCGACAGAAGCGTTCGATACGCCACTGGACAGACAGATACCTTCTCATCAGCTCTGGGGTCAAGCTGGGGGCCTGACAAGGAGTATCTACACTGGGGGAGAAACTGAGGCACAGAGGAGTGATATGACTCCAGCTAGAGATGTGAGGAAGGTCTAGGGCAACCAGGAAGAAAGACAAATATACAGATGTCCACGGCCCCACTCAGTAGCCGGCAAGCCTCCAGCTTCCCAACTCTTCAGACTTCATTCAGCTCCCTGAGCCTGCGGGGGTGGGGGGGGAGTAGTCTGCTCTCCGAAGCACAGCAGGGGTTGTGCAAAGCAGAGGTTGTGACAGTGATGATCAGACAAGGCCAGAGTAGAACAAACAAAAAACATGGGAGTCCCGCCTCCCAGCCCACACACCTATGCCCAGCCACACCTCTGGTTTCTAGACTCCCTGGGAACCTCTCCTGAAGACAGGCCCTCGGGCAGTGGCAGGCGGAGATTGGACCTCAGCCTTGAGGGAAGTGAAAGGGTTAATTCTCCCGGGTCCCCTGGTCCAGTCTAGCCGGCTCACCCCAGAGCACTGTAAGTCCAAGCTTGTCCTTGGTGCTCTCTGAATTTCAATTTCCCTCTTACTCCTTCCACCTCCTTCTGGGACACACTGGGAGGAGAAGCTAGGGGCCCTTGGCACCAGCTGTCTCTGGGGTGTCATTTAATACTGCCAGTAATCACCATCTCCCTGTTTATTAACTCTCTTTCCCTTATGGCTATTCTTGTCATCCTGGATCTCTCTGTCCGTCCGTCTGTCTGTCTAGCTCTCACAACATGCATACACGCACACTGTGAAGGAGAAGAGCAAGGGCTAGGACAAGGCACACACTGGTTTCTTGCCACTGCAGTTCCTGTCCCACCAGACTTCTACCCTTAAAACTGGTCCCACCGCCAACTGGGAGGCAGGATGCAGGAGGCAGGGTGATTCAGGAACAGAGGTACACGGGACTCTTCTAAACCAACAAAGCAATCACACAAAGCAAGCTCAGGAAAAGGGAACACTGAGGGCAAGTTTGAGGATGGGGACGGGGAATGCACAATTAGAAAGCACCCAGTGATAAAAATTCCTCTCCCAAACTGAACAGTCATCAGAGTCACACTGACCATTTATGTGTTTAATATGCTAGGCAGGAGAGGGGAATGGAGACTCTTTTCCCTGGGGACCCCAGGAAGAGTCTGCTTCTGAAAATGGTTCATGAATTCCGGGATGCGCTACAGCTGTAAGGAGTTGTATCAGTCACCCACGGAGACGCCATTGGCAGGAACGAGACCACAGGCAGGATGGAGAGGTGGGGGCCTTGGACCTGCCCCATCCCCACTGCAGGGCCTTGGGCTTGGTGATTATAACGATCACACATCCGTAGGACACTTCTGATTTCAAACACCCAGCACTTCTGTCAGACCGAGTGGCATAATTTGGAGATTTGGAAATGTGGTCCTTTCGTGGAATGCCCAGCAAGTGCCCTTCCTTCTGCAGTTTCTATTGTAGCAGCCACTGTGGGTGCTGGGTGGCCCCTGTGGAGCCCACCCGGCAGTGAAGCGGGAAGGTGTCCCCATCTGATACCCCTCTCCTCCCACCTCCGTCACAGGCAATGGGAGGAGAGTCGGCTCGGCCTCAGCCTGGCACCTGGCCTCATCCCTGGAGCGAAGGCAAAGTCCAGAGACAGCCTCCACGCGCTGCCATGGCCGGCAAGCGGGGCCCGCTAAGAGATAAGGGTCACCCTTTGTACTCCGCAGCCAGGGCAGCGCGCTCTGCGCGGTCCCCGGCGCACGCCCCTCCCGCTGGCACACCGGGACAGCTGGTCATTCGCTGCGCTCCGAAAGGGAGGTGGGCACCCGCCACAAGTCACTGGGTCATCGCCCTCGCCGCCCCCTGCGGCCGGCGCCGCCTCTCGCTGCCGCTCATTACCCTGGCGCCTCGCGGGGTCTGGCCGAGCGCAGGGCGCGGGTGGCGCGCGGTCCCAGCCCCGCGGCGCCGGCCGGGTGGGTGGTTGGTTCAAGTGCGGAGGGAAAGGGGAGGAGGGCACTGCGAAGTGAGCAGTCCTTGTCAGGGGTGGCGGCTGCATGGGGCAGGGGTTCCTATGTCCCCAGGGCCCCACTGAGCGGCCCGCGGCGCGCACGGCTGGGGGCGGTGCCGCCCGCGTCCCCGCCCCCTCCCGCCACCGTCCCTCCCCGCCCGGCCCAGCGCTGCCCGGTCCCGCGGGCCGCTGCGTCCCAGTCCCAGGCTGGGCAGCGCGGCCGGCATCGCCGGGGCAGCCGACGGCGACAGAGAGCCCCGCGGGCGGGGGGCGGCAGCGCGGGCGGCGGGCGCCGGGACACCTGCGGGAGGTGAGCGGCGGGAGGGCCGGGCTGACGGGGGCGGGGCGGGCAGGGGACACGGGGCCTGGGAACTGGGGCGGGGGCGGGGGAAGGCCTCGAGTCCGACTGGAGGGAGGAAGGGAAGCTGGGCCCGAGCTGAGAAGGGACCCTGGGTGGGGGATCAAGAGGGAGACAGAGCCCTCACAGGGAGGATTGTTGGGAGGGGCAGGGGAGACAATGAACGTTTTCCTCCTCTGCTCATAAATCAGAGAGAAAGTAAGGGGAGGGCTGAGCAGGGGCCTCAGCCCCCCTGGTCGGGGGACAAGCACCTGCACAGTGTTCTTGAACCCACCTCCCCTGTCCTCTCCAGACCCTGCCCACTCAGCAGGTGGGTCCTCCCTCAGGGTTTAGGGGCGAGGGATGGAGCCCGGGCCTGGCTCCGGCTCCATGGTGGTATTCTCCGAGGCTGGGAGAGACTCTTCCTCCACTTGGCTGACCTGTAAAGGCCAGTGGCCTGATATCTGTCCCCAGTCACCTCCTTGTCTGTGGCCAGGAGGAGCCAGCTAAGGGGTGAGCAAACTTTTCAGTAAAGGGCCAGACAGTAAATAGTATGGACTTTGTGGCCTGTGCATGTGTCACAACCAGCAGGAAGGCAGACATAGACAATTAGTAAATAAGCAAAGCTGTACTCCAATAAAACTGCATTTGTGAACACTGAATTTGAATATCATATAATTTTCACTTGTCCCGAAATACTGTTTTCTTTGGTTTGTTTCAACTATTTCAATATGTAAAGACCATTCTTAGCTTGCAGGTTGTACAGAAATGGGCAGCTGCCTGGGCTGTCTCCAGCCACCTGCAGTCGCCTCCCCACCCACTGCCTCCCTGCAGCTCTTCCCAGGCTGCGCGTGGACAGGGGGCAAGGGGATGTATCTAGGTAGAAGGGGAATCCTTCCACCTGGCGGTATCCAGAAAGCCAGAGACCTGTCTGTGACCCTTGCCCCCAGCTACTCTTAGAACAACAGCATCCTTTGAGGCTAGCGTAGGAGTTTGTATCCCAAATGTGCATGCATGTGAGGAAGGAGATAGATCTCCAAGGGGCTTTCTACATGGCCTGTGCCTAGACCTACTCTACCCTACCAAGTCATAGATGAGGCCACCTCCCCAACCCTCCGCCAACAAATGACCAAGCCCTTGGCCCTCTCCTCCCCTGCTCCACTCTCTTTCCCTCCTCCCTTGGTCTCCAGCCTGGTGCCACTCACTGATCAAGGCTGGTCCTCCCATTCCTTTCTCTTCTCTCTCGCGGCCTCAGGGGACTCCTCTCCTGTACATTGGAGCTATGACCCTTTGGAGGTGACCCAGGAGAGAAGGGATGCATGCCCTCAGTCCTCCAGATGAGGGCCCCCTGCATGGACTCGTGGCCTCCCGCATTAAGACTTACGGGGGCGGGCATCGAGCCCGTGCCCAGATCACTGCTGTCGGTCTCTATCCCCAAGGAGTCCCCGTGCTGGTGAGTCCAGGCTCTGCCTGAAGGTGACCCGGGTGGGGCAGGAGGGAGGATGCCCAGGCTTTGGAGTCTCTGTCCCCCTACAGGTTCATAGGCTCCCTTTTGCTGTCCCTTATCCTACTCTTCTTTCCTGGGTTGCTGGGGAGAGGAGGGCAGTGCCTGGGCCAGGCTCCTAGACAGCCGGGGCAGGAGAGGCAGAGAGCCAGGAGAAGCCAGGCCTGCAGAGGAGGTGCTGTTAGACAGGTCTGAGGCACAGAGCTGCAGGTAAGGTCACCAAACTCTGGAGCTGGCACCTCCCAGGTTCCTGCCTCTACACAGCAGGAGTTTGAGGGCTCCCTGTGACCTGCCTCCCTCTGAGTCAGAACTGAGGAAGAGCAAAGGTTCAGGGTGTCCCTACGCCCCAGGTGAAGGAGGGTGTGGGGTGCCCGCCTCAGCTCCACCCCTGGCTCCACCTGCCTGGCCCTCCTCCAGTCCCGACCAAAGAAAGGGGTGTGGCAGCCAGGGCTCCCGTCTGTCCCTCTGCCTCCAGGCTTCCCTTCAGGACAGTTCTGCTTCTGAGTGGGGGTATCCCCTGCCTCACTGGAGGAGGATTTGGCCCTTGGAGATGGGGACTCTCACAGGCCATGGGTGGGAAGGGAAACTAGGAAGTACGTGGGGTAATTCGGGCCACAGGCAAATCAAGGAATGTGACCAGGCCTGCCCTGGGAGGAGACTTCTGTGGCCTCAGCCTCTCACACGGAAGGGCAGCCACTCCCAGCTGGATAGAACACAGGCTGCACGCCCCTAGGGAGGAGGCCGCACATGTGTGTGCTCTCGTCCCCATGTGCGCGGAAGGCTGGTCACAGACAAGGAGAGCTGTGGGGACCCAGACTGCAGTGTGCCCACGTGTTGTCTGTGCAAGCCCATGACACAGAAAGCACAAGTGTGAGCAAGAGACACTGGGGATACACACACCAGAGCTCAGGCATGTGTGTGCCTGCGCTCCTGCCCCCAGGCCCACGGGCAGGCCAGGCCGCGTGCCCCTGCCCACTCAGCTTGGCTTCCCTGGCAGCAGCCGCTACCCAGGGCAGGGGCAGCCTACACCACACTGGTTTGAGGGGAGAGGGGGCCAGCCCAACTATAGATAGGGGTGGGGGCTGATGTCTAGAGCCAAGCCTGGGCCCCACTACCTGTCTGGGACTGCTGGGAAAAGGGAGGAACCCCCAGAACTTTCCCTGCTCCCCTCCCAGGATCCCAGTCGCCGATACCGCCAGCACTATGTCCCCTTTGCCAAGGGTTCTGGCCAGGCCCGAGGCCTGTCTCCCATGAGGTTGCGAGAACCAGAACCCGAGAAGAGGCATGGAGGCCATTTTGGGGTTGGCCCACCTCACTCCCCCAAACTCAAGGTAAGGGGCTCTCTCTCCTCCCACCCCCATGCACCCAGGCCCAGTAAACTGCAGGGGCTGGGGCAGGGTCGAGGAGGCTTTTGCCTGCAGCCCCTCCAAGAAGTCAGGCACGGCTCTGTCCAGAGACCCGCTTGGGGATATATGTGTACTTGGTCCATGCATTGGACCCAGTGACTTTGACTCAAGACATTTTGATAAGATGTGAAGGATAAGCTATTAATATTAAACCCTCAGCTTTTGAAAATTACCAAGTAATGTGAGAGCTGGACATGCTCCCTCCAACCCCAAGCCCCACATCATCCTGCACCCCAGCTGTGAGCCTCACCCCTCCTCTCAAGCTGCATTTGGGATGGAGGGGGGTTGGGAATATCTGTTGCCCACCTTACTTGGTATCAAAAAATTGTAAAATGTAAGCCATGCTGCTTCGTGAAAATGTCCATTTTGTGGGCAAATGTCAAAACATTGCCCGAGACCACTGGTTCCCTATGTCCTGCTCTGATCTCCACTTGAAGGTCCCTCTGAAGGCTCTGATTCTGTCCCTCCCCCACCCCATTCTGAACCAGGAGACCCCTGGAAGGTATCCTTCTGGTCAGGGAGCCCAGGTCTGATCCCTGTGTCCTGGGACTTTTCTTCAGACCAAGGTGCTTCTCCAACCAGGATCCAGCAATGCCTTCTGCCGTGTCATTCTGGCCAGCAGCCGGGGCCGATCCCTGACCCCACGCTTCTATGCCCCGACTCTAACTCGGTGCTGCCTGCCACCTCCCACCACGCACACACACACACACGCGCGTGCACACACATGCATGCACACACACAGCCCTCCGGGAGCCCTGTGGGCTGGGTACCAAGGAAGTGGCCAGGACTGATCCCCTTCTCGGCTCCCATAGGACGTCACCAAGGCCCACGAGCTGGAGGTGAGGCTGCACACGTTCAGCATGTTTGGGATGCCCCGCCTGCCCCCTGAGGACCGGCGGCGCTGGGAAATAGGAGAGGGCGGTGACAGCGGCCTGGCTATCGAGAAGTCCTGGAGGGAGCTGGTGCCTGGGCACAAGGTGGGCCTGAAGCAGTGTCTGTCCCCATGGCACTACAGACATGCAGACACACTTTCTGCCGAGGAGGAGGGAAAGGCCTCGGGAGGTCGGGTCATGGGGAAAAGCATTTGGAGACACCTTGATCTTGGTTCAGATCCTAGTTCTGCCACTTACTGGTGAGATCTTGGCCAAGACAGCCAACTCTGTGAGCCTCAGTTGCCTCATACGTAAAATGGGGCTAACACCATCTATACACTGGAGGGGTGGTTTGAGGACCGAGAGGTCACGTACATAGTACCTAGAACCTGTGACATGGATCCAGTAGCACTTAATAAATGGTACCTGCCATTCTGATCAGCGATGCCTGCTGAAGCAGCACTGTCCCCACCACAGGAGATGAGCCGGGAGCTTTGCCACCAGCAGGAAGCACTGTGGGAGCTGCTGACCACCGAGCTGATCTTCGTGAGAAAGCTCAAGATCATGACCGATGTGAGCCTCCCTCAGCCCTGCCCTGGCCCCGTCCGCAGCCATTCGCCCATCTCCGGTGCATTACCCCCAATCTCCCAGACCAGAGGGGCAGGACACCAAGAGATCTCCTGATCTCGTGACCTGCCCAGGATCTGGGGAGAGGGGTCGGCAGCACTGAAGTTGGTAGGAGGTGGGGAGTGGCGCTAAAGGGCTAGGCTGGGGTCCCAGGAGGAGGGCGGTCAGGCACTGAGACCCTCACCCCTCTCCCTGCATCTAGCTCCTAGCTGCTGGCTTGCTGAACCTGCAGCGAGTGGGACTGCTGATGGACGTGAGTGGGAGCTGGGGAGGGGAGCCTGGGGGTAAGGGTGGGGGCAGCACAGAGAGCCCTCCAGGCTGCCCCATTTCCTAAGTGCTCCTGCCCACGCTGCTCCCCTTCTGCTCTAGACCCTGAGCAGGCCGCAGGTCCCCCCATCTCCCAGTACTTGGCCTTTTGAGGCCACAGAGGTGGAGGGAAGGCCGGAGCCCCGACCCCGCCCTCCCACAGCCGGTGCTACCAGACGGGCCTGCCGAAGGTATGTTGCTAAATTCTGCTCCCTCCTCCAGGTGTCAGCTGAGACCCTGTTTGGAAATGTCCCCAGCCTGATCCGAGCCCATCGGAGCTTTTGGGAGGAGGTGCTGGGGCCCGCCCTGGAGGAGACGCGTGCCTCAGGCCAGCCTCTGGACCCCCTCAGCCTGCAAAGCGGCTTCCTTACGGTGAGGCCTGGGGCAGGCCACATCGAATGGGGCAGGACTGGGAGACCCAGAGGGGTCCTGTCTGTAGGGCGTGCCCACAGGACTTGAATCCTTGTGTGATTGGCTGGGCCTGCAGGGCGTATCCCTTACCCCAAATATCACCTCACCTCCTGCCCTCTGTCCCACAAGTTTGGCCTCTGCGTCAAAGGTCCTGTGGGCTTCTGGAGGCCATTACAAGTGGAAGTGAGCTGTCTCAGGGAAGGGCTACATCTAAGCACGTATCAACTGTAAAAGCTTAATTCTTAGAGCTCTATCAACAAACAGCTGGGTGCAAGAATGGGGCCTAAGTGAGGGGACCCTTAGGACCCTTGGGATGACTTGGGAGGTGGGTGCAAAAGGCCGCAGGGGGCATCCAGAGTGGAGAAGAGAGCTAGGAGAAAGCAAGAGAGCAGAGGGTCAGACTTGCTTCCACAATTTTACCCGGCCAGGCAAGCGTGAGCCCTGCAGGAAAATGTGGCAGTGGGTGGAGAGGTGGGGGACGGTCTCCTGTAAGCCCTTCCACAGGAGCAGGTCCTCTGGGCAAACCCTCAGGTCACCACCCCGCGCCTGGGGTGAAATGGGATCTGCAGCGTCCTGAAGACGGTCTGGCTGAATTATTGATGGTGGGAGAGTTAGCCAGAGCAGCAGCACAGTGGCCAGAGGGAGCTCAGAGGGCAGCCGTGGGTCTGTCTCGGAACCTCAGGCTCCTCCCTGGAATGCCGAGGGAGAGCCAGCTGTGAGGGCCATCAGGGAGGTAGGGCCTGGCAGGAGCTGGGCTAAGGCCTGTGCGAGGCTCTGCTGCCCTGCTCCCATGGTCTGCAGCCGGAGCCCGTATTAATGACCTTCCTCCCCTGCCTGCTCCCCGCGCCCCGTATCTGTCCCTCCAGTTTGGTCAGCGGTTCCAGCCCTACGTCCAGTACTGCCTGCGAGTGAAGCAGACGATGGCTTACGCCCGGGAGCAGCAAGACAGTAACCCTCTCTTCCACGCCTTCGTGCAGGTGGGAGGGGGGTGCCGGGGAGGGGCGGGTGCGTCTTGGCCAGCCAGGTCATCCCAATCTCCGCTGGGCCGGGTTCATCACCAGGTAGGGCAGGTGGGCCAGCAGATGCCTGAGCCCCGCTCGCCTCCCGGCAGTGGTGTGAGAAGCACAAGAGCTCGGGGAGGCAGATGCTCGGGGACTTGCTCATCAAGCCCCACCAGCGCGTCACCAAGTACCCACTGCTGCTCCAGGCCGTGCTCAAGAGGAGCCCAGGGACACAAGCCCAAGAGGCCCTGAATGCCATGGTAGGTGCCCCGGCAGGGCCAGGACCCTGGGGACTTGGGGGCTGGTGAGTGGGCACTGATCCCTGTGTGTGGGAGTGTGGCCCTGACCGGGTCGGCCTGCTGTGGTTGTCGTTGGTTGGGAAGGATGCTGAGCTGTCCCTCCTCCTTCACTCCCAACCCCCCACCTAGATTGCAGCTGTGGAGTCGTTCCTGCGACACATCAACGGGCAGGTCCGCCAGGGCGAGGAGCAGGAGAGCTTGGTGGCTGCGGCCCAGCGCATCGGGCCCTACGAGGTGCTGGAGCCGCCAAGTGAGGAGGTGGAGAAGGTGAGAGGGGGCAGAGGGAAGGGGCTCAGAAGAAGTAAGGGGCTGGGAATGCGGGTGAAAGGGAGGCCTGGGGGATGGGGGGCAGAGGCCGGAAGACTCTGTGCGGGGGTGCCACAGAAGGGATGCATCCATCATTCCTTCCTGGCGGTGAGGGTCTAAGGGACAGAGGTCGGAAGAGCAAAAAGGAGGCACTGGGATGCTTGCTCAGCCCCTGGGGGAGGACGGAGAGAGAAAGGTGGCGCTGGTGGCAGAACACAGAGCCACCCTTGGCTGGGATGTAGAGACAGCCTGCCGGCACCCTGTCTGTCCCCTCCCCTACCTGTGTCCCTCAGAACCTGCGTCCATTCTCCACCCTGGACCTGACGTCCCCCATGCTGGGGGTTGCCCCTGAGCACACCAGACAGCTGCTGCTGGAGGGACCCGTGCGAGTGAAGGAGGGCCGGGAAGGGAAGGTGAGGCGCCGTGGGCACAGTGCAGGAGGTGGGAGCCGAACTGAAGAGGGGGGAGGGGGACACAGGGGCATCAGAAACACTGGAAACGGCAGAGGAGTGCTGCGCGTGTGTTGGGAAGGGCAGGTGGTTCTGGCTGAGCTCTGGCTGCTCGTATGGCCCTGAGCCAGCCACCTCCCCGGCCTGCAAAGCAAGAGAGCACCAAACGGACACCCTTCCCGCCTAGAGCCCCAGCTCTGCGCATGCCCCCGCCTGCACGAGCCCAACCAGCCCTTCCGCCGGCCCCAGCCGACCCCATCTCTTTCTCCCATTGCCTCCCCCTGCAGCTGGACGTGTACCTGTTCCTCTTCTCTGACATGCTGCTGGTGACTAAGCCCCAGCGCAAGGCAGACAAGGCCAAGGTCATCCGGCCCCCTCTGATGCTGGAGAAGCTTGTATTCCGACCCCTGCGTGACCCTCGTAGGTCGCTCCCCGGGGAGAGCCTTCTCCTTCTCCCTGCCTCTTGGCGAGGGGAAGGAGGGGTCGGGATGGGGATCAAATAAGGCCCAGCCCTTGAAGCAGACCTTCTCCTCCACTCAGACAGCTTCCTGGTGATCCACCTCACTGAATTCCAGTGCGTGTCTAGTGCCCTCATCGTGCACTGTCCCAGCTCTACAGACCGTGCCCGGTGGCTGGATAAGACCCAGCAGGCCCAGGTATGGGAAGGCCGGCATGGGGAGGGATGGGCAGGGCCCCTGCAGTGCAGGGACAGAGCACCGGGGGGAGGGGACGGGGAGAGAGAGGCTCCGTGGATTCAGGTTTGCACTGGACCATCAGGCGTGCCCTCGGGAGGGAGATAGAAGCCGCCGCACAGGAGCTGATGTCTGAGCACCATTTGGGGGATACTTGCAAGTATGTCAGGGGGACAAGAGCGGGAGGGAAGGACATTCCCCATGGAGGAGCAGAACGTGCAAAGGCCAGAAATGTGAAACAGTTGTGCGTGTTGACAGAACCGCCACATGGCAGTTCCGTATCACTAGGGCATAAAGTACAAGGGCAGATGCAGCAGGAGAGAGGCTGGCAGGTAGGTACCACCAAATCATGCCCACCTCGGGACACCACGCTGAAGAATGTGAACTTTGTCCTACAGATGACCGAGTCACTGGAGGCGTTAGGCAGGGCAATGACATGGGCAGATCTATGTGATAAAGGCAGGAGGAGTTCAAAAGAAGAGAGAGCCAAATGGAGCTGTATCGGATACCACACACTTGTTGGCTTAAAACACAATAGAAATGAATTCTCTTGAAGTTCTGGAGGCTGGAAGTTCGAAATCAAGGTGTTGGCAGAGCCGAGCTTCCTCCCAGGCTCTGGGGAGGGTCCTTCCTTGCCTCTGCCAGCTTCTGGTGGCTCCAGCTGTTCCTTGGCATGTGGTAGCAAAACTCCAATCTCTGCCTCTGTCTCCACATGGCCTTCCTCTCTGTGTCTCTGTGTCCAAATCTCCTTCTCCTTTCTCTTATGAAGACACCAGTATTAGACTTAGAGCCCACCCTAAATCCAGGAAGACCTCATCTTGAGATCCTTAACTCAGGATTTTTGCCCATCTACAAAGACCCTTTTTTTCCAAATAAGGTCACATTGACAGGTTCCAGGGGTTAGGAGTTGGACATATCTTTTTGCGGGCCACTGTGCAGGCCACTACAGGAGCAGCATGGCCTACGAAGGGTGAAGATTTGAACTGGACTTTTAAGGATGGGAAGGACCAAGAGCAGAGGAATCAGAGGCACAGTTGGGCTGGATTTATTCTGGGGACAGTGACCACATCTGTGTGAGTCCGGAGCACAGGGTCTGTGTGCTCAAGTGGGGAGAGGCCAGGTCCCATAGGACCTCAGAGCTGCAGTGGCGCGTGGCCTACATGTTGAATAAGGCGGACAAGAGAGAGTCGCCGTGAACGCTTGAGCAGGGAATGACACGGTGAAATCAGCGTATTTTGTCTTGAACTGGGTTTTCAGGGAATCTGGTAGCCGTGCATAGGTGGGCTGGAGGAGGGAGAGATTGGTGGCAGCTTGTTGTACTAGTTTCTGTGTGAAACATTGAAGGTTTGGTACCTTAGGGAGACATCCAAAAAAAAAAGAGGGGGGAAAGAAGAAATAAAGGAGAGGGAAGAGATGGGGGTGAGACTGCGGTTAGAGCCTACACTGAATTCAGAAAAATCTGAGTTTAGGCCGGGCGCGGTGGCTCATGCCTGTAATCCTAGCACTCTGGGAGGCCGAGGCGGGCGGATTCTTTGAGCTCAGGAGTTCAAGACCAGCCTGAGCAAGAGCGAGACCCCGTCTCTACTAAAATTAGAAAGAAATTAATTGGACAACTAAAAATATATAGAAAAAATTAGCCGGGCATAGTGGCGCATGCCTGTAGTCCCAGCTACTCGGGAGGCTGAGGCAGGAAGATCGCTTGAGCCCAGGAGTTTGAAGTTGCTGTGAGCTAGGATGACGCCACGGCACTCTAGCCCAGGCAAGAGAGTGAGACTCTGTCTCAAAAAAAAAAAAAGAAAAATCTGAGTTTAGACGCCAGTCCCACCAGGTGCTGGCTGTGTGACCTTGGGTACATTATGCGGCCTCCCTCAGCTTCAGTTTCTCCGGCTGCAAAGCAGATACAAACAATAACAGCGCCTGCCCCATAGGGGAGACTCTAAGAAACCATCCCCTGCCCCATAGGGGAGACTCTAAGAAACCATCCCGACCAGGCACACAGCCCGAGCCAGCGCTCGCACGTGCTCAGGGGCTCAGCGGCGGGAGGACGGAGGGGATGAGTGGCCTCCTGAAGTCTCTGGGTGGAAGTCTGCATCGCCAAGGGGACCCCTGACAGAAAAGGAAACCTGTTGGTTTAGTCACTACTTCCTGGGAAGGGTGGGACCGGGGTAGGAATATTTCATTTTAAACAGAAGCACTGGGAAATTGAGGCAGCAGGAGACAGGCAAGTGGAGATGTCTTAGCGGCTTTGGGAACTATGGAAACAGGCCTGCAGTTCAGGTGAGAAGTAAGGATGGAAGCCGGAACCTCAAGGTCTTGTGTCTTCCAGCCCTGCAGGGCTTCAGCTTCCTTGAATACCTAAGCAGGATGGTGACAGTCCCCAGGAAGCCAAAGGTAGGGGGCGAGCAGGGGAGGCCTGTGGGTTTTGTGGAGAGGGTGGTCCCATCTGGCCTGAGCACTGCTCCCGGCTCAGTTCCTGATCCCCTCTCTGCATGGCAGAGGCCTCTCTCCACCACCCCTGCCCAAGTCTGAACACACTTTCCCCAGCCTCGACTGACTGTCAACTAACACCATCCTCGTGATTCATCGAATTTCCTGAAGGCCGGGGCTCGAGGACAAAAGCGGAAGCTAGTAGCATCAGTGTTCCTAGAGCCCATTACTGGCAGGCACCCTCAGAACTTTCTCCTCTCCCTTAGATTCCCACGACAAACCCCCACTTCACCTTCTCCCTTTAGAACCCCCAGCGGCCACTAAAAATTGCCTATGCAAAATAATTTAGCACAACCCGCCCAGCCCCAGGTGAACAGGAAAGGTCTAAAGAAATCTATAACCAAGATGTACATGGAGGCTCCCCAGCCAGTAAAACAAAGAGGCCTGCAACTTTGCAATTAGTTTTCCTGCCATTGTCTCGTACCACATGCTTAGGGGATCTTCTCTGTAGAGCCGTCAGTCATATCCACTGGGCCCCTCCATAGAGCAATCCCCAGGGTCAGACCACTGTTTTCTCCCCTTGCAGAAATGCTGCCCTGTAGATTTGTTTCTGGTGGGTCTAGCTGCCATGGGTTGCTCTTTCAGAGAAAATGAGCTTCTCTAGGGGGAAGAGACTGAATCTTGGGGAACGCCCACGTGGGTGGGCTGGGAAGAGGAAAAGGAACCACTGATGGGAACAGAAAGAGCTGTCAGAGACAGAAGCCAAGACATTAAAGCAGGCGAGTCTTCTTCGGACAGCCCAGAGTAAGAGCCAGGGTCTGAGCCGCGGGGCTGTGGCCCGTGTAATCCGCGTTCCCGGCGGGGTTACTTCCCTTCTTTGAATCTGGCCTTGTCCGGGGAATTTCAGTGCTGAGGGTAACTGCCATGCCACACAGACGGGAGGATAGTGTTGGTGAACGGCTTGGCACAACGCTCAGCACTTCATGGACACCCCACAAATGTTCGACCTTGTCATCATTGGACTGAGTGGCCGATGGTTCCTGGGCAGGGCCCAAGGCTGACTGGGGAAGGGCATAGGGTCTGTCGCTCAGGAACTCAGGGGGCACCTTCTAGAGATCAGTTTTAGTTCAGCACTGGGGAGCTCTTCGGGGAGAGCGAGTGACTCTGGGCACTGCCCCAAGGGCAGGAGGGAGAGGAGGCATTTCCTTGTCACCAAACAAAGGAAGAAGGATCCTGCCTCCCTTCCTCTTCCCAGCTTCAAGGGGGGATCGCGTTCCAGCTCAGGCACCAATTTCCTCTTCCTTTTCTGGCGTCCTCCCCCATGTGCCTCTCTCGTCTTACCCATCTGAGCTGAGAAGATTCCCCAGGGTTGCTGGAGAGGCTCTGGGGTGGCTGGGGGCACTTCAAACAGGCCCCCAGAGCACAAGGCTCCCCCAACCTCCCCGCCCCTTCCCGGGTAGGGTGGCATGTGACAAGTTTAGTGGAGATGCTGGCACTGCTGGTCCTCACAGAAAGCCCCCAGCCTTCCCGTTCTTTTCTTCCGCACACTAGCTCCGTCCTGGGCATCCCAAACACGGGGCTGCACTTGGGCCCTGGGGGGCAACAGGGCAGGGCACGTCGGCAGGACGAGCAGGCCACTCCAGCTGCTCACCCCCCTTTCTTGCTCCACACTGAGCTGGGAGATGCAGCCTAGGGAAGGGGAGTCGGGGCCTGGCCCTGGCCTGCTGGTTTCCTGCCCCCAGCTCCACCCCCTGCTCCAGCCAACAGACCACA
This sequence comes from Propithecus coquereli, assembly GCF_000956105.1. Taxonomy (NCBI): domain Eukaryota; kingdom Metazoa; phylum Chordata; class Mammalia; order Primates; family Indriidae; genus Propithecus; species Propithecus coquereli. The sequence continues at coordinate 3,117,210 of NW_012136525.1, read as the reverse complement.
TCTTCTGAGGCTGCTGAGGACCCTCGTGCTACCACCACTCCCAAGATGAGTGACTGGAGAGCCTGGGAGGGAGAACTGATGTCATCTTCCTATCCCTGTCCGCGCACTTCCCCAGCACGTCTGCTGTCCTGACCCGGCTGCCCCAGTGTTTCTGGGAAAGTCAGGTGCCAGCAGTTGCTGGATTGTATCCGTCAAGCTGGGCAGAGGTTAAACATATCTGACTAGGACGGCCTGAGCGCCAGCCAGTCAGAATCCAGCGCCGTGCAGGGGCGGGCTGCTAGAGGTCCTCTGCTGTGCCAGGTGTCAGCCCTCTAGCTGCTAGATTACTGGGTGGGGGTGGGGGATGGCCGGGAAGTGGGGAGGCCCAGGCAGCAGCCATGTCCTGGCCAGCATGGAAGCATTTCAATACTTTAACGATGATACGGCCATAGCAGTGAGGACCGGTAACAGTGCTGCCCACAGCAGCCCCCTCTGCCTCCCCTTGCCAAGCCTCCACCTACCTCCTCTCCTCGGGTTCCACAGCCTTCTCTCCCCTCCCCAAGCTATTGTCCTTCAGGAACCCTTTACCCTGCAGGGCTGCCCTTCAAAAGCGGTGTGGTTGCTGAACTGGGACTCAAAGAGCAAGGCCCAGTCCCAGCTCTGCTTCTCTCTGCCTGTTGGAGCCTGAGCAAGTCACTTTATCGCTCTAAGTCTACTTTTCTCATCTGTAAAGCGGGCGAAGATCCACGCTTTGCACACTGCAGGGCAATGGCGTGTATTCAGTGACCACACGCATGTGAAGGTGCTTTGAAAAGCACTACTCAGATGGCACTATTTTATTCTGCTGGCACCTGCATGAAGATGTTGAGGGAGGAAAACAGACGATATAATGTGTCCTCTCCTCATCCTTCTAGGGACAGCAATCCTGTCCCTCTGAAGGACAGCAGAGTCCTCAGCCCAAGACAAAGCCTGCTCCTGCCCACCTACCTTCCTCTCCTCCCACCTTCAGGGCAGAGACCCAGGTGGTAGGAGAGGGATGCTCTTGAAGGGGCAACCTGAGGACCCAGTACGAGTCCAGAGCACTTACACCACCATCACCACCAATCCAGGAGGGCTTCCTGAAGGAGGGGGCAGAGCTGATAGAGGGTTTGCCAAGGGGGCATGAGGAGCAGGAAGAACTGTATAGGTAGGAAAAGGGGCATTCTGTTCATCCCACCCAGCCCTGACACCAGCTCTAGAGTTTGGCTCCACCAAATCCTGGCACCACCCCACTTTCTTACTGTAAGAAGTACCCCTGGGCAGTTATGTAACCTTAGAGACTCCATTTCTCAGTAGTAAAGCAGGGGTAAAAATACCTGCCTCACAGAGTTGTTGTGAAGATTAAATAAGATAATGTATGTAAGCACTTAGCATGGTGCCTAGCATACAGCAAGTGCTCAATAAATAAGAGCTCTTAATAATGAAAGTGTCCCTGCCCCAGGTCACCCTACAGAAGCTGAAAGCAGAGGAGTACGTCCAACAGAAGAGGGAGCTCCTGGCCCTCTTTCGGGACCAGGACAGGGAGTGCCCCAGCACCCGGCCCTCCACGCCTTCCCCGGAGGGCTCTCAGAGCAGCGCAGAGGGCAGGTAAGACCCACACGGACCACTCGGTCTCCCAAAGTAGGGGGCCCGCAGGCAGGGAGGAGGAGAGGAGGAACACAAAAGGCTGAGAAATGGCACTACGGTTTTTGGGAGGAATTGGCAATACGCAGAGCAACGCAGGCTGCAGGTTGGCACCAGCCATGTGAAGGGGTATGTGGGACAGGCTACAGGGCCGGCCAGCCTCGGGGAACATGTGACCTCCCTGAGGAGCAGGCTGGACAGCGAAGTGGGGTATGGCCTTGTAGAGTATCAGAGCTGCCAGGATCCAGCTAGTCCAGATCCCCAGAGTGTGAGCTGTTCATCCATGACAACACAGCTGCTCAGCAGGATGGTTAAGGAGAAAAGAAGAATCTGTCACGGGGGCTGACCTCAAGGGAGCTCAGGAACCACTCAGCAAATGCCTGCCCAGCTACCGGATACAAGGTCCTGGACCAGGTGCTGTGGATAAAATGGCTTAGAGGCAGCCTGAGCTCTTCTAGGAGCTTGCAGCATAGCCAGCCAGATGAGAACAACAATCCCAGGGCAATGGGAAGGAGATACAGGGAAGGGAGACTCCTGGACTTGAACTTGAACCTGAAGCATCTGACACTATTTGCTGTTAATCGTAGGACTTCTGTGTTTTCGGCTATCATCCCCCACCTGGTGGTGACGGAAGACACAGATGAAGACGCTCCCTCTGTACCAGATGACACCTCAGACTCTGGCTACGGCACTCTGATCCCAGGCTCCCCCAAGGGGTCGCCCTCCCCACTGAGTCGTCTACGCCAGAGGGCCCTTCGGCGGGACCCTCGCCTCACCTTCTCCACCCTGGACCTCCGAGATGTTCCTTTGCGCCCCCAACCTCCGGACCCCCAAGCTCCTCAACGCCGAAGTGTGCCCGAACTGCCCGAAGGGATCCGAAGAGGGGGGAGTCTTTCCAGGGTAGACCCACCGGCCTGGTCCGAGGAAGAAGATGGGGCCTCGGTGGGAGGGAACGTGGTGGTGGAAACCCTGCACCGGGCCCGACTTCGGGGGCAGCTCCCCCACTCTCCAGCCCACACTGACTCTGCCGGGGAAAGCCCCTGGGAGTCCTCAGGGGACGAGGAAAATGAGGGGCCTCTCTTCCTGGGACAAGGCCGCACCCCCTCCCCACACCCGCTGCGGGCCCAGGAGGTGGACATGCTCAGAGAGGACATGCTCAGAGAGATCCGCGAGGAGCTGGCCACCCAAAGGATCCAGGGGGCCCCAGAGCCCAGGGACAGCAGGCCTCGGAAGCTGACCTGGGCCCAGCTGCAGAGGATGCGGGGGCCCGACGTCGTACAGCTGGACACTCCCCTCTCCACGTCGTAAGTGCCGAAGGGACACTGGAGAAGGACGGGGTGCGAGGGAGGCTGTCTGGGGGGCGGTGTAGAAGGAGGGCTATGCCAGAGCAGGGCCCAGGCAGGGGAGGGCCCTCAGTGTCTCTCCCTCCTTGCTGTCGCCCTTTGCCTAACACCTGTGTCCTGTCTTTTCAGAGAGGTGTGAGGAACGCTGAGGACCTCCGGCTTTTCTCCCGGAGGAAATCGCCCCCTAGGAGTGCTGGTCACCACCCCCACCCCAGACTCTACCTCAAAGACCACATTTCCCACCAAGAAGCCTGGCCCAGGCACCCTGCCTCCTGCCCCAGACTTCGGGGATCAAGAACTGTAAATTTATGTAAATTTATGTACCATAGACACCCCTGAGCCCTACATAAAGTTGTGCATAAAAATGACTGCCCAGTGTGGGAGGAGGGTGGGAAGAATGAGCACCTGGGTTCCCAGGGGCCACCTCTGTCAGCTGGCGTGTTGGTGGTGGGCTGCCTGCCCTAGCGCAGGGCTCTTCCCATCCCACCGCTGCGGATCCCTGCCTCTGCCCCAGCCTCCCACCGACAGACCGCTCCCTCCACGGACAGAGCTTTAATTCCAGAGTTTTAGTGTATTTACAAAAGTCCACAGCTCCAGCCGGGGCCCGATTGTTCCGTGCTTGCCCCCGCCTTAGGACAGTTCAGCTTGTTCTGTGCTCGTCCAGGCAAGGGCCAAAGGGGTGCCAAGTTTCTATTAGTGTAACATAATTGATTTTTTTAAAAAAAGATTGCTTATCTACTGTGAAAAAGGTCAGGGACGAGCCAGGGTCCCCCCCAGCAGCCTTGCTGGGCCCTCACACCCAAGATGGGTACGAGGCATAGCGCCCCTTGTCCCCGCAGCCACCCGCTCGGGCAGCTAGCACACTCCGCGTCTCCGCACACACGGCCCGCAGCGCGCCTCTCTCCCGCGCACCCGCTGACTCTCGGCGGTGCTCGGGCAGCTGAAAAGAGCTATGTACGCCGCGGGGGTAGCGCCAAGTAAGCGGCTGCCGGCTCATGCCTGCCCCTCCGAGACTCTTCCTCTCCAGGAGACGACGGGGTCCCGGGGACATCCGGCAGGACCGTCCTTCCGGCCGCCCGTGGGAGCGCGCCCTCACCGGGCGAGGCGGGGCGCGGGCGACAGGGAGGCGGGCCCGCACAGCGCCTCCTCGATGTCCTCCAGGCAGCCGCGCAGGTCCATGTCGCGGAGCACGCCGCCCAGCAGCTCCAGCGTGGCCTCGCGCCGCGGCGTGCGCCGCCGCCAGGCCGCCAGCATGCTGTAGTGCGCCTCGCGCAGGCAGCGGCCGTGCTGCATCTCCAGCCGCTCGATCTCGTGCTCGCTCAGCCCCAGGCGCCGCACGAACTCCTTCCAGCGCGACGGGGGCACGCCGTCCACCACGGCATACAGCGTCGCGGGGTCGGCTGCGGAGGACGCGCGTTGGTGAGCCGCGGGCGGCGGCCGCACCCCCACGCGCGCCCCGCACCCCCAGCGCGTCGGTGCGGGGAACTCACCGTCTGCGCGCGGCGGCGGCGTGGAGTCCTCCGGCTTCTGAAGGGGGGTGGGGATCGGGGTGGGGGCGAGAACGGTGGCGAGGATGGGGTCAGCCCCCAAGTGGGGCGGGGCCACCTCTTTAGGGAGTGACGCAGCCGTGAAGTTGGAATAGTCACTGGGGGTGAAGGTGGAGCTGGAGGTGAAGGTGGAACAGGGGATGGGAGTGAAGCCCGGGGCTGGGGCTAGGGGCTTAGTCGTAATTCCTTCAAGCTCCCCCTGAAAGAGAGACGGCACAGCATTAGTGGGGGAAGCGGGGGTTGGGTTAGAGGGAATTCGGGGAGCTGCGCAGATGAAGGGTGATTCCAAGCGATTTTGGTATTACAAGGTTATAAGGAACAGGCAGGGGACTTGGGACAGGTGCCTGGTTTCACTCTTACCTCTTTTTCAGGTGCCGATTTCCCACAAACTGAGGGGGAGGGGGACAAAAAGCAAGACATGGTAAATTTCACTTCCCTTCTCAGCCCTGGCACGGGGTACTGGGGCAGGCAATGGGGACTTGTGGTGACATGCCTCAGGGCCTATGTGGCCCCAGGGACGAGAGAACTACTGATGCAGCATGACTTCGCACCAGCTGCCCAGGCCACCTCCTGCCCACAGGGTCCTCAGCAGGGAACGAAGGGGACACTCCTCACCTCCCTCCACGGTGTCCACCTCACCCACCCACCTCCTCCCACATCCCCGCCAGCACCTTTCCCCTCCCAAGGGCCCCACTCACTAATGCCGTAGAGCTTGGGCTTCCACCGCGGGTAGCGGCACATTAAACCGATGAAGAGGAAGGATAAAAGGCAAAGACCAAAGAAGATCACGAGAGGCAACAGCACTGTGGTGCCTGGAGACCAAGCAGATGGCCGTCAGAGGACAGGGGTGGGTAGGCGGAGGGGAGGGTGGTGAGGCAGGGTGTCGGCAGGCACAGGCACCCAGTCATGTTTCCTCACCTGGGTCCTGATGGCCCGTAACATTTTCAGTTAGGGGCAGGCACAACTTCGTGCACTCCGGGTTTTTCTTACAGCTAAAAGAAGAGATGGCATTGGTGAGCAGAGGCCCTACCACTGGAGGAACACAGACAAAGAACACAGATTGTTGGACATCCTTTGCTTTACAAATGTTTTTACTGTCTCTCCATATAATGAAATTTAACCTATCCCAGGAACTGATGCAAAAGAAAATGAAACACAGTTAATCACAGAATCATTTAATTTTAGAATTGGAAGGACTTTTTCAAAGGCTGTATAGCAAAAAGTTAAAAGCAGTCAAGTCAAGGAAAAAATTCCAGCCCATTCATTGGCTAGCAGTCTGGCTCTAAGGAAGGCATTTAACCTCTAAGCCTCAGTTTTCTCATCAGTACAACAAAGATCATTAAGTAACATAATTATGCCTGACATAGTAAGTGTTCCACAGATGGTAGCTGTTATTGAATTATTTTATCATTGTCTACTGATGAGAATCCTGTGGCAAAGAGGCTAAAGGGCTTTTTCTCAAAGGACACTGCTAGTTACAGTACCTGACTTTGGGGACGGGTCAAACATGCATGTGAACATGTTATTAATAAAAACACCTGTCACTAGGGGCAGCCAGAGAGCACTCTGGAACCAGCCCATCTTCCAGATGTGGGGGGGTGAGAACTACATGCAGGGGCGGGGGGCGGGGGTTGCGGCTGGAAGGACCTTGAGAAGGGGAGTTCTCAACAGCAACTGAAAGCAGGAAGGGGCACTTCCGCCCACCTCCCAAGTTCATGAAGAGAACCACATGGGATGGACGTAAAAGCACTTTCAAGAAGAAATGAAGCTTGGTGGAAAAACTAGAAAATAAATAGCTTTTGTGTCAGACACTATCGTAGGTATTTTTTGTGGTTCTCAAAACTTCACCAAATGAATGTGACTATCCTTACTTTAAAAGTAAGGGTAATAAGGCTCAGAGATGTTGAGGAATTTGCCCAAGGTCACACAGTGGCTAGGCTGGGCTTCAAACCCAGGTCAGTTCAACTCTAAGAGCCCTCAGAGTTTCTCTGCAAGTGAATGTACCAGAACAGCCTGTGCAGAGCCAGGAGTGAGGAGGCCTGGTCAAAGGGGCTGGGGAGGAAATATCATATCGCATCCAACCTCAGATGCCGTCAGTAACAGAAGGCACCATTGTTTACATATCACATAGACACACACAAAGCTGCCAATTAAACCATGACAGATCATCAATTGTTGGAAGATGTGGTCTCATTTCAGAGATGTGAAAGTGTGTGTCCTAGAATCAATGAACTATATTAGACCCTGTCGCCCAAGAATCTGAATATCTAAGTTAGAAGGACTGCAGGTCCTCGGGGTGTGATCTTTAGTCCCCAAAGACTTCTTAAGATTTGAGGAACAAGTTGAGGGGGAGGGGGAGAGACTGTCTGGTATCTTAATGAAGTGTCTCCCACTCGGCCAGTAGGTGCCTGAGCACCCTGGGGTGTTTCCTTTGCCCTGCTCCTGGCCACAGCCACCCCATCCCGCCCCTCGCCCCCCACGCAGTGCCCAGAAGCTGGCAGAGATACTCACTTACTGCAGGAGACACACTCGTCTCCTCGCAGGAAGAACCCTGCATGGCAGGTGCACACGGTGTTCTGTCTCTCCTGGCCTGGGGGGAGAGAAGCGCAGCCCAGCTAAAGGACTGAGGAAGGGGCGGGGGGCACCAGGAGTGGGAAGGAACAGGAGGACTGCCTCAAGGAGAGGCGCGCAGAAAGGTGGAGACCTCCTCCTGAGAGATGGGCCGACCCAGGGTGGGAGAGCCATGCTCACAGGGGAGATGCACGGTGCCGTTGAGGCAGAGGCTGCAGTTGAGGCACTGGAACAGGCTTTCGCTCCTGGAATTCCCGTAAGTCCTCCGGTACTGGTTTTTCCTGCAGCCGCACACGGTGTCCCGGTCCACAGTGCAGGGAGAAAGCTCCACCTGGCCCATTTCTGGTGAGGGGAGGAGATGGGGTGTGAGTCCTGCGTGCCCCTCTCCACATTCACTCCGCTTACCTTTCCCCTGTGTCCCCTCCGGATCCGCCCCCGCCGTGTGTGTCTCTGCAGCACGCACAGTGTAGCACGCTGCCCCACGTACGCACCGATTTGCACACACACACCCCTTAAGACCCACCTGACCCTCCAGACCACGCACGCTCACCTTTTCGGCAGTTGGAGCAGCTGAGGCAGTGTCTGAGGTGGTTCTCTGACGCGGTGAAGGAGCCGTCTTCACACTCCCTGCAGTCCGTGTCCAGCCCCGGGCCTGGGCAGTCATCGTGCAGGTAGGTTCCTGTGAATCGGGGAGCAGGCTAGGCTCAGGTGAGAGCTCAAGGGAGGAGCCCCTCGCCGGGGAGAACCAACTCCCCGAGGCTCTAGGAGAGGAAGGAGGGAGAAAACCTCAGCCCAGCAGTGGCAGCAAAGCTAGGAAACGACATCTCGAACAAGCGAAGGGAGAATCAGGGCCCGTAACCCAGGGTGTTTGGGGTCTCTGCTTTCTCCTACCTTTGTGGCACTTGGTACAGCAAATGGAATTATTACGAGGGTGGCTGTATTTTCCCTGGGGACACAGACTATCTCTCTTCTCCCGGTCCCCGAGGTGAGGGACCAGTCCAATGACCCCCGAGGGGTGGATTCCCACCAGCAGAGCCAGGAGCACCTGGGGAGGAACCAGATAAAGGGGACACCGTCAGGAGAGGCAGGGGTGGGAGTCCCAGAGGCAGCAAAGCTAAAACTTCCCCAGCGCAAGTCCTTCCTGAGTGACACACTCTCCTCAGGCCACCCCTGCTCACTGAGTTCAGAGTTCTTCCTTGAAACTCAGACAGTTGGCACCACGATCTCGTGCTTGCTTCTTCTCTAGCTGTCCCAAGGCCGCTGGGCCCCAGGCCCAGCTGCGTTTTCCCCTTACTCTGAGTTCCCCTCGGCAGCTAACAGTGCTGGATGTTCAAGGGATGCTTTTTCCATTGGGAACTGGCAGGTGACTTCGATTATGGCCCTTTCTTCCAACATACAGCCCTAAAGGTTGGGTTGGTGTTTCTCCACCCGAGTGCTGGCTTCCCAGTGTGTTCGCTTCGTGAGCATTCACAGTGGAGAACAACTAGGATCTGCGCGCTCCCCTGGGTTATGTTCTACCGCTAAAAAGTTTTCTGAAAAACTCAGACCGAGGTTCCTGTGGGCACCATTCTGGGGATTGGGAAGGAGCAAAAGGAAGAGTTTCTTTACACATTTGTGTCAAACCTTACTCCGGATCCTGCCCTCACACTCTGTGCCCCAGCCCCTTCCACTGCAAATTTACACAGACACCCCAGGTTGGCAAGGGCAAATGGGGAGGGGAGTAAAAGGGAGAGTTCAAGGGTCCCGGATGGGGTAGGTGGGTGACAAAGTTGAGGTGGGGGCAGGAGAGGGTAAAAGCAGGCAGGTCACACGCAGCTAGAGCTGGCCGAGGCTGGTGGCCTGGCGCAAATGACCTGCAGGTCACAGCTCCGGTTGTGCCAGGGAGTCCTGAAGCTCTCTGCACCCCAGGGCATTCTGGAAGGCATGTCTTACAGCCTCAGGCCAAGCCCACAACAGCTAAATAGCTTGCCCTGTTCTGGCTTCAGCACGGGGATAGCAAAGCCAGGAGTGAGTATTTAGCTCCAACTCAGACTTTGCTCTTTGATCTCTGCCAGCTTCATTTTTGGTGTTCCCTGGGCCTTGATTTTTTTTTTCCTCTGCTATAAGAGCCACTTTATATAAGGATAAGAGGATGTCCTCAAAGTATGTTCAACATTGGGGAGCAACAGAATAATCAGATCACAGAAACCCCAGAGCAGGAAAGGAAGGCCAGGCAGCCCACAAGGACAGGCAGGCTGGTCTCACCCTGAGTCACCCACTGGGAGCCGCTGCAGCTGCAGCTGGGCAGGCACAGAAGCCCCGGCCTCAGCCACAAACAAGGGAAGCTGCACACAGAAAGGAGCAGCAGCCCCCGAGGGCAGGGTGTGCTCCCCGCTCTGAGGGCAGCGACCTTCCCCAGCCCACGCCAGCCAGCACTGTGCTACCTCCCCTGAGAACAGGACCGGGGCTTCCAGGGCAACAGGAAGGTTTGGGGTGATTATGGGAAGAACATCCCAATCCTGAAAGTGGGAATCCTTTCCCTGAAGAAGAGGAACTTGGAGCACCTAAGGTCATTGGCACTTTGAATCCCCTGCAGGGGGCTTGGAGCAGAGCCAACGGGTAGAGACAGAGTCAGGAAGAACCGGGGGCTCCAGTCGCAGGACAGCCTTGGAGGGAGATTTTCAGGGGCCTCTGACCAGTGAGGGACAGCCTCCCTGCAGGGAGGTGGGGAGAGAGGCTTTCACAGGCCATGTGGTCCCCGCCCTCTCCAGCACTGTGGGGGTTAAGTCAGATCCGGGAAAGGGAAATCTTTTCCCAGCAGCTCCGCCCCAGTGACTCAGGCCAGAGGGAGGCAGATCTCAGGGAGGGAGCGGGAACTAGCAGCTTCCCCAGCTCCTCAAGGGTCATGAGTCAGCAGAAAGGCAGAAGGGCCCAGCCAGCAGTGGGACCCCATCTGATCCCTTCCTCCTGTGGGCCGGTCCCTCCCTCCATCCCCTCTCAGGGCCCCCTTCCATCCCCTTCCCCCTAAAAGAGCCAGGTGGTGGACGTGGACCCCTGTCCCACTAGGCCCACATATTTCGTATTCCAGGAAATGCCTCCCTCTGCCCGCTCCATCCCAAAGGAAGTCTCCCTCGACCCTGGCTTCCGACACCAAGTCAGTACCCACCCCTCCCTGAGGGCCTCTCAGCTCCTGGCCCCAGAGCATCCTTCCTTTAGAACAGCCGCCTGGCTCCTCCTCTCGGTTCAGCAAGTCTATTGCTAACCCCTTCCCTGGGCTCTCCCTCCAGCCCCCAGCACTCCCCAGTTCCAGCAGGAAGCAAACCAAGGCCGCCCTCCCACCCTGGGTTCACCGCATTCCCACAGCCTGGCTGGTCTGAGGGCCTCCCTGGGGTCCCCAGACAATCCTTAGGAAATAAGGCCAGTTCTGAGTCTCCACAGCCCTCCCCCAAGCTCTCTGCAGCACAGGAAAATCTGCGAAGCCCTGAACACCCACTTCCAGGAATGAGAGGGCAGGCAAGAGGGCTGTCAGCCGGGCCCAGCACCGTTCCCCAGCCCTCTCTGACCGCTGGGAGCCAGGGCCCTCGGGCTCCCCACCAGTGGGCACCAGGGTGGGAGGGTGGCATTGTGCAGCAGACCAGCAGAAACAGGAGGTGAGCTCTGGAGCCCAGACCGCAGCCTGGAGCAGAGGAAGGGCAGGAAGCCAGGGGTGCCTGTGGAGAGACTGTTGAGGGGGCGGCCCAGTACACCTCCAACTCCCCCACAACTTCCGCCAGGGGAGGCTTTAAAGTGTGACTTCCTGTGCTGGGGCTGCTGAGTTGGGTGGAGAAGCTAAGACGACCCTGTGGTCTAACCCTGACCCAGCCACCTCGCATGGACCCACTAAGCTGTTCCCTTCCCTGCGTGAATGTGTTCACTAAGTTAAAATGTGTTTGCTCATTTAATGTCAAGATCTTCGGGCAGCTCAGGACAGCCTCTCCTCAAGGGCCCAGCTGAGTCCCCAGCCCCCTCCCAGGAAGCCCTCCAGTGATGACCCGCCTTCCCCCAAGCTCATTAGACCGCTGGGCCCTGGGTGAACTTGAATCACATGAATTGACCCTATCTACTTTGGGCTGTTATCATAATATGGTTATTTTGAATGAGTAGATATGATCTCCCCAAGTTGACCATGAACTCTATGAGATGAGAGATCAGAGAGTGTCTTGATCTGACAGTGTCTCATCCTTCCCTGGTCTTCTCTCAGTACCCAGAACGAGGCCTCCAGAACTGAAGGAGCAGATAAACACGAATTGATTTAGCCGGGCATGGTGGCGCAAACCTGTAGTCCCTGCTACTCTGGAGGCTGAAGCAGGAAGATGGCGTGAGCCCAGGAGTTCCAGGCTACAGTAAGCTATGGTAGCACCTAAGAAAAGCCACTGCATTCCAGCCTGGGCAACATAGCGAGACCCCACCTCTTAAAAAATGTGTATGATTTGATCGCTTGATCTAATGACTGACCTGTCTTCCACTCCAGTGGCAGCCAATGATTCCCAAAGGGGGAGGTGGGGAGACAGCACCTCCCACTGCACCATGCCCTTTAGGAATACATTTATCTCCAGAGAAGAGGTTTCAAACTATCCACCACCTCCCACACACATGCACATACACACACATGCCCTTTCTGAAGATTCTGACATGTGATCCCCTCCTTTTGTAAACCACGGAGGAGTGAAGGCAGCACAGCAAGTGAGCAAGGCAGAACGCAGCCTGAGGGTCTCTGCGAGACACACTTCCAGGTGGCTATTCCCCGGGCCCTTGACACGTCCCAAATAGAATTGATCAATCTCCTCGCCCAGACAAATGTAACACCACCAACTTCTTAGCACCAACACCAAGACCTTTTTTCTTTAATTTTACTTCTTTTTTTAGTATTAAAAATCCACGCCAAAGCATATCTTTTTTTCCTTGTCTTTTGAGACAGGGTCTCGCTGTGTTGCCCAGGCTGCTCTCAAACTCCTGGGCTCAAGCGATCTTCCCGCCTCAGCCTCCCAAGTAGCTGGGACTACAGGCTCAAGCCACAGAGCTCGGCTCAATGCCAAGACTTTTGCCACCCTCTCTCCTCGGAGCCAACCTGTCTGCCGGTTCATCTTGCCAATCCTTCCCCTGTGATCTCTCCACGTCCCTGGCTTACCTCACACCTGCAATATTGCAAGTGCCTTCCAGACTCCTTCCCGTCCCAATCCATCCTACGTACTTTCTTATCTGCGTTCAGGCTTCGACTTGCACCCACAGGTGTGTGAATCTGCCTCTCCATCTCCAGGCCCTGACTTCAAACATCATTTCCATGGGTCATGGAAATGACCCAAAGGAGCACTTACAGAGATACCTCGTTTCTCTTCTGGACACAGTCCAGGCACAGAGCGGGCCCTCGGAGGATAGTTTCTGAGTGAATTAATGAATGAATTCCTCTACCTGGAACCATATTCAAGATTCTTTCTCCATCCCCTCCCAACTCCCTCCAATTTTCACATTCCCATTTCTTAGTGTTCCTCAACGTGGTCTTTCCACTCCTGCCAAGGTGCTCTGCTTCCTGCCACCCCCACCGATCAACACAAAATCCCATCTCTGCATTCCTTTCCTCTCCCTCAAATCAGTCTACAGTCTCTTCTGCCTCCCTCCTTTCTAGCCTCCCTGCCAGGCAGTGACTTCAGATGTCAGTTCCAAATCCACTTTTCTATGAGGCTTTCCCTTCCTCATGCCATCTGACCTTGTTCCTTATTTCATTCAACAAATAGTTAAGGGGCACAGTCTATGTGCCAGGTCCCATATGGGTGCTGGGGATGCCAAGATGGATAACACACTCCTTGTGCTCTCAAGAGTTCTTACTTAGGTCCAAGACAGTCATTTGCAGACCCTAAGATCCCTAAGATCTATGCAGGGAGTGCTCTGGGCTCGTGGCTAAGGTCACCTGAAACAGCATGGGGAAGCGCCTGCAGAGTGTCACTCTGTTGCTCAGGTTAGAGTGCAGTGGCATCACCGTAGCTCACAGCAACCTCAAACTCCTGGGCTTAAGAGGTCCTCCTGCCTCAGCCTCCAGAGTAGCTGCGACTAGTGGGACGCACCACCACACCTGGCTAATTTTTCTGTTTTGTAAAGAAAGGGTCTCACTATGTTGCTCAGGCTGGTCTTGAACTCCTGGCCTCAAGTGATCCTCCCGTCTCAGCCTCCCAATGTGCTGGGATTACAGGCCTGAGCCACAATGCATTTATGGATATTCTCCTCCAGACTGTTGTGAAATCATTTTTTGCTGTATGCTGTCTTGGTTCCTAGACTGTAAGTTCTTTGAAAGCAGCAAAATCCTGTTTGCTTTGTCACACTCTCTCCTGTATCATCCTTCCCTACTCCCCCCGCCACCTCCCATTCCCCCAACACGCACACTGTGTGCTCGGTATCGCCCACTGGATGGTGAGAAATTGAAAACCTCCTGGACAGCCCTATCCAGGCAATGCACTCCCCTGTTCTCCCCTCCCCCAGCTCCAGGCTGGGCTCTGTCCCTTAGGAGTCACATCCCCACCTAGGCTGAAGCACCCCTGTCCCCAGACACTTTCCTTTGCCTGTTCAGGCTACCTTTACCCTCTGCTTTCCAAACACAGGTAGCCACCCAGTAATTACCACTGTGACTACTGCTAGCAACAATATAAAGGCTAACCATTTACTGAGTGCTTTCTGTTTGCTGTCCCCTACTCTCCTATGGCCTGTAAACTCTCTGAGCAGGGATCTTGCTCACTGCTGTAATCCCAGCACCTAACAATGTCTAGCCCAGAGTAGGCACTTAATAAACTGAAAGAATACTTAACATATATCAATCTATTTAATCTTCAGAACAATAGACTATGATGTCCATTTTAGAGATAAAGAAACAAAGGCATGGAGGGGTTACATAACCTGCTCAAGTTCATGCAGCTGTGACATGAGGGGGGGGCTTGAATCCAGGTGATCTACTCCCAAAGACAGAACAGAGGCCCCAGATGCCAGGGCAGCCGGGTGTTGAGGGCCTGGGGGAGGGAAGAGGGGGTGGGGCTGGGGAGGCAGGAGGTGAGAGAAGGAGAAGAGTGAGACCATGACAGACAGACAGAAGTGCTGCCTGGGAACTGACAGGCCAGAGCAGAGAAGAGAGGAGGCACAAGGGGACTAGAGAGAAAGGGTTCGAGATGATTGGGGAAGAAAGGAGTGGTGGGAGGAGGAGGCAGGCGCAGCCTTCAGCAGCCAACACGGGCAGGGAAAATCCACCCAACTAGGTGGGCTCAGGGCATCTGGACAGGATGATTCCAGGACATAGAGGAGGATCAAGGATACACTGAAACAAGGCTGAAGCCAGAGAAAGGGACATTTTCCAGTGACGAAAACAACTCTACCAACTTCCCCAAACTGAGCTGTAGAATAAGAAACTAAGGAATCCGTGTTTAGGTCAGTGGGGGCTTGGGGGAGCTGGAGGACAGGCAGAGGGACACTGACCAGGTGGGGGTGGTGCTAGCTACCTAGCAAGGGTCAGCCTCACAGAGGCCACCTGCCTAGCAGCGGGGCGAGAGGCAAAAGGGGGCAGAAGAAAGTCCCAGGCAGGAGGCCCTGGGCCTGGCCAGGGCACTGGGGACGCTCTCCACTTGGTTGCCCTGTCCTCATCCAGTTGCCCACTCCACTCCCAAATACCCCCGCCACATAGCATCTCACACCTACCCCACCAACCCACCCCTCTCCTGGACTCAGTTTCCCCACTTCACTAGCCGTCCAACTGCCACCCCTCCAGGGCTTATCGGCCAGATTCCACGGGCAGCCTCTCGTCCCCAACACACTCCAGGCCAGCCAGCTGAGCAGGGCACGGAATGCTGAATCGTCTGGGCTTCCAGAGGACCGACCTTCCTTCTCCCACTGCTTTCCTTGCCCACCACATCTGCCCCATCCTGGGCCCATCGCCGGCCCCCACATCGCAGACACCTCGCAAACTTCCATGGCTGTCAGGGGCCAGGGCTTCCTTTTACTTTCTCCCTTTCAAACTTCTCCTTTCCCCGCCCAGGCAGTTCAGGCCTGAGGCCTGCGCC
Source organism: Propithecus coquereli (assembly GCF_000956105.1). Lineage (NCBI taxonomy): Eukaryota > Metazoa > Chordata > Mammalia > Primates > Indriidae > Propithecus > Propithecus coquereli. The sequence continues at coordinate 3,102,057 of NW_012136525.1, read as the reverse complement.
AAGGCCAGGCCCGGCAGGGAGTCTCGGCCTCCTGGGGGGCCTACCACACCAGGTGGCACCTCGCCCACCAGCCCACTCTTCCCCTTGCCCCTGTACTCACCAGTGGCAGCAGGAGGTCAGGCACGGTGGGGAGGCCCATGTCCGGCCACCTGTGGCCTCTCACTCCCCCATCTGGGCTCAGGGCAGTGGCAGCAGCAGCGTCAGCCGGGCGGGCGTCCTAGGAAGCTCAGGTCCGTCCGTCCGGGAGGTCCCGAGTGCCTTGGGTTAGGGGGTTGGGGGTTGAGATTCAGGGGTGGAGCTCACAACCCAGTCCCAGTGACCTCGAACCCCAAAGGCCAGAACTGGAGCCTGAGTCCCGGGTACTCAGAGAGAATTAAACAGAGGAGAGAGGAGGTGGGAGGGGAAGAGAGAGAGTGGCAGAGGCTGATGTTGCAACAGCAGCGGGACAGGAAGAGCCAGAGGAGGAGGCCAGAAGAGGCGGGCAGGAGGAGGGGGCCAAGCTTCTTTAACTCTCTGTAGCCCAGTCAGAGGCACGGGACTCCCAGATCAGCCGCCTGGTGCCCCCAGCCCACCAATCTGACCACATCCCACCAAGCACCAAGGTGCAGTAAGCCCCCTGCCTGCTCCCCCATCACTGGCCTTGCCCACGTGGAACAGCAAATGGAAAGACCCAGAGGTTTGGAGTCAACTTTACTGGGTTCCAGTTCAGGATGCTCCACTTTTTAGCTGGGTGGTCTTGGACACATAACCCAACCTCTCTGTTTTCTGATTTGCAAAGTGGAGATTACCTGTCTCAGGGGGTTGCTGTAAGGATTTGTTGAGACAGGACGGATAAGTCTCCAACACAGCAGTACTCAGCGTTCCTCCGTAACTCTCCCTTTACCCCAGAGTTCCACGGGGGCCCCTAACCTTCCACTTCGTGGGAATTTAATTGTCCAACCCAAACCTGAGAGTAAGTGCTAAGCCTTTCTGCCCTGACTGGGGCCCTGGCCACACACGCCCCCACCTGGTTCTCATCTAGTCTCTGCCTGGCTTGGTCCCCACCTGCTGATCCTGGCTCTGCTGCCAATCGTGGGACATCGGGCAACATTGGTTAGTTCCTCATTTATTAAATGGAGGCAACAATGTCTGCCCACGTACATGGGGGGAGTGGTGCCCCGAGGATCAATGAGACCACATCCATGAAAACGCTTTGGAAATAAAGATATCTTCATCAGGTATCACTGTCCGTTCCCATTGCCCTCTCCCCAGATACTCTGATACATCAGTCAGAACTGACTTCAGAGATGGTCTACCAGCCCCTGGTTTTATAGATGGGAAAACTGAGACCCAGAGACACGTGCAAGCAGGAGGCAGAGCCGGCAGAGAACCCCAGACCCCCGCCTTGCGGTCCGAGGGCTGCCTGGGCTATGAGAGATGCACTGCCACCTTTCTCTCTGTCCCTTGGACTCAAACCGCACACCCTGACTCTGGGTACTTTACGCCATCCCCATTTGTGCAGGACATCTCCCAAGCGAATCCTGCAGCAAGGGTATAATGTTCACTTGTACCTTCTGGGCACAAGGACCTTCCTACACCCAGCCCAGCCTGAGGGCCTCCAGCAGCCGAGGCTGCCGGAAATGCAGGGAGATCAGAGAAGGCTGAGGTCCTAGGGCTTCTCCCTCGGAGGTGGCCTCCCAGCCCCACATCCCCGCTCCCTGGCTCTTCCTGGCCTCCCCCTCTCATCCTGAGGGCAGAGCGGGAGCTGACCTCACCCCATCTTCCACTTCTGGGGAACTGGGGGCTAAAGCAGGACCACAGAGCTCACCACCAGCGCACAGGGAGGCCCGGCTACAGCAGGGGTGGGCTCGAAGCAGGGCTCTTGAAGATGCAGGGTCTTTAGAAAAAAGTGCAAGTTTCCAACACGAAGAAGAGAGGACAGCCTCAGCCTCCTCATCTGAAAATTGGGACATGTGCTGGAGCCCCTCACAGAGCTGGTTTGATAACTAAATGCATGTAAAGTGTTTAGCAAGTGTTTGCCATATGCGAAGCATTCGACAAGTGGTAGCAATATTAATCACTGTATTAATAATTAATAACAGCTTCAATGTCCTATTTTTAATGTTACAAGGAATTTCTAATAGTCTGTGCAAACTGCCAAAGCCATTACACATAGCCCGACACAAAAGGAGAATTTTTTCAATATTTAGGATAAATGCTTATTTACTCAATAAGTTTAAAGCTTTGAGACATGTGGTATTAAATTATTCAATAAAATTGCTTTTTTTAAAAAAGAAAACATGCTGGGCCGGGGGCGGTGGCTCACGCCTGTAATCCTAGCACTCTGGGAGGCCAAGGCGGGCGGATTGTTTGAGCTCAGGAGTTCGAAACCAGCCTGAGCAAGAGCAAGACCCCGTCTCTACTAAAATTAGAAAGAAATTAATCGGCCAACTAAAAATATATAGAAAAAATTAGCCGGGCATGGTGGCGCATGCCTGTAGTCCCAGCTACTCGGGAGGCTGAGGCAGTAGGATCACCTGAGCCCAGGAGTCTGAGGTTGCTGTGAGCTAGGCTGACGCCACGGCACTCACTCTAGTCAGGTCAACAGAGTGAGACTCTGTCTCAAAAAAAAAAAAAAAAAAGAAAACACGCTGAGAAGTGGGTGAATCTAGGACTAGCAAAGCTAACTAGTTTGCAGGAGGAGGTGAGAATGCGACCATCATCCCTCCAGGGGGAGAAAACTCCTGGTGAAAGAGAAGGGAGAGACAGAAACGGGAGAGGGGCAGACTGGGGGTGACAGAATTGGCCGTTAGGGTTTGTGGGGCAAAAGGTGAAGAAAAGAGCTTCAGATAGTGGTGACCTCCTTCCCCCACCACGTTTCACACATGCACGCGCACGCGCGCGCACACACACCACACACACACACACACACACACACACGCACGCACACACACACGCGCACACACACAGGCACGCGCTTAACCCAAACGGGCACTGGACTCAAAGTCCAGGTGACGTGGGCTCTAGCCCCGGCCCTGCCTTTCAGACTGCGTGTGTCAGAGGGAGGCAAGGTGAGTCACAGAAGGAGCCCTGGGTTCAAGACTGGTTCTGTAAGAATTAGGAACTTGAGTAAGTCACTTCGCCTTACTGAGCCTGACAAGGAAAATGAGGCAACTTAAATGCTTTTATCTGCAACACCCAGATTCCAACTCCTAACCCCAGGGTCCAGGAGTAACCCATAGCCGAGGGGGTGGAGATCAGGAAACACCTGCAGGCAAGGAGAAAGGAGCATGGGGTGAGGCAGCTGTAGTCCTCCATGAGACATCTGGCCTTGTCCCGCAGGTCCTCCCACCCCAGCCAGGGGAGAGGGTGCTGGGGACCGGTGGCGGGGGGAGCCGGGAGAGGCCGAGGCTGTGGCAGGGGCAGCCAAGGGCAGGCTGCACCTGAGGGCTCTGACAGAAGACACTTGCGACACCAGACACCAGTTTTCCCCTCATCAGCTTGAGTCTAGGAAGGGGAAGTCAGCAGTGGTCACATCACGTCGTTCCTGGTCATGACCCTGTCCCCCGCCCCCCCCATCACCAGTTCCTTCTCTTTCCTCTTTCCCCGAGAATCCCTTTCTCCTTCAGGACAGGGAGACATAAGCAGGAGGAATAAGACCAAGCCCACAGGGGAAGACTCCCCAGAGACAATGAGAAAAGGTCACTTCTGGGATCCAGCTGGAGTGGGGGCCAAATTGGGGTTCCACTCAGACATCTTTTAGCCTCTCCTTGGACCTCGGTTCCTCCCTTATTAAAGCTGGGAGGATTCCCTCTGTTCCCCTCTCTGTGATGAAGTACAAACAGGACTATAGAAGGCTTCCAGTTTCCAGAAGAGACTGCCTGAGCCTCCTCCTCCCCCACCACTAGGGGGCGGCTGATGGGGGTGACAGATGACAGTCACACTGCAGCTGGTGGTGACTGGGCCTCAGCAAATGGAGTGGAGGATTAATGGTGACAGTGATGCCCGGTGTGGTGGTACACACCTGTAGTCCCAGCTACCCGGGAGGCTGAGGCAGGAGGATCGCTTGAGCCCAGGAGTGTGAGGTTGCAGTGAGCTATGACGACGCCACTGCACTCTAGCCTGGGCGACAGAGTGAGACCCTGTCTCAAAAAAGGAAAAGAAAAATGATGATGGTAACTAAAGTTGGGAAGGAAAAGAAGGTTCAGACATGGGAGAAGGCAAGTCTCCCCAACAGTACAAGATAGGTTGCCTGAGAGGAGGGCACTGTCTTCCCCCTTCCACCCTAACACGGTGACAGGCACAGAGTAGATGCTCAGTGACGCCCATGGGGGACCTTGCAGGACCGTTGATCTCTCCCAAGGCCCTTGCAGCATGGTCACTTCCACAGGGAAGCCAAGGGGCATGGGAGTCCGTCCCCTACCCCCAGCCCAGGACCTCCCAGCAATTTGGGCAGTGACGCAGGGACATGCATCCCCTCACCGTGTCCCATCCAGCTCTCCAGACATGCTTTTGTGCAACAAACATTTATTGAACACCTGCCTACTTGCTCCAAGCGAGATGCTAGGCTAGACCTGGAGCATACATAAATGAACAAGACTCAGACCCTGACCATAAGGAGCTCACAGTCTAATTGGGAAGGCACACACAAATGAACAAGAAGGTATAAGGTGACATCAGCACTCCTGTATATGTTATGTAGTGTGCTGTGGGAGCCCAGGGGAGGGGAGTGATTAGTTCTGGGGCAGAAGCCTTCACAAAAGTTGTGGTGTCTAAGGAGGGTTCTGAGGGATGCATAGGAGTTCTCCAGCAGATAGCTGGGGAAGCTTCCAGGCTGAAGAAATAGCTTGAGCAGACATACCACAGAGCAGAGGCACTGGGGTATGGCTCTGTGGGGGATGGGGTATGAGGCTAGAGGAATCCTGGGACCGACTGGGAATAGCCAAGCCTTTACCACATTGGTCTGCTGCAGCCCCGGCGCTAGGGAGTGAGGGAAGGGGAATTGCCCAAGAACTAACAAAGGGGGCTTTTGGGTGGGGTTCCCCACCCAAGTTCAAGAAGAGGAGCAGACATCCGTGTCACTGGAAAGCAGTGTGTCCAGGCCAATCTGGGGCTGGCTTTAGTCATCATTGGGTAGGAAACCTGCGCATGCCTTTGTGTATTCTTGTTTGTGTTTTGCTCAGGTCATCGGTCGTTTCCTAGGAAAGTTCCTTGTCAAAGTTCCAAGTTTGGCTTGGCTGATCCAAGGGAAAAGGAGACTGGTCTGCACTTGGGTGGGGAAATCCTGTTCGGAGGCAGGACCAAGGGGTGCAGGCAGGAGCCAAGCAAATTCTGGGCAGCTCCATTGGCCACTGTCCTCTGGGCAACTTCCGGAGCCCCTCACCCATCCTGCTTCCCTCCCACACCAAAGGCAGTTGGTGGCTCTGAGAGCAAGTCCCTAACATCCTTTAATCCTGCCAAGGTGGGCTCCTCCCTCCAGGGGGAGCACCTGCCTTGGTGGGAGGAGCACTGTCCCCTCTCAGGGCTCCCCCAGAGGACAGGCAGAGGAGCTGGGCCCTGCAGAGCCTGAGCCCCCTGGGGATAGGCAGGGGCCCAGGGTGGCATAGGCAGGGGGAGGGGCTGCCAAGGCCGGTAAGGGAGCAGGGCCAGGCTGGGCCAAGGATGGGGATGTGGGGTGGGGGCAGAAGCGGGAGGGGAAGGAGGATGGTGGAGTGGAGGCCACCTCCCGAGCACCCCTGCCCCCTCGGCCTGGAGACCAGTATCGGCTTCGGAACCTCCGGAGCAGCATGAGGAAGGTGATGCCCAGGAGGTCAAAGATGAGCTCGGCCATTTCCACCACAGACAGCACCGAGGAGCCAAACCACAGGCTCCACTGGCTGCCCAAGTTGGACAGGAGGGTGACCATCTGTGAGGGAGACCGTCACATGACCACAGGGCAGAGGAACCTGGGTGGGCTCTGGCAGAGGAGCGTCCATCCCTCCTGACCAAGCCATCTCCCTTTCGCCCCAAGGGCCCCACCCCTCTCAGCCCCCCGGCAGCCCGGGCTCCTTGCCTTGCTCCTTTCCCTTGGGAGCACATAGCTCCTGACTGGTGTCACTCAGAGAGCGCAGACAACTGGGCCACAGCCAGGAGCATGTCTCAAGGGCCTTCTGCCGGCATCTGGCACACCCCTCCCTCCCACCACCCTCAAGACCTCATGCCCCAGCCAAGGTCCTCCTTTCAACACTCCACCCTCGCCGGTGACCCCCTCCCCTCGTCCTTGGCCCCCTACATTTGAGGCCCAAATGCTCTGGCCCCACAGGGGCCACCCCTAGTTTTCCCTGACAGCCACCCCGCTAAGACCCCCAGAGAATCACAGCCTCCATGAGGCAGGACGTACCGTGACAGAGGGAGACTCGGAATTGGTTTTGTATTTCAGCTCCTTGAAGAAGATGTTGAGTTTGGCAACTCCGTCTCTTTGGCACAGAGAGGAGAGTGGGAAGAAAGGGAGGAGAATTAACGTCTGAGACCATCCTCCAATCAACTGCATCAATTCCTCTCCCCAGATCTGTTTTCCCTCCCAAGGATTCCTTTCCTGGGAATGGGACCAGGGCAGGACTGACCTTTTGTTGTTGATGGTGTAATTGTTCTGTCTGGATAGCATCTGGAAGACCCATTCCTGGGAAAGAATGGGGTGTCACCAAGGTCACCCCCATATTCTTCAGGCTTACAGGGATGGGATCAGGGCAAACACACCCATACACATCCTACCCAGAGAAGGGCGCAGCACTACATGCACACCTGCGTCCCCCACCCCTCCCTTCCCCCTTTACCTGGGATGTCACCGAGGGCCATCGTGAGTAACCAGCAGAGAGCTGGTAGCTGGTCACACTGGGGACAAGAAAGGCACTCAGTGCTGGGGTGGAAATCCCCCAAGGCTTAGCTGGGCACCCTGTATTCTACCCAGCCAAGCAGCCCACTGCCCAACCTGTGCCTGAGGGAAGGGGACACTCACCTGCATGGCTTCCGACACTTGGTAAAACAGCCCAGGCGGTCCGAGGAGAAGTCAACCTGAAGCTTATAGTAGCAGTAGCCTGTGGGTACAGAGAGGTGCCTGCTCTCCTAGGGCACCTCGATTTTCTCCACCCCACACCCAAGAGGTCTCCCAAGATCCCCGGGCCCCGCTTTACGAGAGCATCAGGTAGCACTACCATGGTGCCTCCCTCGTGAGCAGCAACTCCACCAAGTGTTTAAGAAATTAAGCTAAGCCAGGAAGAAAAAAAAAAACAGAACAGGACACACCCATGTAAAGACATGTAGGATATGGCAAGCACTTAAAAGACAGAAAGCAAAATGGGAACAACTGTTGTGTAAGAATAAGAGGATTAAACCACAATGAGATACCACTTCATCCCCATTAGGATGGCTATTATGAAAAAAGACAATAATCAGAACCGGCAAGGATGTGGAGAAATCAGAAACTTCATACACTACTGCTGGGAACGTACAATCGTGCGATCGCTTTGGGAAACAGTCTGGCAGCTCCTCACAAAGGTTAAGCACAGAGTTACTGTACGACCCCGCAATTCTACTCTCAGGTATACGCCCAAGAAAATTGAAAACATACATCCACGAAAAAACCTGTACACGAACATTCACAGCAGCATTAGCCACAGTAACCAAAAAGCACAAACCACCCAAATGTCCATCAACTGGTAAGTGGGCAAACAAAACGTATCCATACAATGGAACACTACTCAGCCATAAAAATGAATGCAGTGGTGATACTGCTACAACCCAGAAGAACCATCTAAGCGAAAGAAACCAGTCACAGACAGTCGCATATTGTGAGGCTCCATCTACACGACACGTCCGGAACAGGCAAGTCTAGAGACAGAGAGATCGGTGGTTGCCAGGGGCTGAGAGTTAGGGGGGCTGTTTACTACTAAGGGGTGTGGTGGGTCATTTTATATCGAGGGAAACATTCTGTATCTTGGGCAACACAGTGAGACTCTGTCTCAAAAAAATAAAAAAAAAAAAAACTGTAAGGGTGGAAGAGAGATCGGTGGTTGCCAGGGACTGAGAGTTAGGGGGGCTGTTTACTACTAAGGGGTGTGGTGGGTCATTTTATATCGAGGGAAACATTCTGTATCTTGACGGCGGTGCCTAACTATGTATTTGTCAAAAGTCAAAAAAGAATGAATTTTACCATATGTAAATTATATTTCAACAAACTTAAAAAAGAAAAAGACTGCACAGTCCACTGTTAAAAGATAACAGTGGCACGATGAAATGTTAGAGTTCATTTGAGCACTCAGCGATTGGCGAACTGGGTAGCACCAGAGGGCGAGTGGGCGAGCACCGCCCCGGGAGGCCGGGCGAGGACGCTTTCAGAAGGTGGTTCAGGAAGCAAGACGAGGACAATGTACCGATGGCTTAAAGTGGAAAGTCCCTTAGTGAGAGGTTAGTTGGCTGTTTCTGACTGGTTAAGTCTCCAGTTTTATTTTACTGTTTATACTGGGTTTCCATTTGCTTGCATAGGAATTTAAAGTGCTACAGCTGCCCCAATCTAGTGGCCTGCAAATTAGGAAGGTTTGTCGTGCCACATTTCATCACTATAGGTAAATTTGACCTGAAAATAAAATCCATATACAAGTATTAGAGTTTAGTTACTGATATGCATGTTCAAGGTTCAGGGGTAATGTGTACCGATTGCAGCTTACTTAGGAATATATCAAAAAATAAGATGGATGAATGGACGGAGGGAGGGAGGGAGGAATAAGTGGATAGATGTGTGATAAAATAAATACAGCAAACTACTGACAGCAGAACTAAGGTCTGTGTTTCTCAAAGTGATGTTCAGGAACCAGCAGCTATTTCGTCACCTGGAAACTTGTTAGAAATTCACATTTTGAGGCCAGATCCACTAAATCAGAGACTCCGAGAGTGGCTAAAACTTGAGAACTACTGATGTAGTTGGTGGTATATTGGTGTTCATTGTACATACTTTCAGGTTTTCTGTATGTCGACAATTGTAATAAAATGTTGGGGTGGAGAGAAGATTGCACAGTCAAGGAGTGGTCGGCTGGCATTAGATTAAGAAGGAACACCTTCCACAGGTGGCTATGACCAATCCTTCTGCTCTCTGTGTCTCCATCAGCAACCTAGACTTTTCTAATAACCATTCTGGGTATCAAAAATGGGCTTTTATGGATAAAAATGTGTCTTGTTATTTGATAAGATAAATGATAGAAACGGGCTCCCATTGGTGAGATTAAAGATATTCAAGTATGGACCGGTTAAAACAAGTTTGACATTCTGCACCCTTGTAAGAGTAAGCTATAAGAATTCAGAGGCCTGCAGACTGCACCCTTTGGGTCTGGCTTGAGGGTTTTTTTTTTTTTTTTTTAGACAGAGTCTCACTGTGTTGCCTGGGCTAGAGTGCCGTGGCGTCATCTTAGCTCACAGCAACCTCAAACTCCTGGGCT
>NW_012136525.1:3081516-3092561 GCF_000956105.1 Propithecus coquereli | reverse complement strand
TCCCAAGTTCTGAGTGAGGGTATTTCATCACTGTGGCCACGTGCAGCACTCGGTCCAAAGTCCTCCATGGTTTCTGACCGTGTCCCTGCATCCCCCAGGGTGGGGGATCTGCAGTTAGTCAGTCAGTCCGGAAACTCGGCGCCCGTGTCAGCCTTCGGTCCCTCCCTCGCCCTCACACCTTCTCAGCAACCAGTATTGTTACTTTTCACTGGCAGATCTTCGAACTCATAACAACTTAGAATCATTACTTGGGGGCAGGGAGGAGTAGTGGGTAGTACTCCCCACCCCACTCCCTGCTGTCCTGCGTGTCCTGCAAAGCAGCAGAGGCCACACGGCCTGTGAGTTTCCCCAGCTCTGACGTGTGCGATCCTCTGAGTTCAGAGAGAAAGGCAGGAGGACCAGAAAGCACAGCGGGGACAGAGAACCGTGCAGAGCAAGCCCAGGAGAGGAAGGAGGCAGGATGATCACCACAGACAGAGCAAAGGCCGGGACAGGCTCCAAACCCCGGGTGAGACAGGCCACAGCCTGTGGGGGGCCTGGGTGCCTTCGGTGCCAGGTCTCCCCCAGCGATGCCCGGGGCCCAGTGTGCAGGAGGAAGCGCAGGGGAGCGCCGGCCGCGCCAGACGAGCGCGCTGCCACCCGCACGCAAACCCTCGAGCTCTATACTTGCTGAGATTGTCTTTCCCTCTCAGCTTCCTGGCACACAGCCTCCCTGCTGCGTAGCTGCGCTCTAGTTGAAAGGAAAGAGATTTGTCTACTCCTATACCAGGATAAGGAGGAGAGCCCCACGCTCTCCAAACTTTCCTGTGTCCTCCTCCAGGCAAAAAAAAATTCTTAAATAAGCGAGTCCAATATATGTATTTGACTTACAAATCACGTACCTCTTCTATTGAATGGATACAGTGTGTTCATTCTAAATCATATGTAAGATGGGAAACGTGAAGGAAGGGCAATGACACATATAACTACTAGTATTGAAGTGGAAGACTGGAAAATTCCACTAAAGTGGAATTCTTAGAAATTCCACTACCGGGCTTTTTTTGCCTTGCGATCTTTACCTGGGCCCCCTCCTCCTCTCCTGTCCTGCGACCTTTCCCCTCATAAATCACCTGTAGCAAGTAGTGTACCAGGTTGTAAAGTGGCTCAGGACCCTGCCTAACTAAAGTTAACCCTGTTGTAGCCGTGCCCCTCCTCCTTAAGCAGAGTGTATAAAAGACTGCAATGCTCTTTGTCTGGTGCTCAGAATTTGGGGAGAGCAAATTCCCCTCTGGGCCAGTCGCCGGCCGGCACATAAAACCTGTTTTCGCCAAATCTCTGAGTGTGTCTCTAGGTCAGTGTGTCTTCTCGGTCAGCCCTGCCCTAACAGTATTTTCTTCCTGCGCCCCAGCGAGGTGTCGTGGCCCACCCAGCCCCCCCGGGAGCCAGCCCGCTCAGCATCCCCGGCCGAGCCCAGACCCGCTGGAGGTTCTCTCACGTGCTCTTCCTTCCTCATGCTGTGGGTTGTTTTAAATGGGGTGATTCTTTGACAAACACACAAAAGCCAAAACAGAGAGAGAGAAAGAAACATGAGAGCGAGGGACAGAGACAGAGAGACGGAGAGGGACGGGAAATCTGACAGAGGCAGAGACAAGGGGCTGAGAAACAAGAGAGAGAGGGAGGACTGGTCCTGGCCAGTGGAGCCGGAAGCCAGCCCCGGACAGGGGCCTGAGAGGAGAAAGCTCCTGGGGGCACTGGGGCCAGTGGGGCAGGGCAGGGGCTCCCCGGAGTCACACCCCAGGAACTGTGCTTCCTGTAGTCGCAGTACTCCACATCCCGGGGCCGCGGATAGAAGATGTAGGCGCAGCCACACTGCTCGATCATGCTCTCCTGGAAGCAGGAGTGGATGCACACCTGGGGGAGGGGCGGGGAGGAGAGTCAGGCCTGACACAGCCCACCAGGGGCGGAAGGACGAACAGTTCCCCGTGACGAGCCTCCATCCTCTTTGCACACCCCCCCACTTCCCTCTCACGCACACAGACACACACGCCCTGCCGGTGCAGGCCTGGGAGACGGGGCCACAGACACAGCCGGCCCTCACCTGCTGCGTGTACTTGGAACGGTAAAGGTTCTTGACAGGGACATCGCTGCCGTTCTTGGTGCAGTCACCATAATTGCCCCCAAGTCTGTCCAAGGCTTCCTGTGAACCCACACACACCAAGAGGTCAGAGGTCAGAACAAGTAGCCCAGGCCTCTGCCTGGACTCTGTCTTCCCTCAGTCCCAGGTGTATCTCACACCTTGCCAGCCCCACCATCCGCCTCACCACCTGAATACACGCCGCGGCAGCCCGCCATGCCCACCCAGCGCTCATGTCAAGGACACGGGCCCGAGAGCAACCCTGGGGTCCTAAGCATGCCTGAGCCCCTTCTCAGCAATTCCTACCCCAGACCCCTCCTCAGGGCCCAACTCCCAGTGCTGGCCCCACCCCGACTCCTGCTCCTGCAGACCTGCACGGGCTCAAGGCCACCCCCCTGGTCTCCCTCCCAGGCTCCCGCACCCCCTCCAATCTGGGCTCTCCCCAACACCTCCCAGGCAGCAGCCTTGCCTTCCTCATGCTGATGGAGGTCTCCACGCCAGGCCGCACGTTAAAGCCACCATCATCCATAAAGGCGGGCTCATCCTGCCCGTGCACCATCACCCTGGCCCCCGTCACCGTGGACAGCAGGGGAATGAAGTCGTTCTGCTCTGTGCGCAGCATCAGGGACAGACCTGGGGGTGCAGAGGGGGCAGAGTTGGAGGGGTCTCGGATAAGAGTGGGGATGGAACCCACCCTCCCTCCCACCTGTGCCTAGTCTAACGCTCCACAGGCAGCGAGGCCAAGAAGACCTGCACAGAGAGTTGGCAACCCCGGGCTGAATTCTGGGGGCAGGAGAAAGGCCTGGGACAGGCCTCCTCTCACGTCTGCAATGCACTGTGTGGCCCCATGGGGAGAAGGAGCAGAGAGGACTTCTCCCAGGATGGAGAGAGGCGCACAGCACCTCTGGGGCTGAGCTAAAGGTGAGGAAATGTGGGTGGGCCGGGGCAGAGGCAGCCACGGCAGGGACAGGGAGAGGCTCACCATTGTTGATCCCAGGCATGGAGGACATCCAGAGGTTGGAGTTGTTCTTGTCGTTGAAAGTGTAGCAGTTCCCATACACCGGGTGGTGGAAATGAGAGTAATTCCTTAGCAGGAGAGAGTGGAGAGGGTCAGAGAGGAAAGTGGAGGAGGTCGGGGGAGCAGGGAGAGGAGGCAGAGGTGTGTCTCCACTCCCCTAAACAGGATGTGCGCCTTTCAGAGCTGCCTGCTTCCTGATCACCTGCTGTGTGTGGCACATGCTGGGAGCTTTACCCATGTTCCCTCAGTCACTCCAAACAACAGCCTGGGAGAGCCTCATCGCCACACCACGCAAGAGGAAGCTACGGTGCAGAGAGGTCAAGCAGCCGACCCAAGGTCACACAGTGACGATGGACCTGGTCAGCTACCTTCTAGCCCAGGCTCCCCCCACCAGGCCACCGACCTCACCGACCTCACTGACCTTGACTTACGTGCCGCCTGTGACCTCTCCAGCAGTGTCCCTAACTTCTCACATTCTAAATCTGCTTCCCCATTTGGACTATGAGCTCCTTGAGGACAGGAGCCACGTGTCATTCATCTCTGTGTCACCTCTGGGTTAGCTGCAAAGCTCCTGGCACATGGGAGACACAGGAGATAGTTAATAAATAGCTGCTGAGTGAGCGAGTGAATGACACAGAGGCGGAAGGGGACAGGACTAGGGAGCCGGTGAGCCCGCAGTGAACATGGAGCGAGGGCAGGAAGATGGGATCCCAGGGTAAGAAAGAGGCCACGTGTTTTCCAGAGGCCTCTCAGTTCAGCATGTCTCAGACGGATAAGTTCAAAGCCAATCTGTGACAGGTTTGGGGCAAGAAAGATCACGCTCACAGAGTCAATACTGCTGCAGGAGGAATGTAACTTGACAGCCAATCACAGGTTCCCAAGCAGCCAGGCTGTGTGGGGTTGCGGCAGGAGCCCTCACCGCAGAGAGAGGACCGCTGCCCTGCCCTGGAAGAGCTGGCGGCGGGAGCAGGGAGAAGAGGGAGGGGGGCTTTGGCCTGTGAGAGGCAGAGGAGGAATGAAGAGAAGAGGGAGAAGAAGGCTGGCCAGAGGTAAGGAGTGGGGCGTACGGCCTTGAGCAAGTCATTTTTTTGTGAGCCCGTTCTCCTCATCTGTAAAATGAGGACACTGGGACTAGGCGGTCTGCCATATCCTATTGGCCCTGAAGAAGAAAGGCACGGAGGAGTGAAATAGCAGTGCACATTCCAGGATACACTCGGAAGCCAGCACTTCCAGAGCTCAGGCCAGATGCAGGGAGGGACTGAGAAAGAGGCTACATAAATGGCCAGTCCTGAAGGGCCTGGGAGCCCCTCACTGGGAGATGGGACAGTCACAATGTGGTGGATGCGTGTAGCAGGTGGAATCAGCAGGTGAGATGGAACAACATGGACGGGCCTTAAAAACAGAGTTTAGCTGGGCACGGTGGCCCATGCCTGAGGCCGAGGCAGAAGAATCACTTGGGACCAGGAATTCAAGACCAGCGTGGGTATAGCGAGACCCCCATCTCTACAAAAAAAAAAAAAAATAGCCAGGCGTGGTGGTACACACCTGTAGTCCCAGCTACTCAGGAGTCTGAGCCGAGAGGATCACATGAGCCCAGGAGATTAAGGTTACAGTGAGCTATGATGACGTCACTGCACTCTAGCCCTAGTGACAGAGTGAGACTCTGTCTCAAAGTAAATAAATAAACAAAAAATTAAAAAAATAAATTATACTTAGAATGGTGCTCAGCACTTAGTAGGAGCTATATTAGCTTATGATTAAGATTACAGGGATTCATTAAGATGGCCAAAGTCAAAAAGATAGACAATAGGCCGGGCGCGGTGGCTCACGCTTGTAATCCTAGCTCTCTGGGAGGCCGAGGCGGGCAGATCGTTTGAGCTCAGGAGTTCGAGACCAGCCTGAGCAAGAGCGAGACCCTGTCTCTACCAAAAATAGAAAGAAATTAATTGGACAACTAAAAATATATATAGAAAATATTAGCCGGGCATGATGGCGCATGCCTGTAGTCCCAGCTACTCGGGAGGCTGAGGCAGTAGGATTGCTTGAGCCCAGGAGTCTGAGGTTGCTGTGAGCTAGGCTGACGCCACGGCACTCACTCTAGCCAGGGCAACAAAGTGAGACTCTGTCTCAAAAAAAAAAAAAAAAAAGATAGACAATAGCAAGTGGAGGACGTAGAAAATTTGGAACCCCCATACGTTGCTGTTGGGAATGGTCACCATATGACCCAGCAATTCCACTCCTAGGTACACACGCAAGAGAAATGAAAACATATGTCCTTACAAAAATTGTACAGGAATGTTCATAGCAGCATTATTCATGATAGCCAAAAATAAAAACAACTCAAATGCCCATCACTGATAAACGGATTAACAAAAATGTGGTATATCTAAACAATATAATATATTCAGCCATAAAAATGAAGTTCTGATCCATGATACAACATGGACAATGAACCTTGAAAACATTATGCTAAGTGGAGGAAGCCAGTCACAAAAGACCACATATTATAAAATTCCATTTATACGAAATGCCCACAATAGGCAATCCATAGACAGAAAGCACAGGACGGTTCGCAGGGCTTGGGGGAGGGGAGAAAATGGGGAAGAACTGCTAATGGATACAGGACTTCTTTCTGGAGTATGGAAAATGTTCTAGAACTAGGTGGTGATGATGATTGCATAACTCTTAATATACTAAAAACCACTAAATTGTACATATTAGAAGGATGGTATGTGAATTGTATCTCAATAAAAGCGTTATCAAGGACAGATTATGGGGGGGGGAAGGGTTTAGGATATAGGGGAAAAGAGGGGTGAGAAAGCCACGCTAAGGAGCTTCAACTTGATTCTGAAGGCCGTAAGAGACATCGGAGAATTTTAAACGGGACTCCCTGGAATAGTTCAGTATAGCGAAGTGGAGTAAGAACAGTGAAGTATGAAGCTTCTTGAAGGGCAGATTTAGGGGCAGAAAGACAAGTTAGGAGGTGGTTATAACCATTCAGCTGAGAAATGATGAGGCTCTGAGCTGAGCGAGTGACCTCAGTGCCACGACAAAAATGAGCCACGGCCCTTCTGTCGAGGGGGAGGCAGGGGCACGAAGCAGGCAAAGGGAGAGAGGATCATTCGGAAACCACAGGTGCCAAGGCGACAGAGAGACTTGGTGGCAGGTGTGGGCTGACTCCGGCTTAGCTGCTGCTACTGTCTCACTTCCCGGCTGGTAGCTTCTGTCCTCAAACAAACACAAAGACTACAAAATCGTGTACCGGGCAGAGTGTGTGTGTGAGGGGGAGAGGTGGGGGCAGAAGCAGGTGACACCTGGCCCTGGGGCCATTCCCTAGCAACCTGGAAGGGAAGGGCCCCCTGTAGAGTGGAGACACTGCCTTGGCACCTTCCTCATCAGGCAGAGGCAGGCAGATTGCCCTGGAAGTCAAGGAGCAAAAGGAGGGGAAGGCAGGGCCGGAGGGGGCCACGGGGTACAGGAGCCCTTCCTTTCGCCAAGCCTCCCTCAGCCCTCCGAGCTGGCTGCTACCATGAACTCTTTGCAAGGTCCTTATGACAGGGGTCCAGAAAAAACACCTTAGGGCCAGCATGGCAGCCTTAGCTAGGGCTGCCCCGTGCCCTGGGGCACGTCACTTCCCCTGCCTGAGCACAGGAGGAACGAGGCCCATCATTTGTTTTAGTGTATAAAGCGCCCTCACATTCCTTATCTCGTGAACGTGGCACAGCTCTTGAGATGGTATTATCATCATCATCTTCATCACTTGAGTGCAAGTGCCTAAAGGGCAAGGATTATATGGGGTTTTTTCTGTGATGTGTCCCAAATGTCCAGATCAATGACTGGCACAGAGCCGAGGCAGCGGAAAATATCTGTTGAATGAACATTGAATGAATCTCACTTATGTTTTGTTTTGTCTCCGTTTTAGAAAGAAACGGGCTATAAAGAGTGATGTGAAATGCCCAGTCACCCGGCCGGGAAGTAACAGAGCCACAGTGCGAACTCAGGTTGAGTCCCTCACTCCGTGCTACGCCACCACACTACTCCGGCAAGCCTCGTCTGAGGAGCGTCGTACGGGACCAGATGACCTCCTAGGTCCTTTTGAGCTTTGCTGCTCGTGAAAAGGGGGCTTAGAAAGATAGGGCACCATGCTTCCAGGCCTTGGTTTCTCAAAGCCAGACCTCAAGCCCCGCTCTTCCCAGGGCATCCATCTGGGGCTGCTTCACTCAGACCCAACGGTACAGGGAGCACAGAGTCTGCACGGTGACCACAGGGAAGGGGTGTGGACTTGAGGCCTGGGCTTTCCCCTTGCCTGCTGGCAAGCATTTATTTAGTCAACAAGCATTTCCTGGGCAGCGCCCATGCAGGGCCTGGGGCTGACCCAGGAAAGGAACCCAGGCAGGACAACTCACGCCTGGTTGCAGGACACCTGGTTGAAGCGGCAGGCAAAGATGAAGTTGCCCAGCAGGTCCTCCTCCAGGGGTGGCAAGGTGTCCGACAGTCTGGACAGAATGTTGATGTAGTGGAAGCGGTACCACTCCCTCACTGCGTCCACCCCTGACGAGTAGGTCTGGTAGAAGCAGTCGGATTTGTTCTGGTTGCACTGGACACAGAGACCAGAACATCAGAGGGGGCCAGTGGAGCAGGTAGGCAGCGGCCCAGGGCCCGAGTCCACGAATAAGTGGTCTGGGGTGCTGAGGACTGACAGGGATCGGGACCCAGGAGTGGGTTAGGACAGAAGTGGGACAGAAGCAAGAGCCCCAGGAGCATGGGACTAAGGACGCGGTAGGCCAGGGAGGAGACCAGGAGCTGCACGCATGTGCTTGCGGTTCGTTTATAGAGCCCCTGCAGGGGAGAGGAGCAAGAATTCTTCTCCCCATTTCACAGACGGGAAGATTGAGGGATCAAGAGGTTTTTGTCCCACCTGCAGAGCTGGGCTCAGCACTCCACCCTCACCGTCCAGGGCCTCCCTTCGCCTGCCCTCGGCTCCTCTCCCATTTCCCCTTCTCTCCCTTTTATTTTGTAGTTTTTAAAACATTTGTCTCCCTTTTTACTATCTCCTTATTCTCTATGTTAGGCTGTTAGCCCAGTTCTCGCTCGCACGGGAGGGTCCCAACTGAGCCCCACCCAGTAGGGACTGGAATTCAGAAACACGCATTTTCCACCACAGATTTGGTTTCCTACTGCTTAGACGCTTCCGCATTGGCCCCCAGCGAGGAGACCCCACAAGCTGGCGCGCCGAGAGGTGTTATTTTAATTATTTAGTTTATTTTTATTTACTTATTTACTTATATTTTTGCCCACCCGTCGCGTCGCTAGGCCGCGGACGCAAGGTCCGGAGAGGGGGCGGGGCCTTCGGGCGGGGCGGGGTCCGGAGAGGGGCGGGGCCTTCGGGCGGGCCGGGGTCCGGAGAGGGGGCGGGGCCCTCGAGTGGGGCGGGGTCCTGAGAGGGGGCGGGGCGGGCCTTACCAGCTGGAAGCCGATCGTCCAGTCCTTCCAGTCCACTTGGGGGTTGTTGTCTCGCACGCCGGAGGCCGCGCTACGTGCTCGGCGGGCCCCGTGCGGCGGGGGCGGGGCCCGCAGGCGCTGCAAGGGGTGCGGTAGAGTCTCCCGGAGGTCGCGCCGGCCGCGGGGACGGGCCGCGACGGTGTTGGAGGAGTTGTACTTGTACAGGTCAAAGAGCGTCTGCTCTGTGATGTGGTCCAGCTCCTCCAGCTCCCCTTTAATTTCGGCATACCTGTAAGGGACGATGGCGGAAGAGTCCGACTAGGGGCGGCCTCGCGCGAATCCCTGGCCTCAGTTTCCTCATCTATAGCCAGTGAGGTCCGTTCATCCCAGAAAAGCCTGGGGTCGCCTTGCTCTGGTGTCTCCAGGGCTATCTCGCGGGGCAGGAGGTGTAGACAGGTGTGTCCGCGGGGGAAACGTGGGCGACCGCGAGCCCCAGCATGACGGCATTTATTGCGGCCTGTTTATTGAGGGAGAGGCGGGAGGCGCCTGCCTGTGGGGCATTCTCCTCCCACTCGCCCGGACCCAGAAGGGAACGCGGAACTTGTCCGCCCTTTCCCAAGGCGGGGACCGGTGGGGAGCCGCGGTCTGGGCCCCCAACACTCCTACGGACTGCGATGTGCAGGTCTTCCTGCCCTGATCCTCTCAGGCGAGGGTGGTGGCCTTTGGGCTTGTCTGCCCCTGGACACCCAAGTCGAGGGTTCTCAGCTACACTTTTAGAACCTCCCAGGAAACTCTAAAAATACCAGATGCCGCAACCACCCCCGCTCCCTTCCCCCAAAGACTGCGTTTTAATGAGTTTCAGGTGTGGCCCACACACAATAAATTAAACACTGCAGTGTAATCCTCCCGTTCCTTCTTCTCAGTACAGGCCCTATTACCATCTACAACGTGAAAGTCCGGAGTAACAGGGTCTTAGAGATACAGTGTACCAAAATAAAACAAATATCTAGGCCTAATAAATTGAACACGCTTGCATGGTACAAAACCAATATACAAAAATTAATTGTATTTCTATATAGTAGCAACAAAAAATTGCAATATTATACTACAAAACAACACCATATTAAATAACATAAACGACATCAAATACCTAAGAATAAATCTAGCAAACGATGCGCAAGACCTCTACACTGAAAATTGTGTTGAAATCCCTGGAGAAAGAAATCGAAGACCAAAATAAATGGAGAGACATACATGTTCATGGATCAGAAAGTCAATATAGTTGACGTCTCCCAAATTGATCTTTAGATTCAGAACAATCCCTATCAAAATTTCACGAGATGTTTTTTAAGAAATTGACAGGTTGATTATAAGATTTATTGGAAATGCAAAGGATCTAGGATAGCCAAAAAAAATTTTTGGAAAAGAAGAGCCAACTTGGAGGATTTATTCCATCTGACTTTAATATTTACTATAAAGTCACAGTAATCAAAACAGTGTGGTTCTTAGTGAGAATAGACAATAGATCAATGGAACAGTCCAGAAATAAACTCATACATCTATGGTCAACTGACTTGACCACAGCACCAATTCAATTCAGTGGGAAAAAAAATTTTTAAGTGTAACAGATTGTCCTGGAACAACTAGATACTGTATGGGGAAAAAAAAGATCCTCAATCTCTACCTTATTCTATACACAAAAATTAATTCAAGATGGATCATAAACCTAAACGTAAAATTCAGAACCATAAAGACTCTCGAAGATGGAAGATACCTTCCTGAACTTGGGGTAGGCAAAATTTTCTTGTATAAGAAATATCCAATGAACAATCCCTACAACAACCCTATTCAGTAGGCACTCTTAGGAACAGACCTACATTTTTAAAAGATCTCTCCACCCCTTCTACTGGAGTAAAATGGTACAACCACTTTGGAAAACAATCTGGGAGTTCCTTAAAAGGTTAAAAATAGAGTTACCATATATAACCCATTAATTCAGCTCCTAAGAGAACTGAAAACATGTACCCACACACACAAAAAATTGCACACACATGTTCATAGCAGTATTATTTATAATAGCCAAAAACTAGTAACAACTCAAATGTCCATCAGTTGATGAAAGTATAAATAAAATGTGATGTGTCCATACACTGGAATATTATTTGGCAATAAAAAGAAATTAGGTATCGATCCACACACCAACATGGATGAACATCGAAAACATTATGCTAAATGAAAGAAGCCACTCACAGAAGACCACATATATTAATAGTATGATTCTATTTACATGAAATGTCCATAATAGGGAAAACTATAGAGACAGGAAGTAGATTAGTGATTGCTAAAGGCTATGTGCTTTCTTTTCTGGCTGATGAAAATGTTCTACAATTGATTGTGGAGACAATTGCACAACTCTGTGAATATACTAAAAACCATTGAATTGTATACGTTAAGTGAGTAAATTGTATAGTG
>NW_012136525.1:3069645-3078441 GCF_000956105.1 Propithecus coquereli | reverse complement strand
GTCACACAGGAAGAATCCAGGTCCCCCAGATTGGCTGGAGCTATTTCCAGGACGCAAGCCACCACATCCTGGCTGGGCCTCCCTTCCCAACCCTTCCCCTAGCTGGCTCCAGTCCCTCTGTCGCCCCCTCTGCCTCCTGCCCCTCCCTCCCTCTGGTCACCAACTCCAAGCTGCTGTCACACCCCTTCCTCCTGTAAGCCCCAGTCAACACAGCCTGGTCTTGCAGCCCCTGCCCCCACACGCACCTGCAACAAGGCCTCCAGAAGCAATGGGGCTCTATACAGAACTCCCTCACGCCCCAAGGTCACTTCTGTCCTTTTTTTTTCTTTTTTGGTTGGAGGCAGGAAGAAGGACTCCTGTGTCACCCTCTCAGGAAAGAAATCTCTTGCTCCCCGACTCCCTGATACCAGAAATTCCTGTAGCAAGAGGAACCTTTGAGTTGACACGGAGAACGGAGAGAATTGACCACTAAAGAGAAAGCACACATAAGACATCCAGTCTCATCTTGAGAAGCCAGGGCTGGAAGGAGGGGACAAGCAATGCCCAGAGGGGCTCCCACAAGACAGGCCAGCCCTTCTAGCCTCCACCTCTACCCAAGTCACACTCACAGCCCTCTCGCCATCTGCTCTGGCAGGCAGCCCCACATGGGAGGGTGGGCGAACTTTGCACAATTCCACGAGGCAGGCATTACCTTCTCCATTTTACAGTTGAGGAAACTGAGGCCCATCAACTAGGCAACTTCCCCAAGGTCACTCAGTTAGGAAGTACTGGAGCCAAGATTTGAACCCAGGCCTGTCTGACTCCGCAGCGCCTGCTTTTCCCACTACGTCTGCCTAGGGGCTGACACCCCTGCTCTCTTGCCATCTGGCTTCCTCCTTCTCCTCCCTTCCTCTTACCCCACGGGAGCCTCCTCTCACAGAACAGCCCATGCTTGCCCTGACAGCCTTGGGACTTGCGTAGGCCCCCATCCCTCCCACCTGGAGGCCCCTACTGGAGCATTCTCAGCCAGCATTCCCAGGGCACCAGGCAGAGCTTCCTCCCCTGCCAGGGTGCCCCTGGGGACCGAGCCCCACTCCCTCCCTCCTCCAGGGACTGCCTAGAAGCCTTGACTTCCCTTCCTCTGGCCCCTTCGCTAGCTCCATTCCTCTCCTCTCAGCATCTGCAGCCTTGTCTCCCAGGGGGCAGGTGCCCCTCACCTGTGAGCCCCCTGAGGACAGAGATCAGGTAACAGAGATCACCCTATTCCACAAGGTGGAATTCAGTCCTGGCTGTGACATTTTAAGAGCAATAGATGCTCACAAAACAATGATTATTCAGAGGATGGGCAGCCAGGGGGATGGTCTAGAAACCAATTCGTTCAAGGAAAAGTTAAAGGAACTAAGTTCCAATCAGCCTTCCAGGCTTGTATCCCAACCACTCATTAGCTGGTTACCTTTGGGCAAGTGACTTATCTCCTCTGTGCCTGTTTCATCATCTGCAAAGTGGGAGTAGTAATAGTAACTGCTTCACAGGGTTGTTCAGAGGATTAAGTGAGTTATTGTATGAAAAGAACGGAAGTACCTGGCAGAGTAGGTACTGTATAACTGCTGCTGTTGTTCGTGTTATCATTACTGTCATTATGACTATTATTGGAGGAGAAGAAGAAGCCAAGGAGACACAGGAGCACTGCCTGCCCCTTAACTACCGTGTGACCTCACGGTCTGAACACGAGCGGAGCTAAAGACCCAGATTCCGATTCTGACTCCTCCACTTAACAGCGGGGTGAGCTTTGCAAAGCCTTAAAGTTCTCAGAGCCTCAGTTTTCTCATCTGACTATGGGGCTCATACCTGACCTCCTTATCTGACAAGTATGTCATAAGGATCAAAATGTGATAGTGGGCTTTGCAAACTGCCGTGCGGTTACTGCTATCGTAGCTGCGCCCGAATCGACAGCTGTGGGAGGAAGGAGGAGACATCTTCAGGGCTGCTTCAAGGAGACAGAACCACGACCAGAGGACAGAAGTTATCACGAGGTAAACTGCAGCTCTACCCAAGGAAGGGCTTTCTAACAGCTGCTGCCACAGAGACAGCAAGGGTCCCAATGTGAGAAGGGTCCAGTCGCTGCGGCAGGGTCAGGGGAGTCACTGCAAGAGCCTGGGTCTGGGCCCTCTATTCCTGCCAGGCCTGCCGAGCGAAGCCTGGGGTCCGGATGGTGCCGGAGTTCGGGGTCTGCCCACACGGTCAGGGAGCAATGGTGGGGACGCTGCCCGCGGGAGAGGGAAATTCTAGGAAATCGGCCCTCACGCATTCCTGCTGCCAGGCCTCCTGCTCTGTCATCTCCAGGGAAGAAGATTCCATGACCTCCTTCATTGTCCAAGAACCCCAAGTTCTTAGGTTCAGCCTAAGGTCCTTCCTGAGACTGGACAAAAAAATCTGTCTGTGGGCTCTGTCTTCCACGGCCGTGGGTAGGACTCCTTTGCTTGAAAAAGCCCTTTGTTGTCTAGAGAGAAAGCGACTGCAGTGGCCCACCCTTCCCCTTGAATTCTTACCACTTCCTTATTTAGTCCGAAAGGTCTTTGGCTCTTGTCTCCTTTCCTGAAGTTACTACATAGTCCATCCTCCTCCTCTCCCCCTGCTGGCTACATCCCTCAGCAGGCGGGCACCCCTTGTCCGACTCTGCCTCATTCCTGTTCCTCTGTCTCATCAACCCATTTCCCCGTCCTCCCTGCTTCTCCGTCCTCCCTGCTTCCCTGGAAGGTGTCAGTCATCCCGCTGCCTCTGCCCAGCAGCCGTGATTCACAGGCAGGTCAGCACCCACTGGGCTGCATTAACCTGTCCACCCGCCCTGGCCTCTCTCCCGGACAGAAGCCGACAGCACCGGACCCTTCCTCTGCGCTCCTGACAAATAGTCCTCCTGACTACAGCTCTTCCCGCTGGGCTCCCGGCAGCTGCCCCCAAACCTGGGATGCCTTTGCCTGGTCCCTACTTACAATGCCGTGGGAGAAAGCTTGGAAATCACACTTGGTTTGTGGCTCAGCTGCTAACCTGAGATGCACTGGCTCTTAGTTGGGAAGGGGCAATTTTGAATCCCAGTTTCACCACTTGCCACCTGTCTGAACTTGGGTCAGTTACTTAACTCTCTGGGCCTCACTTTCCTCATCCATAAAATGGGAGGAATCATTTAATAACGGAATAATTTAATTTAAATTTAGATTCATTTGTAGAAATGTCTGGCACATAAATATATACAAATGTTTGCTATTATTCTTGTTAGTTTTTTATTTAATAAATAAATGTATTCCCTTGCTTAAATTATTTCACCTTGCTGAGCCTTAATTTCCTCATCTGAAAAATATGAATAGTAATGTCCACTTTCTGAGCTTGTCGGGATTAAATGAGAGTGTCTGCACTCAGCACAGGGTCAAGCACATGGCTCGGCAAGTGTGCAGTCCCCTTGCCTGTGCCAGGGAGCCTGCTTCACTCACCTCCTGTCCCAGGTGTTCCAGCCCTGCCTCCCAACCTGCAGGCCCCTGGAGGCAGGGGCCGTGGGTTCTGCTCCCTGGGGCTGCTTCTTGGATCGTGCAGAGCCCTGCACCCAGCAGAGCCTCAGAAAATATGCAGCCTCCCCAGATTCACCCCTGCCCTCTCCATCCCTCACCCACATCGTTCTACCACATTCACTGAGTGCCTACACCCTGCCTGTGGTCCCGGCCCCTGCCTGTGGTCCCGGCCCCTGCCTGCCCTCCCAGCCCTGCCAGTCCTTCCCCTCCAAGACGAGGGGCTGGGGAGCCTGCAGGTACCAGAGGAAGAAAAATGAGGCTGAAGGGAGAAATCAAAGAGCTCTGAAATGACATGCGAACATCTGATTGGAAATTCCACGTATTCCACGTCCTACATCTTGGGTATTAAGAAGAGGCTGAGTTTTGGGATCAGGCAAAAAGGATGAGTCACAGCTCAGTCACTATCTCTGTGACCTTGTGACTTTTCTCTCTTTGCCTTAGTTTCCTCAAGTGGAAATAGGGATGATAATAGTAATAGTACCTGCCCCGCAGGATTTCGTGTGAATGAAACGAGATGCCTGCAGACAGCTTAGCAGTGCCTGGTGCACAAAGCAGCTTCCTTCGTAAACGTCCCCTACCCTGTACATTACATGGCGGTTAGTCGACAAAATGGCCCAGCATTTTTTTTCTCTCCAGGACAGGATGTGCCAGCCCTCATTATTATAGTTCATGACACACTTTCAGACGTGATGGAATATACGAAGGGGCCTCCACCCCAACACGTGACCACTGCCAGACATCCATGATCCCACACACACCCAATGCGTGTGCTCACACTCACTCGCTCAGAAAGATCTCGTACTCCCTGAAGGCACACTAACTCACGCCGCTTTCGTTATATCACAGCGTGCTGCGGTTACTTGTGCATGTGCCTATCTCTGCCACCTCATTTTATCTTTCTGCCCCCAACACGTAGCAAAGTACCTGGCCTTCAACAAAGGTTGTATGAATTACTAACAATCCATTTTGTCAGGTGCCTAGCACTGCGGTCTGGCTTGAAGCAGGTGTCCCCAAGGTGTGGCACGGCTGAGTGAACACAAACGAAAGGTGTCTAGGAACACTCAGCCCTGCCCACCCCCTCCTTCATGGTTACTGCCCCCACTGGCGTCCAGGCCCCAAACTGGCAAAGAGTGCTGATGAAACCCAAACTTCAGGACACACCCAAGCACTTAAAGGCCAGGTGCCTGGGCAGGGACACCTCCACATTTTAGTCCGGGTCTTTTAGGGAACAGCTTGACCAGGGGCTGCTCTCCAGCCTGACCCATTCTCCTGGCTTTGCAGCCCTAACCTCCATGCCAACTCCCCTTGTAAACAAAAGCTGACACCACCCACCTCTACAGCACCTGGGTGGCCTCCCCTCCCAACAGACTCAGGTGGAGGAGGCCTTGTTCTTTGCTGTCATCTTGCTCCAGGGAAGGGATGGGGCTGAGCTCAACCCCGCCCTTTTGGAACTACTCCCTCCCACTTGCAGGAGGGATAAGGGAAGGGGAGGGGAGAGGAGGAGAGGTCACTGCTGGCCCAACACCCACACTCCAGGATGGCTCCACTGGACAGAGACATCTGCGAACCAAGCCTGGGACTCTGTCTTGCCCGAAGGGAGGGAGGTCTACCTGGGGAAAGGATTATCAGATCCCAGCCCTGGGTCTGGGGGTCCACCTGCCCAGTGAGCACCTGGGGACCCTCATGGCACCCTTCCAGGAGCCAGGGAAGTAGCGGAGGGACAGACTGACCTGTAGGGGTTGAGGGTGCAGACGGTAACGGCGGGGAAGACGAGCTTGTCCGAGTTGAGGTTGATGTTGAGGCTGACGGGGTAGCTGAAGTACTCGCCGAAAAGCAGGCCGAACTGCCAGTACATCATGCCGAAGGTGCAGAGCCACAGCACCGCCCAGAAGGCCGTCTTCATGCGGTTGTGCTGGGAGCACACCAGGCGGATGGCACCATGGATGGTGGTGTTGTTGCAGAAGAACTGGAAGAGCTCTCGGTAGGAGCGGTGGAACTCGATCAGGGCCTCCTCCTCCTCCGTGGGCTGCTGGGGGGCCGTGGGTTCGGGACCCGGTCCTTCCACCTCGAGCTTGTCCCCCTTCATGAGCCCTTGGATGGGCTGGCGGGGGCAGGGGTCTTGCTCCTCTAGCTTGTCCCCCTTCATGAGCCCTTGGGTGGGTCGGGGAGGGCAAGGGTCAGGGTCAAGGCTGAATTCTGGGCCCTGAGCACCCTCCCCCATCACCACTTTGAACCTGGGTGCAGCTGCCCCAGCCATGCCCACATCCTCGCCCTGTGCCCACTCTCCCCCTCCACCTTCCCAGGAGCCAGCTGACCTGCTGAAGCCCGGGAGCCAGGCTTCCCTGGAGTGGCCTCTTCTCTGCTTCCCTGATAAGGCCACCTCTTGGTTTCCGTCCTGGCACCTCCCTTTCTGTCTCCAGGGCAGTCAGTCTCTTCCTCTGGTCTCAGCTCCTGCCCCAGACTCCCTCTCTCTGTCTGCCTCCTCCTTCTCCCTGGGTCTCTTTCTCAGCTCTCCTCTTCCTTGCCTGCCTCCTCCCCCTGTGCCAGACTCTCTGATCCTGCCTCTCTTCCTCTTCCTCCCCTGCCTTTCCCCTGCCACCCTGGGCCCTCTCCTCCAGCCTCCAGCCCTGGCCCCAGGGACCTCAGGGCTCCAGGAGGTCCGGCCGCCTCCTGCTCCCCACTCCCAGGATGTGGCTGGACTGGGACCGGTTCCTTTCCAGTTGAATCTGGCAGCTAAGCCTCTCCTCCCCCTCACCTGACAGGTGCAGCGGCCTGGCCAAGGAGCCCGCCCGCTCGACAGGGATGGAAGCGACAGGAGGCTCATTAGCATCTCAATTAAAGGTGAGCAGGGCAGGGGGAGGGGCAGAGGAGGAGTCAGAGCCGGGACTTCTCCCAAGGGAGGAGGCTCCTGAGGGCGGGAGAACCGGGAGTACTGGGACGGGGAAGGCAGGGGGCCTGGAGGAGACTGTGGGCAGGGGATGGCTGCGGCGCTGGCAGGCCAAGAGGCTGCGAGACACAACGGCAGGGGAGGCTCAGAGATGCGAACGAGTAGAAGGATCCTGAACCCAAAGCCAGGAGGGCAAAACAAGGAAAAAGGACAAGACAGGATGACAGGATGGGGAAGCTGGGAGGGCAAGGAAGGCAGAAAAATGAAGCCAGCGGAGGAGGACAGAGTGATGGACAGGTGTGACAGAGGAGGGGCCCTTGGGAGCAGAGGCAGAAAGGGGAGGACGAAAAGGAGGGAGCCTCCCCCAAAGGGAGTCCCCCTCCAGAAAGGAGCACTCCAGGAGCAGGGTCCCCTCCTGTGGGAATCCCTCCAGGGCACCCACAGGTCAACCTCACCCCCAGGTCCTGGAGAGAAAGGAGAAGGGGTCTCTGCAGGGCCCCTCCCTGCTCACTGAGGTGGGAGCACTCAGGTGGGGAGCATCTGCCTCTTCCTCCTGGTCCATCCTCTTTCCTCCTGGTTCCTCACCATCCCCCCAACCTTGTCCAGGCCTGGGACGGGCCCAGGTGAAGCCGGGCTGGGCGGGGACCTGGGACATTCTGTTCTTTTTCACACCATTGGCTGCCAGGCCAGGAATGTGTAATGTCCTCTGTTGTGGTCACGGGGTTGCAGGAATGTGGGCTCCTAGAGGCAGCACAGCGTGAGAGCCAGGCAGGGCACTGTGGGCACAGCCGCGGAGCCCAGGGAGAGCGGGCACCAAGGGGCAGGGAGGGATGGGGCCAGCGCTGGGGGTCTGGGAGGAAGAGCTACTCAGCTACAAGTCTACTCGGGCCCTGCAAGGAAGGGTAAGCTCATTGGTAGGGGCTGTTTTTCTCCAAAATCTCTGTCCGAACTTAATCCAGCGAAAGGATCAAGAGCGAAATGCCAAGTGGTGAGCAAGTAGAGAGGGCAGGTCAGAGAATCAGGCCACAAAGAGGGCTGAAGGAGACACGGGAGATCCACCCACACAGCCCAGGCCCTGCACACCCGGGGACGTCTGCTGCTAGCTGTGGGCCCCACAGGAGGCAGGCCAGTGCGCAGGAATGTGGCCACTGGCTTGTCCTACCTCCGCTCCCCTCCCCCCAGTACCAGGCTTGCAGACCCCGGCCCAGGCCCAGCCCTGATGTAGACTGGTGGAAGGGGATGGGCTCACAAGGGATTCTGGTGGCAGAGATAAGAGCCAGGTGCTCAGGGACCCTGGAGGTGGGGGTAGGAGACCCAGGAAGACTTCCCAGAGAAGGTATCATCTCAGCTGGATCCTGAAGAACAAAGAATTCGCCAGGCAAAGAAGAGGGAAGAGGAGGCGTCCCCAGGCTCAGAGTACAACCTGGTCTGTGGCTTCCTCTCTTGTGGCTCCTTAAAGTGAGAGCTGTGTCAACCAGGATTCCAACCCAGGTCCCGTCGCTCACTAGGCACTTGCTCACGATACCTCCCCTAGGAAGGGAAAG
Source organism: Propithecus coquereli (assembly GCF_000956105.1). Lineage (NCBI taxonomy): Eukaryota > Metazoa > Chordata > Mammalia > Primates > Indriidae > Propithecus > Propithecus coquereli. Next base: position 3,070,471 of record NW_012136525.1, on the reverse strand, counting down.
GCTGGTTTTTTCTTCATTTTTCTGATGAAGAGACTAACTGACTAGCCACAGGGATATGCCGTTTTCCGAGGTTACAAAATAGCAGCAGAGTTATAAATAGAATTCAGGATTCTCCTCCTTGTCTGGGGTTGTCTACTTAGCACTTTGGCCATTTACCTCCTGAGACAGAGGAGCCACAGACTCGTGGGGAATCGGGGCTTTGCTGCACCTGGATTTGAAGGCCCGGAAGGGTTTGCTCACCCCCACACGCAGTCCGTGGGTTGTCAGCTCTCTGGGTGCTGTGATATCCCCTTGCTCTGCGAAAAGCTCTCTACTGTCCCCACCTCCCCCCAGGCCCCAGGCACCCTTAGAAACTCCAGGCTCCCTTGAGCCAGGTCCTTGAACTAGGGACGGTCCTCCCTACAGACGGGGCACTCAGCTCCCTGCCTGTTTGATCGCAGAGGGTCTGAGCAGCAGCTCCCTGACTTTTCTACTTGTTGGCCGGTGCCTGAAGTACAAGCACTGGCTCAAGGTGGCACAGCAAATGGTTTTCATCTCAAGGGCTCTGTCAGAAGAATTGCAAGGCCTGGTCTGCGCTGAGCCAGAGAGTGGGGTGACCCTGATGTGTCCTCCTGGGGCACAGGAGTGGCAGTGCACACTTGGCGACCGCAGCATTTTAGACCCGGAACGGGGCAGAGCAAGCTTGCCGCGGTGAGAAAAATAGAAATCCGAGACGTGCACTTTTGTCAGAGCTCCTTTTTACACATTATCTTTTAAAGTGTAGAAATAATACACAAACACATTTTTGTTGCAATATGAATTTCCAGCAATACACAAGCACGTAGAA
>NW_012136525.1:3062145-3064645 GCF_000956105.1 Propithecus coquereli | reverse complement strand
GCAGCCAAGCCTGTTCCTCTTCCCTGGTCGCTTGCGATTGCAACAGGCCAGCCCTCCGCTCCCAGCGCTCCCTGTCCCCGCCCCGCGGCCAGCTCGCTCCACTCCCACTTCCTGAGCCCAGCGGCCCCTGGAGCCCTGGAGGCCAGGCCCGGCCGCTCCCGGCCCCCCGGGGGCACGTCAGCCCTGAGTCCTGTCCTAGCCGCTGGGCTCTGGAAGCCGCCACCACCGCCGCCACCGTAGCTGCCCAGGACAACGGGCCTCCCACCTTCCTCCCAGGCCCCCGCCCGCCCGTCTGGCTGACTGGCCGAGTGGCCGCCATGCGCCTGCCTTGGGCCGCCACTGCTGGCGGCCTGGCCTGGGGGCCACTAGTGCTGGGTCTCTGCGGGATCCTGACAGCATCCCAGCCGCTACTGGTGAGGGAGGGCCGGTGGGGACGGGTGAGGGCAGGGAAGAGGGGCATGGGCAGCCCTCTCTGTGGCCCCTCTGCCCTCCCAAGCCAACCCTTGATTAATTCTTCTCCCCTCACCTCCATCTCACACTGAAGGTGCCCCCGTACAGCTCCGAGAACCAGACCTGCAGGGACCAGGAAAAGGAGTACTACGAGCTCAGGCACCAGGTCTGCTGCTCCCGCTGCCCACCAGGTGAGAGCAATGGCTGGAGGAAGCCTGGGACATGGAGGTGGGTTCCAGGGCGCTCAGGCCCCCTTGCTGCCTCAGAGGCAAGGTGGACACTGTCCGCCAGGACAACTAGCTGGCAAAGACAGAGCGCGAGGAACTGGCCGTCCATCCTTTGCAGGCTCTGCAATTTGCCCCCTTCACTGGGCCTCCTGGCTCTGTCCCTCACTGAGAGGTAGCTGGAGGGCCAGGGCAGGGTGATGGGGAGAGAGACTGAGGCACAGGCCCGGGTCCCACAGTGAGCAGCAAAGGTAAAGGTGAAACCCTGTCTCCTGACCTCCTACTGCCCCACTTGCATCCTAGGCACCTATGTCTCAACTAAATGCAGCCGCAGCCGGGACACGGTTTGCACCACATGCGCTGAAAATTCCTACAATGAGCACTGGAACTACCTCTCCTTCTGCCAGCTGTGCCGCCCCTGCGACCCTGGTGAGCGGGGATGCGCCCGGTGGGGGTAGGAGCTCCTGGAGCACAGCCCTTCCCTGAGCCCTCCCTCTCCCCACCAGTGATGGGCCTCGAGGAGATTGCACCTTGCACTAACAAGCAGAAAACCCAGTGCCGCTGCCAGCCTGGAATGTTCTGCGCAGCTTGGGCCCTTGAGTGTACCCACTGCGAGCTACTTTCTGATTGCCCACCTGGTACTGAAGCCGAGTTCAAAGGTCAGAGGTCACTGAGGGGGTTGGGTGCCGATGATCTTGCATGAGGGCAGGGAAGATGAAACTGTGTCCGTAGTGACCCCGCAGGTAGTTCTTGGCATAAAATGCCTCTTCTCATTCTGTGCAAAAGGCTCACAGAAGGGGTCTGCAGAGAAAGGGAATTGGGACAGATGCAGGGGACGCAGGAGGGGAGCTCTCTCAGCACTAGGAAAGCTTGAGCAAAATGGCGAGCAGCAAAGTGGAGCTCGGGACAGGCAGGAGCGACAGAGTGGGATGAGTGGGCCAGCAGCAGGCCATCCAGGGGGCATAAAGGAAGCTCACAGCTGGGCAGACGGCTCCCTTCTGCTCATTCGCTCCAGCTGGCTTGCCTTTCTCTTGCCAGATACTGTTGGGGAGGCTGACAACCACTGCGTCCCCTGCAAGGCAGGCCACTTCCAGAACACCTCCTCCCCCAGCGCGCGCTGCCAGCCCCACACCAGGTGAGTGCGCCTCACCCACGCTCTTCCACCCTCTGAGAAGCACCCCCATTCTTGACACCATGGGCCCCCTCGCCACTTCCAGCCGCATATGCCCACTAGAGTTGGGGTACTTGTGGATGGGAGCAGGGAGAGGTCATAGTCCTCTCTTTCCTCTGCAGGTGTGAGGACCTGGGCCTGGTGGAGGCAGCTCCAGGCACCGCCCAGTCTGACAGAAGCTGCGGAAATTCATCAGAGCCACTGCCCCCCGAGATGCCAGGTGAGGCCAGGGCTGAGAGACACAAGGGGGTATCTGGGAAAATGCCTTCATCCCCACCCCCATCTAAAAAATGGGGAAAAGATGAATCCTTCCCTCCCAGAATTGGGGCAAGAAGAAAAGTTCCTTAAAGAGAAATTGGAGTATTCCAGACTAGTTTTCTTACACACACACTTTTTTTTTTGAGACAGAGTCTCACTGTGTTGCCCGGGCTAGAGTGCCGTGGCTTCAGCCTAACTCACAGCAACCTCAAACTCCTGGGCTCAAGCAATCCTTCTGCCTCAACCTCCCGAGTAGCTGGGACTACAGGCATGTGCCACCAGGCCTGGCTAATTTTTTCTATACATTTTTAGTTGTCCGATTAATTTCTTTCTATTTTTAGTAGGGACAGGGTCTCACTCTTGCTCAGGCTGGTCTCGAACTCCCGAGCTCAAACAA
>NW_012136525.1:3055626-3061005 GCF_000956105.1 Propithecus coquereli | reverse complement strand
TTTGTACTAAAAGTGGAGTAATTTTAATGTTTTATAACGATTTTTCATTCAACAATATATCATAAATATTTTTCCATATCCTGTTATTAATTTTTAACTATGTAGCAAATATGACTGGCATTTTAGAGCCAGAATTTGAGAGAGTATGTAAGCTGACCTCATTTTATGTATGAAAAACTGATGCTCAAAGAGGTGAAATGACTTAAAAGTACACAGCTGGCAGGAGCCCAGGTGTCCAGACTCCTAGTCCAATTTCTGCCCATGCCTCCCATTCTGTACTCCCTAAGGCTACAGATTGAGGTGAATCAGAAAAGGCCAAACTCCTGGTATGCAAATGTCAAGGCCTCTCGACCCAGGCCGAGTTGATGGGCACTGTAGACTCCATGCTATTGATGGCAGCACTGAGGCCCGTGGAAAGACAGAAATTATCCATTACTACAGATCAGGACTACAGAAACCAAACTCCCAGCCTACTCCCAGCCTCTCCTTCTCTCCCCCTCCTGGAATGTGCCCTGAGCAAGGGGGTGGACAACTTGCAAGCCCTGCTCTCCCAGGAAGCCACAGGCAGAGTCCAGAAGCAAGGTTCCTACCCTCCTGCTCCTATAAACACTCCCACGTATTTATACAGGTGCAGAGTGGCAATCCCAGCTCCGCTACAGTGGCCCCTCTTTATGATAGCCAAGTCCACGGAAATGCGGCTCTACCCTGTGGCTTGAGTCTGTTGACAACCCCAAGCTCCACCCTTCCCCGCTGCCTCCCACTCCCTGTTCCAGCCCTTGAAACCCAGGTGCCCAAGCTCCCATCCCTCACCCACAGGATGTCCCAATCCTGGTCTCTGAGCAGGAGGGCACCTGTACCATCCTCAAACGTGTCCATCCACGATAGAGTCTCTCCTGGCTGTGAGGAGGTCCTCCCAAGTCCACCGTAGTTCCCCTTCTCTGTAATCCAAGGGAAGTTTCTCTCGTTCTGCCTTTAGGAGCTGCAGTGTGGCTAGAAGGGGACAAGCTTCTCCCTTTTCTCTGTCTGTGTTGCCCAGAGAACTGGCATTCCTCCTTAACCTCCCCACCCCCGCCCTTATCAGGGCTGCCATCACCCCCCTGTCTGCTGTCCTGGCAGGAACCATGCTGGTGCTGGCCATCCTGCTGCCACTGGTCTCCTTCCTGCTCCTCACCACCATCCTCGCCTGCACCTGGAAGAGCCACCCCTCCCTCTGCAGAAAGCTGGGTAGGACCCTCTGTCCCCACATGGGTGGGTCGGCAGTGGGGCTGGGGGAGGAATAGCCAACTTGCCCACTGCGAACCTTTCTGCCCCCCACACCGGCAAGACTCCCCACGCCTGCCTCCAGCGTAGGCATCATCATCTTCACTCAGCCCCTCATTCTGAGGCCAGAGATGAGGGTGACAATAGTCTGTTCCTTCTGGGACTCCAGGTGGGCAGCGACACATTGTGGTGGGGTGTGGAGGGTGAAATGCTGGGGTCTGGAACCTGCCGGACGCCCTACACCCCTTGCATCTTCCGTTGCAGGATCCCTGCTCAAGAGGCGGCCAGAGGTAATGGGGAGGCTGGGAAGGCAGCAAGGAGGGGTGGAGGTGCTGGGGGCCAAGGCAGGAGCAGGCAGGAAAAGAGTGTGCGGGCTTCACCATTCATTCATTCATTCCGCTAAGGATTTCTGGAGCGTGCTGCATGCCAGGCACTGTGCTAGGCACTAGGGTACAGCAGTGAGCAGAACAAAGTACCTGCCTTCCTGGAGCTTCCATGCCAGAGCGAGAATGAAGTTAAACAAATACGTATTAGGTGGTGATAACGGCTGAACAAAGCAGGGGCTGGGGACAGTGAGTGACAGTGGCAAAGGATGGGGGTATGCTATTCCAGACAGTGGACGGGGTGGCCGCTCTGAGAAGCTGATACTTGCGCAGAGAGCTGCAGAAGTGAGGAGCCAGCCGTGGGGCTGTGGGGAACAGTGCTCCAGGGGGTGCGATAGAGAGCAGAGGTGGGCAAGTGGTGCGGGCACTAAAGAAAGGCGGGGTCTGAGGCCCTGGTCATTGGTGGCGTCTCTCTCTCTCCTGCAGGGAGAGGAATCAGTTGACGATCATGAAAGATGGGAGCCTCCAAAGGCCAACCCGCCTTTCCGTGACCTGGTAGAGCCACTTCTGCCCATCCCTGGAGACTTATCCCCAGTCTCTGTTGGGCTCCCGACAACCCCAACTTTGGAGGCAGAGGTGCTGCAACAGCAGAATCTCCTGGGCCAAATCAGGGAGCCAGAGATGGAGTCCGGGGAGCAGGGCCAGGTGGCGCACGGTGAGCCTGGGGCAGGCCTGCAGGCTGGCAGGGGGAAGGGAAGGGGGCAGATGGGAGGGGAGGCCGCAAGGAGAGGGGATGGCTGGCAGGGAGAGAGCACAGGCCAGATGAAACGCAGAGACGAAAACAGGTGAGACGGAGATTCCAGCCTCCAGCCAGTGTCACAACCAGAGAGAAGGGAGGAGACTGGACAACCTAGAAATGGAAATGAACACAGAGCTCAAGAAATCAGTACCAAGTGGGAGAGGGGACAGGGGACAGGGGAGAAGGCTGGAAGAAGGTTGGGAGAGTTCAGGAAGCAGGGGGCGCATGTTGGGGACCTTCCTTTTTCAACGGTGCTCCCTCAGCCTTCTCTCACTCTGCCTCCCTTCCCACAGGTACCAATGGCATTCATGTCACTGGTGGGTGTATGACCATCACTGGCAACATCTACATCTACAACGGGTCAGTAGTGGGGGGAGCACGGGGCCCTGGAGATCCCCCAGCTTCCCCAGAACCTCCATACCCCGTTGCTGAAGAGGGTGACCCTGGCCCTCCCGGGCTCTCTACACCGTCCCAGGAAGACGGCAAAGCTTGGCACCTGGCTGAGACAGAGCACTGGGGTGCCACGCCCTCTAACGGGGGCCCAAGGAGCCAGTTTGTCACCCATGACTGATGGTATCTGGGGAAAGGAAGGAGAAGGAAGACACAAGAGCACCTTCTCCCCAGAGGCTTCCCTACCCACACAGGATTCACAGGGGCCGGGGTAGGGCCCTGAGAGGCAGAGCCCTGAGGGACTGAGCCTCAGTCTCGAGAGCAGGGCTGGGCACTGGCCGGGTACAGTGTCCTCCACAGGACTCTCGCCACTGCCTGAGCAAGCCTGAGAACTTGTGGCAGACCCACCTGCCCACTGGGGCCGTGGCTGCTCAGCCTCAGGCACGGACAGGGCATATGATGCCCACTGCTGCCCACCATGGCACGCTGCACCTAACTAAGCACAGCACTGAGGAAGCCACCACATGGTCACCTGCAAGGACGTCACCAGGACCTCTAAAGGATTCATGGTGCTCATCCCCAAGTTCCAGAGGCCCTTTGAGGGTCCCCACTTCACGTGGACCGAGGTAGACCCTACCTGAAGACGAAGTTATGTGGAAGACACTCCTCCCCTCCCCTCCTAGAGGAGAGGAAAGGGAGTCATTGGAAACTGCACTTTGGTAGGATTACTAGGTGTGGGGGAGAGTTTTGGAAGGGGAGGAAAATGGTGAGTGTATTTATAAATTGTAACCACATGCAAATAAAGAGGAGATTGAGACCCAGATAATTTATTTTCTTGGGGTTTATATAGAAACACTATTCCACTGGGGCAATGTCAAAGACAAAGGTCAAGACATTAAAATATAATCCCACAAAGGTATTTTGGTGAGGGACTGGTATATGTGGTAATAATAATATTAGTCAGCAATAGCTAACGACGTGCCAGGCAGTGTTCTAAAAGCTTTACAATATTGACTTATTTAGTCCTCACGAAAACCTCACGAGGTACATGCTATTGCTATTCCTGTTTAACAATTGAGGAAACTGAGTCACAGAGAGAGTAACTTGCCCAATCAGATGCAAATGGCAAAAACTGGGATTTTCACCCAGTTAGTCTGGCTTTAGCGGCCCCTTGGGTGAAGGAAAAAAAACTTCACATACCACACCCCTCCAGAATTTCTTTGAACTGGTGGAATGGGCTGGCTTCCTCAAATAATCAGATCTCCTGCGTGTGGCATGGGTGTTAACTCTCAAACGTCTGGTCACCATGCAAAGTGAAAAGCACCCTCCAAGGGTGGTTGAAGGGGAAGGTATGCACGTTAGACACAAAATGCATGAGCCCAAGTTCACATTCTGTTGGTGAACAGAAGCTAGGCTGGCCTCCTTTTAGCTCAGAAGGGGCACTTAGCGATTTTTTACTTTTCTTTGTTTCTTTTTGTCTTACTTTATTTTTTCCCAAAAAAGAACTTTAAATCTTCTCAAGCCCTCTCATTAGTAAATGTTTAGGCCCCCCAGAATGACCCACAATGCTGCCTAGCAGGGACAGGCTCAGCTCGCGGGACTGTCGGAGAAGCTGCTGCCAGCGGCTGCTCCTTCCATAAAAGGCCACTGTCGTGCCTCTAAAATGTTGCTGGGGTTCATCAAGATGGGGTAGCTGCAAAACACATACCGAGGAAGCGTCCGATCCAACTGAGTGGATGGGTTATTTAAGGTTGACCATGAAAGCATTAGATCCAGCTTCCTTTTTCAAGAAGTAAAGAATGGTGAGCTGCATCTTTAGGTAGAGTTAAGTCCTCCCGCTCCTGCAGTAAGCTAGACCCAGACAACATGAATCCTTAATGATTGTTCCAATGTGTTGAGATAAAAACAAATTTTATACATTTTTCAACAAAATAAAAGGACAAAAACATTTTTTTTTTTTTTTGAGACAGAATCTCACTGTGTTGCCCGGGCTAGAGTGCCGTGGCGTCAGCCTAGCTCACAGCAACCTCAAACTCCTGGGCTCAAGCGATCCTTCTGCCTCAGCCTCCCGAGTAGCTGGGACTACAGGCATGCGCCACCATGCCCGGCTAATTTTTTCTGTATATTTTTAGTTGTCCGATTAATTTCTTTCTAGTTTTAGTAGACACGGGGTCTTGCTCTTGCTCTGGCAATCCGCCCGCCTCGGCCTCCCAGAGTGCTGGGATTACAGGCGTGAGCCACCGTGCCCGGCAGGACAAAAACATTCTAAAAGAACTGGTGCTGAGGCGCAGCCCTGTGTGACACCACGCAAGTGTCGGGTTATACCAGCCTGTGTTGATTCGCTAGCACTGCCCGAACAAAGTACCACAGGCTGGGTGGCTGAAACAACAGAACTTTATTTTCTCATCATTCTGGAGGCTGGAAGTCAGAGATCAAGGTGTCGGCAGGGGTGGTTTCTTCCAGGACCCCTCTCTTTGGCCCGCAGATAGTGGCCTTCTCCCTGTCTACACATGGTCTTCCCTTTGTGCACAGGTGTGTCCTAATCTTCTCCTACTGGATTAAGGCTCACCCTAAAAAAAAAAAAAACTCATTTTAACTTAGTCACCT
>NW_012136525.1:3045054-3046301 GCF_000956105.1 Propithecus coquereli | reverse complement strand
TCAAACAATCCGCCCGCCTCGGCCTCCCAGAGAGCTAGGATTACAGGCGTGAGCCACCGCGCCCGGCCTATGGACACACTTTGTTATCGAGGGGAGGGGAGCTCCTCTGCGGAACAAAAGCTGACAGAACCAGTGAGGACAGCCTCTGGATCGTGGTCTTCAAAGGGTAGAACAGGATACGATGGTCGTTGATAATGCGAAAATCAAGTCTGAATCCAGCTAGGCCCTCATGTATTTCGTTTTTGTTTTTTAGTTTAATGTGGTTTTTTTTCTCACCTTCTGTGCTTTAATGGATGCGAATCTCATGTATCATTTTTGAGAATCCCAGTCCTCTACCACACAGAGGAAACAGCTGACGCTGAGTCCAACCCACGTCAACGTGGGCCTGGGTGGGACACCACCGAGGAGGCCAGGGCTGTCGTCCAGAGGCAAGATGGATGTAATTAGGGACAGAGTGGTAGCCGTGGCAGTGGGGCAGGTATGTAATCTTGGGGTAATTAAGAATTTCCCTTTTTGAGGGTGACATCAGCAAAATGGTGGAGTAGGAGTTCTCTGGCTTCTCTCTCCCAACAGAATTTCAACTAGCAACTACCCAGTGGCAAGTTTGCCATCGTGAATATCCCAGAACTTGGGAGTGAAGCTGTGCCATCCCCAGGGACCGCAGAGCTGAGAAAAACCGCGCTCAGCCGGTAAAGGAAAGGATGCTCTGTGACTGAGACGTTCTGTCCCCAAGGCCTGCACAGTGCCACACACAGCAAAGTCCCCCAGACCCACAGTGTCTACAGAGGACAAGGTGCGTGCGCGGTGGGTATTCGGCTTCCCCACCAGTCTAGACTCTTTGCAGGAGTCTCACTCCAGTCTTTTCCCACGAGAAGGGTCGTAAGCACCAGCAGGGCTAGCCCACCATGTTAATAAGAATTTCCCTTTTCAAAAGACAAAGCCATTCTCATAAACAGTGGTGGTGGACTCTTTGTGTTGCCTACCCAACAGACTTCTGCACTTTTCCTGGGAACAGAACCCTATTTCTGTACTACGGCAGAGATTCCGGGATGTCAGGAGGGGAGGCCCTCCTCCCAATCTCAGGAGCCAATAGACCAATTCCTCTTTGCCATCGTACAATGTCATGCACAGGGAAGTCTTCCTTCCCAGGACAAAAAAAAAAAAAAAAAGCATCATTAGGAAAAAGTTTTTGGCTTTCCTTGTTTTTTGTTTGGGAGATGTTTTGTGTGAAGACATCATACCTGAGC
>NW_012136525.1:3035804-3036963 GCF_000956105.1 Propithecus coquereli | reverse complement strand
GGTATTGTCACTCGTTTTACTATTAGCTACTCTAATGGGTATATTTTTCATTGTGGGTTTTTTTTTTCTTAATAAGCTTTTTTCTTTGGAATAATTTTAGAATACATAAAAGTTGCAAAGATAGTTGAGAGTTTGGGTATACCTTTCACTCAGATTCCCTTAATGTTCATATCTTGTGTAGCCATGATTCCTCAGCCAAAAGGAAAAAATCAACATTCTTAAAATATTAATTATCTAAACTATAGATTTTATTCAGATTTAACCAGTTTTTCCCTAACGTCCTTTTTCTACTCCAGGATCCAATTCAGGATATCACATTGTATTTAATGATCATGACCCTTTAGTCTTCTTCAATCCGTGACTTTTCTGTCTATCCTTGTTTTTTCATGACCCTGGCAGTTTTGGAGAATGCTGATCAATTATTTTGCAGGCTATTGCTCAATTTGGGTATGATGTTTTCTCATGATTTGAAACTGCCAAACTGTCCTCCAAAATGACTACATCGCTTTGCATTTCTACCTGCGATGAATGAGAGGTCCTGTTGCTCCGCATCTTCATTGGCATTTGGTGGTGATGGTGTTTGTTTTAGCAATTCTAGTAGGTGAACAATGGTACCGCTTTGTGGTTTTAATTTGCATTTCTCTAATGACAGAAGACGGTAACCAACTTTTTATGTGTTTACTTGCCATCCAGATATCTTATTTGCTGAAGTGTCTCTTTCAGTCTGTTGCTCATTATAAAAGTGGGTCGTTTCTTATTCAGTTTTAAGAATTCTTTATATATTCTGCATAGAAGTCCTTTATCAGACACATGATTTGCAAATATTTTCTCCCAGACTGTGGTTTGTCTATATTCATTCTCTTAATGTATCTTTCACAGAACAAAAGTTTTTCATTTTGATAAGGTCCAATCAATCAATTTTTTTTCTTTATGAATTGTGTTTTCAGTATTTGAAAACTTAGCAGCAAACCCAAGATCACACAGATTTTCTCCCTTTTTTGCCTAGATGTTTTTCTTTTCACATGTAACTTTATGAGCCATTATTTTTTGTGTAAGCATGAGGTATGTTTTGAAGTTATTTTCCTTTTGTTTTTACATATGAATGTCTAATTGTTCCATCTCCATTTGTGGTAAAGACTGTTATTTCTCCATTGAATTG
>NW_012136525.1:3034268-3035754 GCF_000956105.1 Propithecus coquereli | reverse complement strand
CCTCGGCCTCCCAGAGTGCTAGGATTACAGGCGTGAGCCACCGCGCCCAGCTGACATCTGTCTTGATCCTGATTTTAATAGCAATACTCTCAATATTTTCTCATTAAGCAGGAGTTGAAATAGATGTGTTTATTTTATTATGCTAAGGAAGTATCCATCTCTTATGATTTCATAATAATCCAGTGGCTGCTGGATAAAGAGTGGAAGCGGAGAGACCAGGCAGAGGCCACCGCCGCAGGAAGATGGAAAAAGGCAAATGGTTTAGGGATATGCCTTAGACATACTCGACAGACCTTATTGGTGGGCTTGAGTTCCAGTTCATGTTTTATGGCCTTTGACTACTAGTTTGTTAAAGGAATCTGAACCTCACTTTCAAAATTAACATTCAGTAAATATTAAATGAATATTTACTATGAACCAGGTATCTTAAGATGCAACAGCAAACAAGACGGACCTGACACATAACCTTCTGGAGTTTGTAAAATAAGTACAGTGAGATAAGTGCTACAAAAGAGACAGGGACCTAATCAGGAAATGCCACCCTGAGGGAATTCCGGATGCAAGCTGAAGAATAATTAATGGTCAGCTAGGTGAAAGGGTGTGGGAGAGAGGAGTCTCCTGGCGGAGCAAATGGTCTGTGCCAAGGCCCTGTGCTAGGAGCAATAGTTTGGCTGGAGCTTGGGAATAGAGAGATGAAGCTAGAGAAGTAGGCAGGAAGCAGATCGTTCAGATTTATAAGCTATCATAAGGATTTTGCACGTTACCATAAGAGCAATAGAAAATCACCGAAGTTTTTTTTCAACATAGTAAAGTGTGCTAATCTGCAGTGTATAGCCTAAAGAAGTATTATGTGTGTATATACCTGTGTTACCATCCCTAGAACATTTTAGTTCCCTAGAAGATAACTTCATGCCCCTTCCCGCTCAGCAATCCTTATTGCTTGGGTCCCAGTTTACATTTTGACAGATAGAGGATATACAATATCTGACACATATGATCTCTGCCAGAGATATCAACATGTTTTTACTGTTCTGACTTCTGTCCTCATCAATTACTTTTGCCTATATTTGAACTACATATAAATGAAATTGTACAGTATTAACTCTTTTGTTTCTAACTTTTGATCAATGTCCCATTTTTGAGATGCATCCTTGTTATTTCTAGTATCAGCAATTTGTTTTATTTTTTTAATTCTGCTGTTCCAAAGTATGAATATAACCAAATTTATTTATCCATTCTCCTGGTTCTTTCCAATTTGAGGGCTGTTTCAAGTTTTCAGTAATTATAAATGAAGTTACTATAAACATTCTTGTATGTGTCTTTTTATAGACATATGCACTTGTTTCTCTTGAGTATATACCTAGAAGTAGAATTACTAAATCATAAAACAGAAATATGTAGAGCTTTAGTAAATATTGCTAAAACATTCCTAAAGTGATGGCAGTAATTTATAATCCCACTTGCAGTGCATGAGAGTTCTGTCAAC
>NW_012136525.1:3032422-3034218 GCF_000956105.1 Propithecus coquereli | reverse complement strand
AATGTCATGCACAGGGAAGTCTTCCTTCCCAGGAAAAAAAAAAAAAAAAAAAGCATCATTAGGAAAAAGTTTTTGGCTTTCCTTGTTTTTTGTTTGGGAGATGTTTTGTGTGAAGACATCATACCTGAGCAGTGGCAGCCATCTTGTCGTCATGAGGAAATAGCCATGGGGATAAAAAGCCAATCCTCTGAGCACGGAGGACCTGCAAAAAAAGAAAGAACGTGGTTCTTGTGGCATCCCTGAGCACCTGAACCGACAGTCAGTAAGCACCTACTTCTGGGCTCCTTTTTATGAGAGAAAAACAAATCCCTATTTGTGTAAATCACAGTATCAGGTTTTCCTTTTATTTTTTAGTTTTAATCTTCTTTCCTCTCTTTTGGATGGGTGATTTATTCACATGGCTCAAAATTCAAAAAGTATCAAAGATAGTGAACTATGTCTCTTTTACTCCTATCCCTCAACCACCAAGGTCCAGGCCTTGGAAGCAACAAATGTTACTATTTCTGATACTTTTCCAGAGGCAATTTATGCATGTTCAAACAAACGTATTCCTTTCCCCCTTTATTTCCACAAACAATAGTACGGTAGTCTCCCCTTATCTGTGGTCTTGCTTTCCACAGTTTCGGTTATCTGCTATCAACTGTGGTCCAAAACATATTAAGTGGAAAATTCCAGAAAGAAACAATTCATAAGTTTTAAACCGTGCATTGTTCTGAGCAGCATGATGAATCATTGAGCCGTCCTCACTCCATCCTGCCCAGGACATGAATCCTCCCTTTGTCCAGAGATGCAGATTCGCACTATGTCCCCGCCCTTAGTCCCTTACAAGCCCTCTCAGTTATCACATCAACTGTTGGGGTATCAACGTGTGGCACTACTCACGTTCAAGTCACCCTTATTTTATTTAATCACGCCCCAAAGCGCGAGAGTAGTATGCTGGCAATTAGGATATGCTAACGAGAAGCCAGCAAGTGTCAAGGTGAAAGTTCTCGACGTAATAAGGAAAGGAAAAAAGTCCTATGCTGAGGTTGCTAAGAACAAATCTACCCATGAAATTGTGAAGAAGGAAAAAGAAATTCTTGCTACTTTTGCTGCTGTGTCTCAAACTGCAAAAGTTACATCCACAGTGTGTGACAGGTGCTTGGTTAAGACGGAAAAGGCATTAAATGTGTGGGTGGAGGACATGGACAGAACATGTCCCTCGTGACAGCAATCAGGTTTAGCACTGCCTGTGGTTTCAGGCACCCACTGGGGTCTTGGGATGTTTGCCCCACAGATAAGGGGAGCTACCGTACACGCTGTAAATTCTTCCCCTTGCCTTTTTAACTTATCAGAATAGCTTGGCCATATTCCATATTAGTACCAAAAAACTTTCTCATTAATTTTCATATCTGCATACTATTCTGTTACATGGCTGTACCATTTAAATAAATCCCTTCTGAGGACTTTTTAATTTGTTTAAAATCTTTACTGTTACAAATAACTCTACAGTAATAACCTATGCCATTTTGTACATGTGACAGTGTTGCTATAAAAAAATTGCTAGAAATAAAGTTGCTGTGCCAGAGGGCACACACATTTTGTTCTGATAAATATTGCCAAATGGCCCTCCGTAGAGATCGGACATCAGCGGTTTTAAGGGTGCCCATTTCCATACACAAACACCAACCTTGGTGTGTTATTAAACATTTTGATCTTTGCCAATCTGAAAAATAAAACAATGTATCTCAGTGTCATTTTTATTTGCATTTCTTATTGTGAGTGAAGTTTTCCCATTTTATTGTAAGTATTTTCAT
>NW_012136525.1:3024326-3026256 GCF_000956105.1 Propithecus coquereli | reverse complement strand
CCAGAAGTGATATCTTGACAAAATTGAGTCTTCCTCTCTACAGACATGGAATATTCTCCCATTCATTTAGTTCTTCTTTGATTTTTTTTAATCAAAATTTTGTACATAGATCTTGTACATATTTTGTTATACCTAAATATTTCATTTGGGGGGCTCTAATATATATGATATTGTGTTTTTAATTTCAAAGTCTACTTGTTTATTACTAGTATGAAAGCAATTGACTATGTTTAACCTTGTATCCTGTTACCTTGCTATAATTCCTTGTTGGTTCCTCAAGTTTTTTTGGTCAGTTCTTTTGAATTTTCTAAATAGATGATGATGTTATCTTGCAAACCAAGACAATTTTATTTCTTCCTTCCCAATCTGTACACCTTTTATTTACTTTTCTTGTCTTATTGCATTAGCTAGGACTTCCAGTATGATGTTGAAAACCAGTGGTGAGAAGAGACATCCTTGCCATGTTTCTGATTCTTAGTGGGAAAATTTCTAGTTTCTCATCATTAAGTGTGATGTTAGTTGCAGGTTTTTTTGCAAATAGCCTTTATCAAGTTGAACAAGTTCCCCTATATTCCTAGATTACTGAGAGTTTTTATCATGAATCAATTTTGTCAAATGCTTTTTCTTCATCTATTGATATAATGATGTAATTTTTCTTCTTTAACCTGTTGATATGATAGATTTCATTAATTGGTCTTCAAATGTTGAACCAGCCTTGCGTACCTGGAATACATCCCATTTGGTTGTGGTGTATAATTCTTTTTATACATTGTTGGATTCAATTTGCAAAACAATTCTTTGTTAGAATTTTTGCATATTTTTTCATGAGGGATATTGGTTTATAGTTTTCTCGTAATATATTTGGCTGGTTTTGGTATTAGGGTAACATCGGCCTCACAGAATGAGTTAGGAAGTATTTCCTCTGTGTCTAAATTCTGGAAGTGACTGTAGAAAATTTCTTTGCTAAATGTTTGGTAAAATTACCAGTGAACCAATCTGGGCCTAATGCTTTCTGTTTTTGAAGGTTATTAATTATTGATTAAATTTCCTTAATAGATATAGGCCTACTTAGATTATCTATTTCTTTTTGTGTAAGTTTTGGCAGATTGTGTCATAAAAAATTGGTCCATTTCATCTAGGTTATCAAATTTGTGAGCACAGAGTTATCCATAATACCTCTTTATTATCCTTTTAATGTCTATGGCATCTATAGTGATGTCCTCTCTTTCATTTCTGATACTAGTAATTTCTATCTTGTCTTATTATTTTTTGGTTAGTCTCACTGAAGGCTCATCAATTTTACTGATCTTTTCAAAGAACTAGCTTTTGGGTTTGTTGATTTTTTCAATTGATTTCCGGTTTTCAATTTTATTGACTTCTGCTCTAATTTTTATGATTTCTTCTCTTTTGCTTGCTTTGAATTTAATTTGATCTTCTTTTTCTAGTTTCTAAGGTAGATGATTGATCTTGGATCTTTCTTCTTTTCTACTTATAATGCATTATATGCTATAAATTTCCCTCTAAGCACTGCTTTAGCTGTACCCCACGAATTTGGATAAGTTATGTTTTCATTTTCATTTAGTTCAAAATATTTTTAAATTTCTCTTGAAATTTATTCTTTGAACCATATGTTAATTTGAGGTATGTTGTTTAATCTCCAAGCATCTGGGGATTTTCCAGCTATCTCTCTGTTATTGATTTCTAGTTTATTGATTGTAGTCTGAAAGCAAGCACTATATGATTTCTATTCTTATACATTTGTTAAGCTGTGTCTTATGGCCCAGCATCTGGTCTGTCTTGGTGTTTTCTGCTTCTATTGGGTGAAGTTGTTTATAAATGCCCATTATATTCAATTACTGATCATATTGTTGAGTTCAACTATGTCCTTATTGATTTTCTGTCTGCTGAATATGTTCATTTCTGAAAGAAG
>NW_012136525.1:3022313-3024276 GCF_000956105.1 Propithecus coquereli | reverse complement strand
AGGCAGGAGGATCACTTCAGCCCAGGAGTTGGAGACCAGCCTGAGCAAAAGCAAGATGCCATCTCTACAAAAAATAGGAAAATTAGTGGGGCATGGTGGTGTGCAACAGTAATCCCAGCTGCTCAGGAGGCTGAGGCAGGAGGATCGCTGGAGCCCAGGAGTTTGAGGCTGCAGTGAGCTATGGTCACACCACTGCACTCTAGCCCTGGCAACAGAGTGAGACCCCATCTGAAAAAAAAAATTCAATAAATGCAAATTATTATTTTCTGTATTATTTAGACAATTTTCAAAAGCTATGAAAGGAGGAGAGAAATAAGACAATAGCTGGAGGAGGACATGGAATTGAGGAAAAGTGGATTTTGGTTTTTTGTTTCTGTTTTTTTAATTAATAGACTTTGTTTTTTAGAATAGTTTTAGGATAACAGGAAAATTGCACAGAAAATACAGAGAATCCCACATACCCTTTCTCCCCTCCACACGTGCCGTTTCCCCCTCAGTTAACATCTGCTGTTAGTGCCATATATTTATTAGGACTGATGAACTAATATTGTTACATTATTACCAACTAAAGTTCATAGGTCACATTAGGGTTCACTCTGTGTGTTGTACAGTTCTACGGGTCTTGACAAATGTATAATGTCATGAAGCCATCATTACGGTATCACACACAAGAGTTTTACTGCCCTAAAAAGCTCCTGTGCTCCTCCTATTAATCCCTCCCTCCGCCCAAGCTCTTGGGAACCACTGATCTTTTCACCGTCTCTATAGTTGTGCTTTTTTCACAATGTCATATATAATCATGTATCATTTAGCCAAAAGGATATGTTCTGGAAAATGCATTTTTAGGTGATTTTGTCACTGTGCAAACATCATAGCATGTACTTACACAAACCTAGATGGCATATCTTATTGCTCCTAGGTTACAAACCTGTACAGCACGTTACTGTACTGACTGCTGTAGGCAACTGTAACACAATGGTAAGTATCTGTGTATCTAAACATATCTAAACATAGAAAAAGTACGGTAAAAATGTGGTATTATAATCTTACTGGACTACCATCGTATATGCCATCTGTCATTGACCGAAACATTACGTGGCTCATGATTGTAGTTGGAATTCTTTCACTTAGCAATATGCATTTAAGGTTCCTCTGTGGGTTTTTTTGTGGCTTGATAGCTCATTTCTTTTTAGCACTGAATAATATTCCATTGTCTGGAAGTACCACACTTTATTTATCTGGTCACCTACTGAAGGACATCTTGGTTGCTACCAAGTTTTTGGCGATCATGAATAAAGCTGCTAAAATATACATGCGCAGGTTTCTGTACGTATGTAGTTTTGAACTCATTTGGGTGAATACCAAGGAGTATGATTGCTGGATCAAATGGTAAGAGTATGTTTAATTTTACAAGAAACTGCCAAACTGTTCCACAGGGCTGCACCGTTTTGCGTTCTGACAAGCAGTTAGTAAGTGTCCTGTTGCTCCACATCCTCGCCAGCATTTGGTCTTGGCAGCGTTCTTGATTTTGACCATTCTAAGAGGTGTGTAATGGTATTTCGTTGTTGTTTTAATCTGCATTTCCCTGATGACATAAGATGTAGAGAACCTTTTCATATGCTTATTTGCCATCTGTATGTTTTTTTCGGTGAGTGTCTGTTAAGGTCTTTGTTCTATTTTTAATCAGGTTGTTTTCTTTTCCTGTTTGTTTTCTTATTGGTGAGTTCTAAGAGTTCTTCATATATTTTGGACAGCAGCACTTTATCAGATAAGTCTTTTGCAAATATTTTCTCCCAATCTGTGGTTTGTGTTTTCATTCTCTTGACAGTGTCTTTCACAGAACAGAAATTTTCAATTTTAATGAAATTCAGCTTATTAATTTTTTCTTTTATGGCTGCGACTTTTGTCATATCTAAACAGTCATCACCAAACCCAAGGTCATTTACAGTTTCCATGTTATCTT
>NW_012136525.1:3015647-3017748 GCF_000956105.1 Propithecus coquereli | reverse complement strand
TTTTTTGACATTTATCCTCCGTAGTGTTCTCTGAGCTTTCTGGGTCTGTGGTTTGGTGTCTGACATTAATTTGGGGAAATTCTCAGTCACTATTGTTTCGAATATTTCTTCTCTTCCTGTTCTCTCTCTCTTCTCCCTCTACAATTCCCATTACACATATGTTACATCTTTCGTAGCTGTCTCACAGTTCTCGGATATTTTGTTCAGGGTTTGTTGGGTTTTTTGTTTTGTTTTGTTCTGTTTTTCAGTATTATTTTTTCTCTTTGCTTTTCAGATTTGGAGGTTTGAACTGAGACATCCTTAAGCTCAGAGATTCTTTCCTGAGCCATGTCCACTCTGCTAACAAGTCCATCAAAGGCATTCTTTATTTCTGTCACAGTGTTTTTTATCTCTAGCATTTTTTTGTGATTCTTTCTTAGAATTTCTATCTCACTGCTTATGTTGCCCATCTGTTCTTACATGCTGTGTATTTTATCCATTAGAGCCCTTAGCGTATTAATCATAGTGGTTTTACATTCCCATTCTGGTAAGTCCAGCATTCCTGACATATCTGAGTCTGGTTCTGGTGTTCGCTCTGTCTCTTCAAACTGTGTCTTTTGCCTTTTAATATGTCTCGTAATTTTTTCTTGATAGTCAGACATGATGTACTGGGTAAAAGGAACTGCTGTAAATAGGCCTGTAGTGTGTGGTGAGGTGAGGGGAGGGACTGCATTCCATGGTCCTGTGATTAGGGTTTTGGTGAGCCTGTGCCCCTGGACTGTGAACTTCCCAAGCGCTTCTCAGTTTTCCCCCTTGGGCGAGAAGGGATGGCTAGATGGAGCCGGAGGTGGGTATTTCTCTTCCCCCAGGTCAGTGAGGCTCTGATAAAACCCCAGCTGGTTAGGCTCTGTCTAAACAGTTTCTCCTGAAGGCATGCCTCATTAGGAAGAGCAGAATGCTCTGCTGAATTTCCAAATGGTTCCCTTCCCTCCCCTTGCCAGGAGCACGAGGGGACTTCTCTCTCGTATGCCCTGTGAGAAACTGGTGGAGTCCCAGGAGGTCAAACACAAACGTATGCATTGGCCCTGATAACTGGGCCCCTCAGACTTGTCCACACTGGGCCTCCAGCAAGTCATCAATCACAGTCCAGGCTTCCCTACTCCCGTACTGGGTCCCGCGGAGGTTCCAGCTCGTAGGTTTCTGCTCTGACAAGTCACGATTCTCTGTATTCACCTGTCAGTCTTTCCAATTTGGGGCAGTGGCTTGTGAGCAAGAGTCTTGTACATAATATTCTGTGTACAAGAATATCGAATGACTAGATGTTTTCCGGACTAGAGAGTCCAGAAAATTCTCACAGAGCCGAAATCTTAAAAGGATATCAGTTCATGCCTTCATCCTTCTAACACACATAAATTCACTAAGCACCTAGTAGGCATCAGGCTCTGTGCTAAGACAGGAATGTCTGAGACGTGAATCCTGCCTTCAAGAAGCTTACAGTCTAGAGAAAAACCAAAGATTGGTATAGTGTTTAACTGTTTCTGAAGCCCGTGTCCTGTCGCATTTAATCCCCATCACAACTCTGCTATTTCCTCCACTTGACAGATGTGGAAACTCTGACCACAACCTCTGACTCTTGCTCAACCTCTCCCACTATGCCGTCCTCCACTCAGGACAGCCAGTCCTCCGCCTCCTCCACTTGGGTTGCAGCCATCAGCTCCTTCCATTTTCACTTCCCATTCTGTCCACCTTGGATCCTACGGTCCATCATTTCTGTCACTCTTCTGTCAATACTATAAAGTTCTCTGTCTCTCTGAACGTTAATCATACCTTTATGGAAACACCCTAATCCTGGATGAACCAAACTGTTTTCTTCTCCATGGGTACAGGGGATCTCTGAGTACACTGGGCAGTCTCACATGCCAGCATGTATCGTTACTTCAAGTTTATGGTCACCACTGGGCCCTCAGCACTGCCTGATCTTGCTACATCCTTCTGGCCAACCTGCTCCTTCCCACCATGCAATGACTATTCACGCCTCCTCTGTCTGCACTTCCAAGTCCTACCTCATCCTCTTGCTCTAAACAGATGACTTGGTACCCATCTTTACCAAGAAACTAAACAC
>NW_012136525.1:3013306-3014442 GCF_000956105.1 Propithecus coquereli | reverse complement strand
AAACAAGCCTTTTTCAGAAGCTTCTGCATCCTGCCACATTGTAAATCTTCCTAGAAAATGTTGTCAGAGGCAAAGAATGCACAATAATTTATCTTCGGAGTATTAAGATTTAGGTACCCTACTCTTATGTCAATTAAACAGCCACAAGTGATTGTATTTAGCTGACTTGGGCTAAGATGCTATGGAGTGATCCAATATCTCACAGTGAGAGAGAATTTTGGAAGAGGAAGGTACAGAGTTCAGAGGGCACCACTGACTGATTGCAGACTTGGAAAATGATGATGAGATTGGATAAGGTCTGGCTTTGGAGGGAGAAACCCTAGGTGGATAAGAGCTTGGAAGACAGTGGTACAAAGGGTCAGGGTGATCTTTTTTCTTTTCTTTTTTTTTTTTTTGAGACAGAGTCTCACTCTGTTGCCCTGGCTAGAGTGCCATGGCATCAGCCCAGCTCACAGCAACCTCAAACTCCTGGGCTCAAGCAATCCTTTTGCCTCAGCCTCCCGAGTAGCTGGGACTACAGACATGCGCCACCATGCCTGGCTAATTTTTTCTGTATATGTTTAGTTGTCTAGCTAATTTCTTTCTATTTTTAGTAGAGATGGGGTCTTCCTCTTGCTCAGGCTGGTCTCCAACTCCTGATCTCGAGCAATCCTCCCGCCTCGGCCTCCCAGTGTGCTAGGATTACAGGCGTGCAGGGTGATCTTTTTTGATGGGCAAGATTTTCATTGGGGTGGACTCAAAAGAGGATAGGACTCTCAGTTGGTACAGAGGTAGTCAGATGATACAGACAAAGGCGAGTGTGACTGGGCCTTCGTGGCAATAATAGGCTCAGTGAAGCTCTCTAAGGAGTCTCCCAACTCCGCAACCCTCTTACTAGGCCCAAGCCTTCAGACCAAGGTTGCCTGGTCCTGAAGGCACTTCCAGAATTCCAACCCAGCACTCTGACACTGACCCTGACATCACAAGGCCAGGAGATGACTGAGTCTTTATGTCATTGTCTACCCCCTAACTCTGCCTCTCATCCAAATGTTGTTACTGGAGCAAAGTCTCTTACCTTAAACTGAGTCTCGAACACCAAAATCATAGCCCCAGCCTGTCTCCTCCGCAGTATCAAGCCTTGTCCCTGAACGGTGATA
>NW_012136525.1:3012996-3013256 GCF_000956105.1 Propithecus coquereli | reverse complement strand
GCGCCCGGCCAACAAATGTACTTTTAAAATGTCATTTTAATAGCTATTTCATACTCCATCATTTACAACACAATATACTTACCCAATATCTTATTGTTGGACATTCAGTATTTTTTTTTTGCTATTATAAAACAGTTTTCACATACCATCCTTATAACTTTGCACACATTTTCATTTATTTCCTTAAGATAGACTCCTAGAAGTAGAATTGTTAAGTCAAAGAGTGTGAGCACTTTTAAGGCTTTTGAAACCTCTGAGGA
>NW_012136525.1:3012641-3012946 GCF_000956105.1 Propithecus coquereli | reverse complement strand
CAAAGTCTCTTACCTTAAACTGAGTCTCGAACACCAAAATCATAGCCCCAGCCTGTCTCCTCCGCAGTATCAAGCCTTGTCCCTGAACGGTGATAACAAGTGTAGTCATAGCCATGGTGTAGTAGAGTAGTATTGCTGCAATACTACTAGTAATTAGAGTAGTAGTGGTAGTTGATGTTGTAGGTTTTATTACAGTAGCATCGGTAGCTAATATATATATTTTTTTTTGAGACAGAATCTGACTCTGTTGCCCTGGCTAGAGTGCCGTGGCATCAGCCTAGCTCACAGCAACCTCAAACTCCTGG
>NW_012136525.1:3011103-3012591 GCF_000956105.1 Propithecus coquereli | reverse complement strand
ACATTTTCATTTATTTCCTTAAGATAGACTCCTAGAAGTAGAATTGTTAAGTCAAAGAGTGTGAGCACTTTTAAGGCTTTTGAAACCTCTGAGGACATCGGCTTTGAAGTCGGACAGACCTGACCTTGAATCCTGGCTTATGGCATGTGGCCTTCAGCAGATCACTTCTGGGTGCTGAGGTTGTGCCCTGCACTCCTGTATTTGGCAACTTATGGCATTCTACTCTATTACCACTATTTATCCATAGGTCTCGCACTCCCCCCGACTGCGAGCCCCCCGAGGGCAAGGCCTGTGCATATTTCTCACTGTATCCTCCCCAGCACCCAGCACAGAACTCTGTGTCTAGGCTGGAGGCAGCTGGTGCTGTAGAAAGAGTAGAGGACAGAAGGCGCCAAGGTTCCATTCCCAGCATTACCACTACTAACGTTATAGTTGTAGAAAAAGCCCTTCATGACCTGGTCCCACCCACCTGTCCAGACTCATCACCTCTCACTCTGTCTTTTCACACTGGCAATTCTGAACTAATGGTTCTCAGAACTAAGAGTTCCCAGGACACATCTTGCTTTTTTACGTATGCACGCCTTTGCCCACATCTCAGGACTGGTAGCCCATGCTGTGCCTTTGTGGAAATTAGGAAAAGGTGCCACGTCCTCCCAGTGAGATTTCAGACCACACTCACCCCTCGGCCTGGCACCATATTGCACTGACCAACCTGCACGCCATTTCCGCAGACTGGAACAAACACACTAGCCCACCTGGCAAACCCCATATTCATCCACCAAGCCACAGCTCAAATGCTACCCCCTCTGCGAAGTCATCTTCAGATACCCTAGCACCGCAGTCCCCAACCCCCGGGCCACTGACTGGTACCAGTCCATGGCCTGTTAGGAACCAGGCCACACAGCAGGAGGTGAGCAGCAGACTTCATCTGTCTGCATTTACAGCTGCTCCCCATCACTCGCATCACTGCCTGAGCTCCACCTCCTGTCAGATCACCTACGGCACTAGATTCTCATAGGAGCAAGAACCCTACTGTAAGCCGCACACGCAACGGGTCTAGGTTGCACACTCCTTATGAGAATCTAATGCCTGGCGATCTGAGGTGGAGCTGAGGCAGTCATGCTAGTGCTGGGGAGCAGCTGCAAATACAGATTATCATTAGCAGAGAGGTTTGACTGCACAGAGACTCATATCAAAACCCTATCAGGCCGGGCGCGGTGGCTCACGCCTGTAATCCTAGCACTCTGGGAGGCTGAGGCGGGCGGATCATTTGAGCTCAGAAGTTCGAAACCAGCCTGAGCAAGAGCAAGACCCCGTCTCTACTAAA
The DNA here is from genome assembly GCF_000956105.1 of Propithecus coquereli. Taxonomy (NCBI): domain Eukaryota; kingdom Metazoa; phylum Chordata; class Mammalia; order Primates; family Indriidae; genus Propithecus; species Propithecus coquereli. The sequence goes on along the minus strand of NW_012136525.1, from coordinate 3,011,264 downwards.
AATATAGAAAGAAATTAGCTGGACAACTAAAAATATATAGACAGAAAAAATTACCCAGGCATGGTAGTGTGTGCCTGTAGTCCCAGCTACTTGGGAGGCTGAGACAGAAGGATCACTTGAGCCCAGGAGTTTGAGGTTGCTGGGAGCTGGGCTGATGCCAC
>NW_012136525.1:2941164-3009777 GCF_000956105.1 Propithecus coquereli | reverse complement strand
GAGCATCATTCTTAGTGGCTAACTGCATTGCTGAAGCTAAGAAGCCCTTTACTTATGGGGAAGAGTTGATCCTGCCTGCTGCTAAGGACATTTGCTGTGAACTTACAGGAGAAGCTGCAGTTCAAAAGGTGGCACATGTTCCTCTTTCAGCTAGCGCCGTAACTAGACGAATTGATGAAATGGCAGAGAATACTGAGGCACAATTGTTACGATTAATGAGTCGCCGTGGTACCCAATCCAGGTTGACAAGTCTACCGATGTTGACAACAAGGCAACAATGCTTGTTTTGTGCAATGTATTTTTCAGGAGGATGTGCACGGGGATATGTTATGTGCACTTTTGTTTCCAGCCAACACCACAGCTGCAGAACTATGCAAGTCTTTGAGTGATTACATGTCAGGAAACTGAATCGGTCATTCTGTGTCCGTGTATGCACGGACAGAGCGGCTGCCGTGACTGGACGGCTTTCTGGTTTCGCTACTCGGGTCAAGGAGGTCGCTTCTGAATGTGAGTCTACACACTGTGTCATCCATAGAGAAATGCTGGCTGGCCCAAAAATGTCACCTGAACGAAGCAACGTTTTGCAGGATACGATTAAAATTATCAACCACATTAAAGTACATGCCCTTAACTCACGTCTATTTGTGCAGCTCTGTGAGGAGATGGGCACAGAGCACACACGTCTTCTCCTACACACAGAGGTGAGATGGCTTTCCAGAGGTAGATCACTGGCCAGAGGTTTTGAGTTACGACAGCCGCTCCAGAGATTTCTTTTAGAAAAACAGTCACCACTGGCAGTACATTTCAGTGACACAGGATGGGTCACAAAACTTGCTTACTTGTGTGACATATTCAGCCTGCTCAATGAATTCAATCTGTTACTTCAGGGGAGAATGACAACCGTGTTCAAGTTGGCAGATAAAGTGGGTGCGTTCCAAGCCAAACTGGAATTATGGGAACAGGGAGTGAACACTGGGATTTTTGACATGTTTCAAACATTAGCAGAGATTTTGAAAGAGACTGAGCCGGGGCCTTCTTTCTCCCAGCTGGTGCACGATCACCCATCTCAGCTTTCAAAAGAGTTTGAGCATTACTTCCCTACCACAAAGGACCCCCAAACTGGGAAGGAATGGATCCGCGACCCATCTGTGAATAAGCCAGGTGAAGCGACTTTGTCCGTGCTAGAAGTGAATCAACTTCTTGAGATCACAAATGACGGTGGCCTTAAAAGTATGTTTGAGACAACTTCTAATCTCCATACATTCCGGTTAAAGTCAAGGCGGAATATCCTGAGATTGCCACAAAAGCACTGAAAAGCCTGCTTCCATTTCCAACATCCTACCTTTGTGAAGCAGGGTTTTCTGCAGTGACAGTGACCACAACGAGATTACGGAGTAGACTGGACATAAGCAACACGCTTCGGCTGTCACTGTCTCCCATCACCCCCAGATGGGACCGTCTAGCTGCAAGGCTCCCACTGATTCTGCGTTATGGTGAGTTGTATAATTATCTCATTATATATTACAATGCAATAATAATAGAAATAAAGTGCACAATAAATGTAATGTGCTTGAATCATCCCGAAACCACCACCACCCCTATCTCTGGTCCGTGGAAAAATTTTCTTCCATGAAGCCAGTGCCTGGTGCCAAAAAGGCTGGGGACTGCTGCCCTAGCAGATTTAGTTGGTTTGTCTGCCAAACTTCCTCTGCTTTTTCAATAGCTTCCATTAAAACAATTATCTTTTTTGAATTGTGGTTGTTTCCCTACATACCTCTCTACCTCATTAGTTTATTCTCAGTGTTTATTCCTCTTTTATTCCTCATACAAAGCCCAGTTTCTAACACATAGGAAGTGACCAATAAACTTGTTGAAAAAAACGAATGAATGAGTGACAGCTTACCTCTCTGATCCTCAAGTTGCTTATTTGAGAATAAAAGAATCAGAATAAAAGATGCCTGAAGTTCCTGCCAACCCTGAAATTCTCCTTTCCGATATGCATTAAGTAAATATTTGTTGAACAAATGAATAGTACCCAACCAAAAGAAAATCCCTTTAGAGGCGTGTCTTCAAGGGACATGGATCAATTTGTTTAAGTTTTCTTCCAGAAGCAGTCCAGTGTGAGTTTTTGGAATCTCTTAAATGTTTTGCCTTGCCTCTGGAAACTTCCAGAGACATTTCAGACCATATGAGATCAACCAAATACAGAGTTTAAGAGGAACTGCCTCAGTAGATCCTTCCAGAGAGTGGCTTGCTTTTCATCTTATTCAGATCCCTCAAATTAGGCAATTTGGAGGCCATCTCTGTCTTGAGATTATGTAAATTAGCCATCTCTGTTATTTGTCTTTCTCAGATATTTTCACAAAAGGAACGTCTGTTCCTCAAAACAAGGCAACTTTTTTTTTTTTTTAAGACCAAGTCTTGCTCTGTCACCCAGACTAGAGTGCAGTGGCATCATCATAGCTCACTGTAACCTCAAACTCCTGGGCTCAAGCAATCCTACTGCCTCAGCCTCCCGAGTAGCTGGGACTAGGACTACAGGCATGCGCCACCATGCCCGGCTAATTTTTTCTGTATATGTTTAGTTGTCCATCTAATTTCTTTCTATTTTTAGTAGAGATGGGGTCTCGCTCTTGCTCAGGCTGGTCTTGAACTCCTGAACTCAAACGATCCACCCGCCTCAGCCTCCCAGAGCGCTAGAATTACAGGTGTGAGCCACCACGCATGGCTGAAACAAGGCAAATCTTTATACATCTTTAAGGCTAATGTTACTTCTCTCATGAGAAGTGTTACCCTGTGTTCTTCCTCCCTCTCCAGAGATCTTGTCCTTAAGTGGAGACTGTCAGCCTCCTCAGAAGGCAGCAATTCCACGAGAGGGCTCCAGACTTCTGAGAACTAACAGCAGCAGAGATCTAGAAGAGGGGTTTTTACAAATTGTATGGGGTCCTGATCCCCAGGGTCTACTAACTTCCTGAAGTCCTACTCACAGTGACGTGTGTACGTGCATGTTCTAAAGGAAGATCAACGTCTTTCTTAAGATTCTCAAAGGAGGCCCTTGATCCCCAAAATAAGCTAAGAAAGAGCCACTGGTCTAGCGTCTGGGCTAAAATAGGCTAGAAAGTATGGGAGCTTTTAAGATCAGATCACGCTCTGGCTCATTCTTTTGGGTTATATTAAAGATGGATTCCTCAACAGTCACAGACGGGAGTCCTTGGGACTGATCCCCTCCACCCACACCGGTGGCCCTCCCTTAGGGGCTTCCCCAAATCCCCTGGACTCTCCAAAACTCAGCTGGCTCTGCAGACACAGGGAAGCCCTGGGCGGATGTCAGATGCCTAGCACCTCTGTCCTTATGTCTCAATAGTATTAACAACAGCCTTGCAGCCAGAATTGGGCTTCTGAGTGGGCGAGACAGTCTGAAGCGCAAAATCACTATTCCCCCACAAGGGGGCACCCGAAGCCCAGGCAGATGAGACACGCGCATCCTGCCTCCGTTCAAATCAAGTGGGAGGTGTGACTGACTCTGGGGAGCAGAGAGGCTCCTCCACCAGTGAGTCAAAGCTCGAAGCTCCCACTTGTACCGCTGGCTCACCAGGCCCTTCTTCCCATTCTCCAGGGGGCCTCCCTGGCTTCTTTTAGTACAGAGTTTATGTATGGTTCTTGCGGCTTCAGTCCTTCCCTAGAGGTGACCCTAGACCTCCTCACCTCCCTGGGGAGAATCTTTGCACGTGGCACACACTTTTGTTCACCTCTCCCTGATGTTACCCCTGAGGCCCTGCAGGATCCTAGACAGTGCTCAGGGCCATTGGCATGATTTCAGAGCCCTGCAGAGGTATACAGGTAGCCATGGATGTCACTAAAATAGCTACAGAATTGTGACCCACTCGGACAGAAAGAATATGGAAAGTCTCCAGTAGTCAATTATGACAAAGGGAAGCGGTACCAAGAATGGCCGCAGCTTGAGCGGGGATTTCAGACTTCCCAGGTACTCTAGTGAGGGTGCAATTTGGACCCAGGAGGCAGGTTGCAAACCTAAACCCATCAAAAGAGCATGGATTTAGCAAAATCAGAAATATTAAATTTATATAAATGCAGTTTAAAACATTTAAGGGAACTTTGTATACTAAATTGAGAAGATTCGCCTTGTTGTATAGGGGCCCCAGGTCTGGAATCCTAGCCTCAAATCTCTGGCAAATAAACAAGTTGAGCCTTCCTGGATTGGTAATCATAAGTCACGGTCACACATTGTCCACTTGAGATTGTAAAACTGTTCCCCTAGTAGACAGGTGTCCTTTAACTCCAGGAAGGTTTGGAAGTAACCTTTGTGATGGCTTTATACTATCTCAACTTAGCTAAAATGAGAACATATTTTCTTGGAAATTAACCGCCGTATGGTTCTGGGTGACGGTTGGCCACAAATAAAACGTGTGCAAGGTTTGACAGGTAGAACAGCAGAATGGAAGCAGTAGCCACTACGCTCTGGAGGCCAGCGTGGGGTGCCAGGCACTGCTGCGACTCCACACACCGCCATTGACCTGCTGGCTCACCTCGTCTGCACAGGTAGCAGCCAGGCCTGCAGCTCTCCCAGCTCCTGCCGGATCTCCTCCTTCAACTTCTCCAACTCCTGGGCCGGACACGCGTGCAGCTCCATGGCAAAGAGCGCTAGGTCCTTCTGCAGACGCCAGGATGGGAGGAAGCGAGGCACAGACACGGGCTCCAGTTGTCTTTGCTCTTCCCCTACTCCACATCCAGTGTTTCTTCCCGCCTGACCTGTAGTGACCTCAGGCCCCCCAGAGACAAAGGCAACAACAGCCTGCACAGAATCCTTCACCAGCTCCTGTGATTGTGTAAGGTCTAATCTGTATAATAAGTTCCTTATTCCATATCACTCATGGTGGTTTTGCCTCTCCGGTCAAACCTTAACTGATGAAAATCAAAAGCGATGAAGCAATTTGAACTCATGCTAAGTTTCAGATAAGTTTTAGTCGTTAGATAATCTATGTGTCTTTGTTACTTATAGGTTTTGTAATGCTCAAAAGAATTTAACATAGGAGCGCTATAGATGAGACTCATTATTCCATTTAAAATGTATAACTGATTTCCAGTCAATGGTTCTAAGTTGAAGGGTGCAAAAGATGTTGACTGTAAATAGAATTATAATGTCTGAGGGAACTTAAGATCCACTATATTATTAGAATTATGATTATATTTATAAATATATGAATATATTTATTATTAGACTTAGAAAAAGTATTTAGGAAGATTTTTCTTTTAGGGTCAAAAGCCTGTCCAGTCATGCATCTAAGTACCTAAAAAAAAATCAAGTATATTAAATTTAGATACTCAATTTAAAATATTTAAGGGAATTCAGTAGACTACATTTGTAATGGAATTGATTGCTAATGGAATTTAGATTGTTCAACTTGAGCTAATCAAATTTTAATTTTAAAAAGTGAAGATTATTATCTTTGTTTTACTGTATTATCAAGAGTAAAATGAAATCTGTATGTTGATATTAAAGAAAAACAAAAGGTAAGATTTTCAAATATTTATTAAGTTCATAATAAAATAACAAAATTTGTAATTTGAACTTTAAAAATATAAGGAACACTAGATTTTTTAAATTGACTACTTTAGTACAGTAATATTCATTTACAATTCCAGTAAGTATACATAGGCCTTTATTCTGTGCCTTCAAACATCAAAATACACAATCTCACAACATTCTGCTTCTCACAGCTCTCCTTAGCCAGCCGGGCCTATTCCTTTGACATGAAAATGTGGTAGTTCTCCTTAGCCTAGAAATGTCCACACTGTCCATCCTAAAGCTCACACTGATTACTTTGAGCTCTACTAAAGGTGAGATTTGTTCCACTTGCCTACCATATGACTCCTCCTACTGCATTTCCTCAGTCTTTCCCTTCTATTCTGAGCTCCACCCCACTTCAGGAATCCTGAGTTCTCACACTGCCCCACCCCTGGGGAAGAAGGAAAGGAGCTGGTGATTGATTCACACTCCAGTGAACATGTTCTGGCACCTACTCTGCATCAAGCCCTGTGCAGGGCGTTCACCCAAGTTACCAGACATAATTGCTCCCATCCACCCTATGAGGTAAGCACCAGCATCTCCAAGTAACAGTGGAAACAGACTCACAGGGCTTGAGCAACTGGCCCAGCTAGCAAGTGTTTGAGGAGAGACATGGCCGTGGACGTGGTCCAGGCAGCACAGATTTACCTTGAATAGCCCAAAATAATACTGTGCATCATATGGAACCAGAGAAGACCCCATATAGCCAAAGCAACCTTAAGCAAAAAGTACACATTGGGAGGCATCAATTTACCAGACTTCAAGCTATACTACAAGGCTATAGTAACTAAAACAGCATGTCCTGGTACAAGAACAGAGACATAGACCAATGGAACAGAACTGAGAACACAGACATAAAACCATCCTCATATAGCCATCTAGTCTTTGACAAAGCAGACAAGAACATACACTGGGGAAAAGAATCCCTATTCAATAAATGTTGCTGGGAAAATTGGATAGCCACATGCAGAAGACTGAAACAGGATCCTCATCTCTCACCTCTCGCAAAAATCAACTCACGCTGGATAACAGACTTAAACCCAAGGCATTAAACCATAAGAATTCTAGAAGAAAATGTTGGAAAAACCATAAGAATTCTAGAAGAAAATGTTGGAAAAACTCTTATAGACATCTGCCTAGGCAAAGAATTTATGAAGACCCCAAAAGCAATCCTGGCAACAACAAACTTAAATAAATGGGACCCGATCAAATTAAAAAGCTTCTGCACAGCCAAGGAAACACTTCTTCAGATTTTCACCATCTGATTGATTGTTAGACTCCCTCCCCAGACTCCTCTGACCTCATAGCCACCTGCCTGTGCCTGTAACTCTCAGCATTCCTCTGTGGGCAAGATGCCCATCAAAGCAGGAAGCATCCATCTGGCCCAATGGGTGGGTAAAAGAAAAGATCACCACAGCCCTTGCCCTTTTGGGTTCCTTTCCCTTCAGGAAGTGCCCCCAAAACCCTGCAGGAGAGAAGCATCAGAGGAAGCAGCTGTGAGAAACGGTGAGGCTTCTGCCACCAGCCCACTCTGGTCCTCTCCTACTCTCCAGGCGGAAGGAGCCGTCAGAAGCAAGGGAGTGCGGGAAAGATTAGTCAGACATTTCCCTTCTGTGTTACAGAGTCAAACTCTCCATCTGTGACTTCACATAAGTCACTGAAGAGCCCAGCAATGGCCCACAGGGTGCCATAGCAACACGCCTACACCCCAAGCACCACCTTCCAACTCTGTAGAGAAAACAATAGCCTCCTTCAAAAGTCAACATGCTACATGAGCAATGAACAATTTGAAAATGAAGTTAGGAAAACAATTTCAAAAAGAATGAAAACTTGGGAATAAATTTAACAAAGAAAGTGCAAGGCTTGTACACTGAAAACTACAAAACACTGTTGAAAGACATTAAAGAAATCCTAAATAAAGGGAAAAACATTCATGTTCATGGAGCAAAAGACTTAATATTATTAAGATGGCAATGCTCCCCAATTTCATCTACATATCCAATGCTATGATCATGCCACTGCACTCCTGGGTGACAGAGTGAGATCCTGTCTATAAAAAAAAGAAAAAAGGGCCGGGCGCGGTGGCTCACGCCTGTAATCCTAGCTCTCTGGGAGGCCGAGGCGGGCGGATTGTTTGAGCTCAGGAGTTCGAGACCAGCCTGAGCAAGAGCGAGACCCCGTCTCTACTAAAAATATAAAGAAATTAATCGGACAACTAAAAATATATAGAAAAAATTAGCTGGGCATGGTGGCTCATGCCTGTAGTCCCAGCTACTCAGGAGGCTGAGGCAAAAGGATTGCTTGAGCCCAGGAGTTTGAGGTTGCTGTGAGCTAGGCTGACGCCACGGCACTCACTCTAGCCCGGGCAACACAGTGAGACTCTGTCTCAAAAAAAAAAAAAAGAAAAGAAAGCGGTGCTGGGACAACTGCATATCATACCCACAAGCAAAAGAACGAAGTTGGACCCCTACCTAAAGCCATATAGAAAATTAACTCAAAATAGATCAAAGAACTAAATGGAAGAGTTAAAACTATAAAACTTTTAGAAGGAAACATAAGTGAAATAGGCAAATCCATAGAGACAGAAGATAGGTTAGTAGTTGCCAGAGGATGGGGGAGGAGAAAATTGGGAATGACTGCTAATGAATAGCAGCTTTCTTTTAGGGGAGATGGGAATGCTCTGGAATTAGATAGTGGTGGTATTTGCACGTCATTGTGAATACACTAAAAACCAGTGAACTGTTCATATTTAAATGATTAAAATGATTCATTTTATCTCAATAAGAAGTCAACATGCACCACGGAGCTCTTCAGTCTGAGTCGGAGGTTGGTGCAGTCTTAGGGAGGCAGAAGAAGCCTCAGGGTCACTCACGTCCCAACTGCCATGTGACAAGTGATGTAAGAGATACACCCTTCTGGCTGGCTGAAGCCCCCTTTGGTTTGTAAGGGAGGGGCAGGAGAGGCCTCCCCAGCCACAAGGAGGCTCTTCTCAGCCCCAGGGCAGATGGCAAACATCTGAAGGGATTCGTGTGATTGCAGAGGCCCTGCAGGTTGGGTCAGGAAGACAGAAATGTGGGGAAGAGCCAAAGGTGGACTTCAGAACACTGGTGGTGACAGAGGATAAACAGACATAAGCCACAGAAGAGGAAATACAAACAACTAATGATCATGGAAAGATGTTCAGCCTCACCGGTAATCACAAGAATGCACACCAAAACAAGACAGCATTTTCTCCAATTAGATTGTCAAAAATGGTTCGCTGATATGAATGGGGTTGGCAGGATGTGAGGTAATATGTGTTCTCATTCCACTGCTGGTGGGAGTGTGAATTGGTAGAGCCGATTTGGAGGGCAATTCACCAGTATCTATTAAAGTGAAAAATGTGCATACCCTGTGACTCAGCGATTCCAATGCCCAGTATTTATTCTAGAAAGACACTCTCACATGCACAGTGGAGTATAAGATGTTTATGTGACACCATTTGCAATAGTGAAATGCTGGGAACAGCCTAAGTAGTCAGGAATAGAGAATGGCTAAAACTCTCTGTGCATCCATTCTCTATTTAACCAAGTGAGTGGTTCTTACGTATAAAACAAAATGTACTCTGGGTGGTTGAGGCGGGAGGATCGTTTGAGATCAGGAGTTAGAGATCAGCCTGACCAAGAGCGAGACCCTGTCTCTACTAAACGTAGAAAAAATTAGCCGGGCATGGTGGTGGTGGCGCACACCTGTAGTCTCATCTACTCCAGCTGAGGCAGGAGGCTCGCTTGAGCCCAGGAGTTTGAGGTTGCAGTGAGCTATGATCACTCCACTGCACTCTAGCTCGGGCAACAGAGTGAGATTCTGTCTCAAAAAAATAAAGAAATAAATGCATAAGTAAATAAAAATAAAACGAAATTATCTCTAAGACATCACTGGATTTAAAAAGCAAAAAGTAAATTCTAGAAGGATACATACTGTATATCATTTAGGAAAAAACAAAAATACAAGTGTGCCAGGGCCCTTGGAAAATTCTGCCTGGCAGGCCAAGACATTAGGCCAATTAACAATTTCTTTTTTTATCTGGAAAAAGATGGACTTTAAAAAGCAACACAAGAACATGGGACTGCCAGACTTGGGCTGTTTCATTTCCCAGAGATAGTGTTTTAGCGAGTGGAGAGAACCAATACGTGATTTGGTCATTAGGCTTTATTTCTGGCTCTGTGTAAGGAGAATTATCGCAGCCTTGTTTCCTTTAGAGGATAGAGGTGACCTGCCATGCCCCAAATAAGAAAGGAAAGGTTAAAATCAGCTATCACACCTGTCAGTCATCTCAGGTATAAAAGAAAGAGGCCAGCCCCTTCCCGGGAAGAAGCAGAGTCTTCCTGGCTCTGAAAGATCAAGCAGAGGACCCTCGGTGGGGAGGGAATGAGAAATCAGAGTGAGAAATGTTTGATTACTGCTTAATAATATATTAAGTAGAAAATAAAAGGGACTTTACTGGAGAAATCCATCTGGCTTTTTGCTGGTAGATGTCCATCTCTGAGGGTTCTGGGTTTTCATTCCTGCTATATAAAAAGAACCTATTTATTAATAATGTACAGCCTAGCCAGGAAAGATATCTCTCATTTTTAGCCATGAATGTTCCTAAAATAATTGTTTAAAAACATACACATATAACTTATTTATTTGTCTAGAAACGTTCTGGAAGGATACTCACTAATCTGAAATAGTGCCCACCTCTAAGGCAGCAGGGACAGGACCAGGGATGAGGGAGGAGATTGATCAAAGGGAACTTGAGTCTTATCCATAATTTTTCAATTTTTTTCCATTTTCGCCTCTAATTTTTAAAATATAATTTAATATTTTTATTGTGAACTATATCAGGTATATAAAATCATATATAAAAATAACAATATGAAAATTCAAGTTGAGATCAGAAGATTATCTGAAACTGAGATGCTCCCAATCACTCTCTTCCCTCCCCAACCACAGGAACCAGTGCTGGCTTGTGTCCGTCACTTCCTCCCTTTCTTTCTAGCTCTGCCAACTATGTGTGTCCCCCTCAACACTCAACAATTTGTTTAGTTTTGCCTGTTTTTTAATTTCATACGTATGGAATCTTATCCATGTGCTTTTCTGAGGCTTGCTTCTGTGGGCTTGCTCAATGTCACTTAACATTATGTTTCCTCATTTATTTATTTACCTGTTTTTACTGTGATAAAATATACATAAAAGTTACCATCTTAACCATTTTAAGTGTACAATTCAGTGGCATTAAGTATATTCGTGTTGTTGTGCAACATTGTGCTTTTGAGATTCACCCAAATTACTGTCTGGGTCTGTGTGTAGGTCACCCCTTTTCATTCCTCTAAAGGATTCCATTGTGTGAACAGTCCACTGGGTGAATATACTACGATTTATTATTCAGTCTACTGTTCTTTTCTTTCTTTCTTTTTCTTTTGCTCTTACAAACAATGGCGTTTGAATATTCTTGCACATGTCTCCTGGGGCACATGTACAAGACTTCTTAGTAATATACCTGGTGATGGGATCGATGGAGTCTACTGGCTTAATTTTCTAGGAGATGATATGAATGTATTACTTGTGTAATTAAATTTCAATTTAAAAAAAGAAAAGAAAGAAGCTGAGATGGCTTCATGGAGTGAAGGGCAGGGAGCAGGAAGGCTCAGGAAGAGTGGCCGGGGCACGTCTGCAGCTGTGTGCAGAAGGTACCATCAAGTACAAAGTCAGCTCCACACACGTACGGAGCACCTGAGAGGTGTCTGCTCTGTGAACTCGCGTCAGCAGGAGGCTGGGATCCGGGAGATCCGGGTTCTCTCCCAAGTCTGCCACAAAGAACACGTCATTTAGCCTCCTCGGTGGTTCTAAGGGTCGAGGGTCAGAGCCGTGCCTTCCAGCTCTACTAGTTTGTAAGACTGCTAGAGCAGTAAAACAGGAGATCGCCACTCATAGTTCTACCTAGAAGCCAGAAGGAGAGGGTTGGAGCCCAGAGAGGAAAGAACTCTGTCTCTCCAGGGTCCAAAAAATGACTAGCAATTACTAGGTCTCACCCTGGTAAGGCAGTAGCAGTGGTGCAGTGGTCATTGTTTAACAGTTGGCTCTCTGGGGTGGGAAGCCCTCAATTTGTAGCTTTTCTTGATTTGCGTGGTTGTAAATATTCCTACCATGGCCAATTTGCCAATGTCAAGCTACCAGCTCACAAAATTCCTGCAGATGTAACAACCTGGCTTGGCTAGGCAGCACCAGGGGGCCCAGTGCACCCTGTGAAGTGAACTGCCTGCCCTAAGGGCTCAGGCCCAGATGAAACCCCACAGGCCAGAAAAGGAAATGAAGGCATCAAGTTCCTCATAGGATTCACAGTGCCCTAGACTCAGAGTTGGGGGAAATTACGGCGTGACATCCCTCCCCACCGTGGGGAAGGTCACTAGACTAACTGGGTACAGTCTACACTCATCTGGTCAGCAGGAGGAATGGCTCCGAAAAAAAGCAAGTAGGAAATGCCAGGGGCCCAGGAGTGCACTGTGAGGGGGAAACACCCCCAGCCCCTTGCAAAATCACTATTCTGCGTTGTGAAGTATGAACAATACACACAGAGCAGACACACTGCCCATGCATAGCTTGTTCTATTTGGCGAGTTGTTCCGTCTCTTTCACGCTCCCTTGCTTTAGTTCCCAGGTTAATTGACTGTTCTTTCAATCCTATTTCTTGGGACTTGCAGCCTCAAACAACAAGGAATAGAGAGAAAGAAGGAACATTTATTGAGTATCCAAACAAAGCAAGACATTTCATTTACATTGTTATGCTTAATTGTCCCGACATGCTGCGTGGTCCGTGACATTCACCCCAAGTATAATATTACTGGATAAAAACTCAATTCACAGAGGTTCTGGAATGTGCTGGAGCTGACCCAGGTAATAACTGGCAGAGATGCATCTGGCTCACCAATCTCCTTGGCTCTGAAAGTCACGCTCTCTCCACCTGCCCCAGGAGCCTCCTGTCTCAATGGGGCTCAATGGGGCCCCCGACCACCCCTCAGTTCCAGGTCAAGACTGCCTCCTTCACAGCCACACTGTCCCTCACGGCTCCTCCCTTGCCTGGTGTCTGAGAATTTCCTTTTATCGGTCTTGCCCTTCCCTGGCTACAAAGACTGACAGTCAGAAAACCTCAATAGTCAGCACTCAAACCTTACATACATCAATTTACATAACATCTGATTTCAGAAATTAGCTTTAACCTCAGACTAAAATTAATTTTCTAAACCATATATCACATAAAATCATGAGCGTTGACAAGCCCTAAAAAGAGAGCGCACGCAGGGAGAGGACCACAACGCCCCCCTACGAAGATGGGACTTCCGCCTCCTGCAACAAACACCTTGAGGTGCTGCACGGTGTCTTCCACAGGAGTTGAGCTCTCCACAAAGAAAGGGAAGTCCCAGGTGGCAGAGACACAGGGGGAACGGAGATCGCTGGAGTGCAGGCTTGGGCCGCCGACGAGGAGCTGTCAGCATCAGTCACCTAAGGCGGAGGTGTAGTGCCCACTTGGGTCCAGAAGCGAAGACCTTGGGCCCCACCATATGGGGAACTGAAACAAATTGGAAAAGACACCCTCCCACATAAAGCTAGAAACCTTAAGTGAAACCTAGAAAAATCCACTCACCAATACAGTGCTTCAACAAGGAAGTTTGTCTCTGTCTGCCTTCTAGGTGGAGAAAAAACTGTCTTGAAAATTTGGGCCAGGCTCAGTGGCTCGGGCCTGTAATCCCAGCACTCTGGGCTGCCAGGAGTTCAAGACCAGCCTGAGCAAAAAAGAGACCCCCGTCTCTACAAAAATAGAAAAATTAGCTGGGCATGGTGGCGTGTACCTGTAGTCCCAGCTACTCGAGAGGCTGAGGCAGGAGGATCCCTTGAACCCAGGAGTTTGAGGCTGCAGTGAGCTATGATGATGCCACTGCACTCCAGCCTGGGCGACAGAGCAAGACTCTGTTTCAAAAGAAAGAAAAGAAAGGAAGGAAGGAAGGAGGGAAGGGCATGGTAGCTCACATGCTGTAAAGTGCTGTAATCCCAGCAATTTGGGAGGCTGAGGCGTGAGGATCGAGTGAGGCCAGGAGATCGTGACTGCAGAGAGCCATGATCACACCACTGTACACCAGCTTGGGTGACAGAGCAAGACCCTGTCTCTTAAAAGAAAAAAAAAAAACTGGAGAAAAAAGAAAAGTTCTGCCACACCTAACAACCTTACAGTCTTCTGTTATTAATAGTTGGTTTAGAGGAAAATTCAAGCAACTCTTGTGTCCCAGATTTTGGGCCAGAGGCAGGGTAGAGGTAAGGAAACAACCAGGAGACACGGAGGAGAGAACAAGACTTGGGCTGAAGGAGGCATCAGAACTAGTGGTGGCCCCGGGAACACCAGACCCACTGGAATTTGTGCAAGTGGACAGCCTGCCCAGGACTTTCCCTGAATGGAAATTGAGGGGTATCTTATCCAGACTTTAAACAGCAGGGTGACACCTAGGCTACACTCATTGGTCCAGATGGAGGGTTTGGTTGGGCCCCCTCAGAAGTCATGAAAGTCCTCAAAGGAGAGGGCTTCTTGGGCTTCTCTCTGGGGATGAAAGAAAAGCAGGGGGCTGTTGAAAGAAGACCTCATGTTTCTGCTCCAGCCAGGCATGGGGAAAGGCTACCCCAAAAGAGGAAGCCATGGTGGGAGATACCGAGAATTACGTAAGCGGGCTGTGCTCCCAGGGTCTGTAGACAAAACGGAGGGACGTCAGGGAGCCGGCCGAGGATGGAGCAAAGCTCACGGGAAGCTGCCGCAAAGAGCACAGGAGGCAGGAGATGAGGTCATTCCGCTTGCCCAGAGAAGAGTAAGGTCCAGAAACCTGACTTTCCTCCCTTTGGCCAAAGTACTCCAGGAGAGCCCAGCGGAGCCTGCTCTGCTCTGACCCCCACGGAGAAGTGACAAGTAGAGGAGGGGAGATGGGCCACTGCACTTCCGCCTGGGCAACGCGGCAAGACCACATCTCTGAAATAAATAAATAAATAACGGCGAGGATATTTCCCACAACCCGGAAATGGTCAGAGACAGAAAAGTCCTCAGGTCCCAAACTGAGCACTCTCTGCAGGGGAAGTTGGGCACCCTGACTGATAGTGAGAAGGACAGTTTTGCATGAGTAGCGCTTCACATCACACCCAGATGTGGCTTCCCACTTGAGCAGGACCCCCCTGAGGAGCTGCAGGGGGGCTGGGGAAAGGCCAGAGGAGGGAGGAAATGAAGAGAAAGGAAACTGACGAGTGAGATAGAGAACAGATCTCACAGATCTGACAGGTGCAGCCACAGGGGTGTGACCTTTAGTGAGCACTGTGGAAACAACTGCAAAGCCCCCAAATGAAAGGCTTCTGAGGACAGAAGCCACCCCGAATCTCAGTCACGGGGAAGGAGTCGGGGGAGGCTGCTGACCACACGTTTCCAGGACTCAAAGAGGGAAAAGTTCAGCTGTTTCCAGTATCACCAAATCAGTCTCTCCGGGAAAACTGGGGGAAGGAGAAAGATGAACCACACGGGAATCTAACTTTAATGCCCAGTGCCCAAGGCTGGGAGAGCAGGTGCCCCAGGAGCTCCAGGACACCAGTGACGGACACAGCCAGAGGTGGAAAGGGGAAGATAAAAATGGTCTGAGGAAGGCCAGGCAGGCAATGGGTGGTACCCACGTCACAGGCTGGCATGAGGATTAGAGGAGATCATACGTGATCTCTTGCCCAGAGTGACAGAGAAGAGACACAGGCCTAAGTCTTCTGTTTGCGATTCTGAACAATTCCGTAGCAAACTCAAAACAGCCAAAAGGCCATAAAACCTCAATTAATGCAAGGCTATTTGTGGTCAGTATTCATCCCGCTTAGTGTAAAAATGCAATAGTCTTTCCGCAGAAATGCTGTGTTTGATTATGAGGGCTACCTCAGCCCCACAAGGGCATTTTGTGGTGCTAGTTCCCTTATAAATCTGAAAAACTCTGAATTTCCAAGCTTACGCGACCCCAGAAGCCCCAGATAAGAGTCTGTGGACCTGTGCTCAGTTCTGGTTCCCCTTCCTTCTTTAAAGCGTCATCTCTATGAAAGAAGGGATGAAGGTGTGGGGGAGAGGGGACAGGACCTAGCTTGCAGCCTGTGGACGGGGGTAATGTGGGCATCGTTGTGCACAAGTGTGTGGACAAGAGGAGCGGGTGATATGTGCATCCATCATCCTGTTTTTGTGAAAAAAGCAGGCAAAGAGGGTTGTGTGCTTAATGAGCAGGAGAGAGGCGAAAGCAAGGGAGGCTGGTGTGTTGGAAGAGACATCTTCGAAGGGCAGCAGGTCTTTGACGGCGTTTGCCCTTTACAACTCTCCCCAGTGTGCGGAAAAGGGGAGGGGGGGTGGAAGTTGCTGCTGTGAGAAAAAACAGCCACAGCAGAGCTTTGACTGCCATCAAAGGTCGCTTGCCACCCGAAGTGGAGCAACTCACCAAGGAGCCGTGTCCGTGGCCGCCAGCCAGCAGGTGCAAAGGAGAGGCAGCAGTGCCCAGGGGAAGGGCCGCCTCACAGGGGCTGGGCAGCAACCGGGACGCCGGAAGGGGTCCCTGGGCAGGAGCCATGGCATGGCCACCTCCCTGCTGGCTGTGCGTTCTGGGGACCCTGGCAGGGCTCTCAGCTACCCCAGCCCCCAGGAGCTGTCCAGAGAGGCACTACTGGGCGCAGGCCGAACTGTGCTGCCGGATGTGTGAGCCAGGTAAGAGAGCGGGCCTCGGCGGGGCCGGCTGAGTGGGGGAGAGAGGGCTGGGTGAAAGTAAGGTGCCCACAGCGTGAGACTGGGTTCGGGCAAGGAGAGAAATCCCGCGGCGGCCAGGAGGCGCCGCCTTGAAGACGGCAGAGATTGACCTTCCTGGGACGTTGATCCTGGACCCTCTGCTCGCAGGAACATTCCTCGTGAAGGACTGTGACCAGCACAGAAAGGCTGCTCAGTGCAAGCCGTGTATACCAGGGACCTCCTTCTCTCCAGACCACCACTCCCGGCCCCACTGTGAGAGCTGTCGGCACTGTAACTCCGGTGAGATGGTGAGGGCGTGAGGTGGTGACACTGCACCAGCATTTGGGGGAGCAAGGCTGGTGGAGCTGGGTTTGGGGGAGCGAGGAGGATGGCAGTCGGGACTTCAGCCTTCTTCAAGGCTCACGGCAGGTGGAGCCAATGCTGGGAAACGGGGTGCCTGGGCAGGGCACACACTGCCGTGGGGAGAAGCCTAGGGTTTCAGGGAAGGGGATAAGCAGAATGTGAGGGATTGGTGAGAATGGGTCAATGAATAGGATCGAGGCAATAAAAAGACGCAAGTGGCTCTGGGACCCCAGATTTCAGACAAGCAACCCCCAACCAATAAACCGGCTGTGTTCCCAGAGTGCGCAATGTACGTTGGCTGTTTGGGACTTGGAACACATCTTTCCAAGGAAATGACAATATAAACCAGTAGGTAACAACCTTTTTTTACACAAAAGCCAATTTGGGAGTCTGAGTATGTATGTGGCCTGTGCTTTTACTTTGTAATTCTTTTTTAAAATTAAGAAGTATAATGTGTGCGGCTGTGCTTATGAACTCTATTATTTCTCCATCTTAGCTACGATTTCAGGAACTATATGCCAGTATACGCTAGAATAGCAGGCTTCAAAGTGGCCCCTTTGAACAAATGCTCTCCGGCGAGACACTTTTGAGAACTACTAAATTGTAATTACTAAACTACTTGTAAAAAGTGTTTGGTCTCACTAGGTCTTTTAGTAATGTACTCTTAAAAAGGGGGGTGGGGGTTGCCATTGTAAGTCAGCCAGAGAGCAACATCTTTAATACACAAGAAATACTCCTCAGTCCACTTAACTCAAAAATGATTGTTGATAGACACTTTTCTCTTGTTGGCAGCAGCCTCAGCAGGGCTGGAATTGTTTGGCCAAAGCCTCCCCACTTGCTCTGCAGGCCCCGCCTGAAGGCCTTAGCCCCGCACTGAGCCAGGCATCAGTCCCTTCACTATGTTCCAGACCAGCCCGACCCATGACCCTTCTCAGTGAGACCCAGCAATAGATCCCAAAGTCCTCCGGCAGCACCTGGCTGCAGAAGGACCCCAGGGGACTGCGGCCAGAGGTGAGGTGAGTAGAGGAGGCCACATGAGTGTGGCCCTCTCTGGACCTCAGTACTTGCATCTGTGAGGTGAGGAAGTGCCTGAAATCCAGCTGGAATTCTGAGCACAGGTTATTCATGGCAAATAGAACCCACAGGTCTCTGGATGCTCATCGCTGAAAACAATGGCGCTTCACGCCTTTTTTTTTTTTTTTTTTTTTGAGACAGAGTCTCACTCTGTTGCCCCGGCTAGAGTGAGTGCCGTGGCGTCAGCCCAGCTCACAGCAACCTCAAACTCCTGGGCTCAAGCAATCCTCCTGCCTCAGCCTCCCGAGTAGCTGGGACTACAGGCATGCGCCACCATGCTCGGCTAATTTTTTTCTATGTATTTTTAGTTGTCCAATTAATGTCTTTCTATTTTTAGTAGAGACGGGGTCTCGCTCTTGCTCAGGCTGGTTTCGAACTCCTGAGCTCAAACAATCCGCCCGCCTCGGCCTCCCAGAGAGCTAGGATTACAGGCGTGAGCCACTGCGCCCGGCCTCGCTTCACGCCTTTTTAACCACCAGTCCCTTCTTGAGCCTTTCCCAGTGCCTTTTAGCAAATACCCTTTAATCACCCTTCACCACCGTTACTGCCCAGGCTTCCCTTACTCTCCCCTTGCAGATCCTTGTCCAGGCTGGCTCACAATTCCTGGGAAGCCACGAGGGAACAAATTCGAGTAGCAACTCAGAGTCAGAATTCAGGGCGTAGGGGCTCAAGGATGGGAAGTACTCCCTGTCCTGACAAAAGGCATGGTGAAAAATTGTTAGAGTTGATAATGGTCTTCGGCATCCTCCCTTTCTGCACCCCTCTTTCACCTGTCAGGGCTCCTAGGACTCCCTGGGTCCCCACGAGTGTGCTGCCCTAAGGCACACCACGCTCCCATGCAAGCCTGTCCCCCATCCGTGTTGCCACCTCCCTCCGAACCACCCTCCTCTCAACCGCAGCCACCTGTGAGCGCAGCCAGCCTATGCCCCGACACTACCCCGCTAGCATAACTGATTTGCAGCCACCCAGCGCCTGACCCCTGTGCTTGAGTAAAATTTATATTTAAAGGTAAAGGATTCTGTAATCAATTCTCTAATAAAGATAAAAACATACCAGGGATCATAGCAGCACTACTCTTGATTGCTAAAAACTGGAAACTACCCAAATGCCCGTTAATAGTAAAATGGATCAATAAACCATGGTATAGTCATATGATGGGACATCACACAGCAATGAGAATAAACAATCTGCAATTACAGCCAATAATATGGATGAAATTCACAAAGGTTTGAGTAAAAGAAACCAGGCGGAAGTGAGTGCATAGCACAATTCCACCTGTACGGTACAAGAATAGGCAAAGATAATTAATGGTGTTAGGAAGTCAGAACAGTGGCTACTCTTGGGGGGAGAGTGGCTAGGAGGGAGTATTGCTTGTCACCTTCTGTTTCTTGATCTGGTGCTGGTTACACCTGTGAGTCCAATTTGTACAAATTCTAAAGCCTAACACTTACGTGTACCTCTCTAAAATATATTACACTTCAATAAAAAGTTATTAAAGTATCAGCAAGTATAAGAGAAAACTACGTAAGCTCTACTTTTCATAATTTCTTTTTCTGATTCCATGAATCTTGCGAAAGGTCCAACTTTCTTCTTTAATAACAGTGACAATGGCAAAGGCACTGGGTGACAGTGGGGGGGGACGGGCAGCCCCCTGGCGGGGGGTAACGGCAAGGGAAGCATGTCCCTAGAGGTGGACCTGGGATGGGGTTTGGGGGATTCAGTAGTGGACCTTGAAGGTCTCTGAAGGCCTGAGAGTCCTGTGCTTCTTCGGCCCCCCTTTCCCCAGGTCTTCTCATTCGCAACTGCACCGTCACTGCCAATGCCGAGTGTGCCTGTCCCCATGGCTGGCAGTGCAGAGATAAAGAATGCACCGAGTGTGATCCTCCTCCAGGCCTCTGGCTTACCACTCAGCCGTCTCAGGCCCCGGGCCCACACCCTCAACCCACCCACTTACCTTATGCCAAGAGTAAGTTCCAGACAATCCTCTGTCCAATCATTTGGGGGAGGGGTGACACCCCAACCAGCACTCCCCACTCCCACTGCCACCCCCAGATAAGGTCAGCCTGCTCAGACCTTCAGACCCGCATGCCCTGGGGCTCCCTGCTCTACTCCTGTCTCTGTTTCTCCAGAGAAGCCGGAGGCCAGGACCGTCCAGCTGGTGCAGACTGTGGCTGACTTCAGGCAGCTGCCTGCCCCTGCTCTCTCCACCTCCTGGCCAGGTGAGTTTTCTCCCTAATCCCCACCCCAGAGAGAATGCATACAGGAGAGGCCAGGAGGGAAGCCAGTGCAAAAGCTCCTAGGAGTTGGGGTAAGCAGAGTCTAGGATTAGGAGAGGCTTTGGTCCAATGGTGGGGGTGGGGGTGAAGGAGGTAGAGGAAAGGAGAGGGGCAGGGTGACAGGAGGGTGGGGCTGAGGGATCCAGGAGCTAGACTCTCCCCAAAACCCCTGTGTGGCCCTGCCTATCACAGCCCCAAGATCCCTGTGCAGCGCAGACTGTGTCCGCATCTTTGTGATCCTCTCCGGAATGTTTTTTGCTTTCACCCTGGGCGGAGTCCTGTTCCTCCATCAACAAAGAAAATACGGATCAAGTAAGAGACAGAATAAAGGTCTCCAGTCCTGCCCCTGCACCACAGCCCACCTTCTCAGCGCTGCTGCTCATGCCAGGACCTCACCGAAAGCCCCCCAGCTCTGCCTTCACCAACCCTGGTCCTACTCTCTCTCTCCTCCAAGCTGGCTCCCTCCGGACAGCCCTCCCCCAAGCTTACCCTCCTCTGCTCATCTTTCTCCCTCCACTCATCCCCCATCCTGGCCAAGACTCATGGGATTTTCCTCCTGCAGACAAAGGAGAAGGTCCCGTGGAGCCTGCAGAGCCTTGTCCTTACAGCCGCCCCAGGGAGGAGGAGGGCAGCACCCTCCCCATCCAGGAGGATTACCGAAAGCCAGAGCCTGTTTCCTGCCCCTGAGCAAGCAGCCGGGGAGCAGCGGCGTCCTCACTGCTGTAGAGCCCTGGCCTCCATCCCACCCCACCGCCCTCCAGAGGCTGAGACCTGGCAGCCCCAGTGCGGTCCCGACCTCTCATCAGGACCCTCTCCTGTGTACAGACTTGACGGAGTGCCTTTTGGAGACTGGCAGGGACAAGGACAAATAGGAATGCGGTGGAGGGTGGGCACAGGAGCCCTGGGTGTGTACATGGGTGTGTGCCTGCGGGAGGCCCCAGGCTCTAGCTGTAAACACACTTCCGGCCATGAAAGCCCCACGTGCTGTATCACTGACCTACAAAATCAGCAAAATAAAGTGACAGGACCACACTGCAGCTCCCCAGCTTCATCTCTGAAACTTCAGTCCCCAAACCAAGGCCACAGCCCACCTCATCTCCCAGGTCAAGCATCAGAGGGAGGAGTTTCCTCAGGTGCAGATGGTTGGGAGGGATGGGGGGTGTAGGGGGAGGGGGCCTGCCCGAAGGTGGGGTGTGGCCTCACCTGGAAA
Organism: Propithecus coquereli; assembly: GCF_000956105.1. Taxonomy (NCBI): domain Eukaryota; kingdom Metazoa; phylum Chordata; class Mammalia; order Primates; family Indriidae; genus Propithecus; species Propithecus coquereli. Next base: position 2,988,485 of record NW_012136525.1, on the reverse strand, counting down.
GGGGGAAAGGTCCCCAGGCTACAGGGCATCCCGCTTCTGACTCCTCTCCCTCCTGCTCCAGCCCTCCACCTCTCCCTCATTCGCATCTCCACTCTACTGGAGCCCTCAGGAGCAAAAGGGTGCAGTGACGTCAGGTCTTGAAATCACCCAGGGATTTTGGGGTGAGCCAGGTGGAGAGAAAGGAATAGAGAGCAGGACTCGGGCAGCTGCTGCAAATGGCTTCACCCAGAGGCAAAGGCAGTCACAGTGACACCTCCTCTAAGTGAAAGTGAAAGAGAAGTCGGCTGCAGAGAGGACCGAAGAGAAACCCACAGGCCCTTGCCAGCACCAGTGCGGGAGAGCCCCTCTTCTCCAGCCCGGCCTCCGAGCGGGGTGGGATTGTGGAGGAGGGCGGTGTGCAGGAGGCCGAGAGCAGCGCCCATGGGCGCGGAGGAGGGGTGGTGCCTGCTGCTGTGCCTGGCTCTGTCTTCAGCGGCAGAAACCGGTGAGTCGGGAGAGCTCGCAGGGGAGAAGCGTGGGGGTAGTGAAGCCCCAGGGAGCCACCCTCCCCGAGATTCCAGAAAGGAAAGGGGGTGGGGATGACTTCCAATCACCTCTGAGCCCAACAGGGGAAAGGCTCAGTGGCTGGCAAAGTAGGAACCAATGTGTGTGGGGAGAGAAGCTGAGAACACGGCGGGAAAAAGGCTAAATAAAGAGGGACCCCTCTGTGGATGTGGTATGGGAGCCACTGTCCTACCAGAGAGGGCATGGGCCTGGCAGCTGACACTTCAGAAGAGGAGGGGGTCTCCCCCCCCCCCCCGCTGAGAAATCACTTGGGAGGTGGCGCCAGAGGTGGGGGAGGGGAAGGCTACATAAGGCGGAAAGCAGGGCAGACCAGGTAGGCTTGGGGGGCGTTTGAGAAGTGGGTGGTCAATGCCCCAGGCAACAGCAAATGTCCAGTCTCCTCTCCCCATGGCAGTATTTGCTCATTGGGTTTTTTTCCGAGAATTCCTTTGACCGAAAATAGTCTTTCGTTCAATGGTTGGAAATAAGAGTAAAAGCATAAACCCTCCTGAGAAAGGCAAATCCAAGACTTTAAGTAATCGATACCAAGAAGTATTTGCCTGGAGTAGCAGGTGCTTCCCAGAAAGCTGGTTTGGGGGATGGCAGGAGAATAGAGGGACGCGGAAACAGCTAGCAGCCTGGAGGACAACTTTTACCCCTTGCTGACTCCACAGTTTGGGGTGGGGGTGGGAAGCAGGTATGGAGTAGCTTCCAGGCAAGAGGGTGCTCACCCAGCCTTCTGCCTGCAGAGCCCGGTGCAGCAGAAAGGCAGTGGCGGCCAGTGGATGTGGTCTTGGACTGCTTCCTGGCGGAGGAAGGTGGGCGCCATGGCACTCTTGCCAGCAGTGAGGACAGGGTGAAGGCCTTGCTTGTGCTGAGGCAGGTGCCAGTGTTGGACGACGGCTCCCTGGAAGACTTCACTGATTTCCAAGGCGGCACACTGGCCCGAGATGACTCACCTGTCATCTTTGAGGCCTCAGGTAAAAGCCATCTACCCTGCGTCCTTAGTCATTCCGGGCTCCCTCCACCGGGATAGCCCAGTTCCCGGTAACACCCGCCCACACCTGCTTCCTGTCATTCCTCGTGTCCTCACTGCAACTCACCCTCCATGTGCCCCCTCTTCCCCAGTGGACCTGATCCAGATTCCCCAGGCCGAGGCCTTGCTCCACGCTGACTGCAGTGGGAAGGAGGTGACCTGCGAGATCTCCCGCTACTTTCTCCAGGCCAGGGAAGCCACTGCTGAGACAGCAGCTTGGTTCATCACCAACATACAGGTCTCTGGAGGGGGACCTAGTGTCTCCGTGGTGATGAAGATTCTTAGCGATGCAGACAGTGGGGCTGCCAGGCACCCCACGCTGAGCCTGCCTCTGAGCCCCCAGGGGACTGTGCAGACTGCAGGTGAGCAAATGAAAAGTAAGGAGCAGAAAGGAAGTTTTGTTTTTCTAAAGTGGTGAGATTTGGGGGGATAGGAGAAGAAAGGGAACAAGTCCACCTCCATCCACCACACCCCCTAGGGAAAACTTCTGGGTCCCGAAGAGAAGAATGCTGGGAAGCCCTTACCTGAAAATCCAAGCACAAAGACAACCTGTGTATTATCTCCAAGATGGAGAGCATTTTCATCTTGCTAGGTTGCCATGAGGAAATAAGACACATGATGCTAGGCTGTTTGTGCATGCTATCCACTGTAGTCTTCTTGAGCCAGTCGCCAGTTTTCTCCCAGTGAAAAGCTAGCCTGGTGTGGTGCTTCAGGTTAGTCAGAGCAAAGCACAGGGACGCAGAATTTGTTCATTATCTCTTATTAGTAAAACTCAGTCCTTGCCCTCCCCGTCTCAGCACATCCTCGAGGGCACAAGAAATTAAGAACACAATGACAGGTTTCTCCTGAGTCCACCAATCCAAAATTGTGCCTCTAAGAAGAGACAACCAAGTGCAGAGAAGATTAGGGGGCTACCCTCGTATCCTTGGACGCTCTAATCTTTCTGTGGTCCAACCTAAATGTATCCTACCACATTAGAAAAGAAGGGTCCTTATGTCTGTCCAGAGTCTACCATACTCCTGGCATGGTTAGGTGTTTCCCTGTTTTTATTTTGGGATTTTTTGAAACCTACAACAAAAAAGGTAAAAGAATAATATAATGAACACCTATATACTCTTCACCTAGATTCACCAATTGTTATCATTTTGTCAGATTCTTTCTCTCTCTCTCTCACTATATATATATATACATACACACACACACACACACACACATAAACACATATAAATATTTTTCTCCCGAGCTAATTGAGAGTAAGTTGGAGATATCACAACACTTGACCTCAGATGCTCCCATGTATAGCATGTATTAGTTCATAGCAAAGGACAGGGACATTCTCCTTCATAGTCACAAAACCACCATATCAAAAGCAAACCAAGGTAGGAGAGTGGTTTACCCATGGTGCAGGCGATAAGGAGGGGTGCGATGTGTAAAGAATTTAAGAATAATAATACAATGAACTAAAAGACAGCTTTATAGTCTCACCATCCCCCTGCATTGGCAATTCTGAACAATATCAGTGATAAAATACTCCTCCCTGCCAGGGCAGACAGTTCCTATTTCTCCCCACTACTGTTTGGTATGCTACAGATCATCATACTTAATCTATTTTAAAATCAATACAATAAAATTCTCACATACAAAGTCCAAACTCAAATTTCCCAAATTATCCCTGTAATTTTTTTTTTTTTTTTTTTGAAACAGAGTCTCACTGTGTTGACCAGGGTGGTCTTGGAACTCCTGGGCTCAAGCGATCCTCCTACCTCAGCCTCCCAAGCAGCTGGGACTACAGGCGCACACCGCTGCGCCCGGGCTCAATAATATTCTTTACAGTTTTCTTATTTAAGTCTACGATTCAAACAAGGATCATGTATTGCATTTAGTTGTGTTGTCCCTTGTTTTAATCTAGACAGTCTTTCATGGCATTGACATTTTCGAAGAGTCCAGGCGAGTTGTTTTGTAGAGTATCTTACCACTCAGATCCATCGGATTGTTTTCCTCAAACAATTAGATCTAGGTCAAACATGTTTGGCACAAATACTACCACTGTGTGCTTTTTAGACTGTTTCTCCTGTACAAGTACCACGCACCGATGGCACCACTGGAGCTCTAATAAACTGTTATTCCTATTCAGTCTCCGCAGCAGGCTTGCTTAAGCAGGTGAGCTTGGCAACTCTAAGTGACTTGTCAAAGGTCACAGGGCCAGTAAGCGGAACAACCAGAGTTCCAGAGTTTTTTCTGCTACTCTAGTAGTTCTTACCTGAGGGTCAACAGTAACCCATACTTTTGTATGTGTATTTTTCTGGTGAGAGATCCATAGCTTTCATTAGATTGTCCTCAGAATAAGTGACCCCAAAATGGTGAAGACCACCATGTGTGCCATTCTGCCTTTCCAGAGCCCCATTTCTTTGTGGTTTTGCTTCATGGGAAATGAGCTCCACTGGCCTCACCGTCCAGGGGAGAAGAAAGAGGCAGGCATATGCCCGCCCGCAACATGCCCATGGCGCAGACATCAGGTGATCACAAGGAGGAAGTGGTACACAAATTACCCCTCTTTTTCTCTCCACAGTGGAGTTCCAGGTGACAACAGCGACCCAATCCCTGACTTACCTGCTGGGGTCCTCGGCCAACCTGGACTGTGGCTTCTCCATGGCGCCAGGCTTGGAGCTCGTCAGTGTGGAGTGGCGGCTGCAGCACAAGGGCAGTGGCCAGCTGGTGCACAGCTGGACCTCAGGGCAGGGGCGGGCTGAGCGAGAGGGTGCCACGCTGGAGCCTGAGCAGCTACACGCGGCTGGGGACGCTTCCCTCACCCTACCCAGCCTCACGCTAAAGGATGAGGGGACATACATTTGCCAGATCACCACCTCTCTGTACCGAGCTCAGCAAATCATCCAGCTCAACATCCAAGGTGAGGCCAGGACTGAGTTATCCTGGGAGAGGTGAAGGGACATGCCTATTGGGAGTGTTTTCCAGACTGGGATGCAAACATGAAGATGATTTCCTGAGAAGCAGTCTGCATCCCCTCAGCCTAGCTGCCATCTTCACCCTAGAAGCACAGATGGCATCAGATAAGGCGTCCCATTGGACTCCAGGCTAATTCCATCAAGAAATTTCCAGCTCAGGGTCCTGCTGCCCTGCCCAGCTGTCTCCAATCTCCCCAGTCCTTTTGGACCACATCCTGAGAAGGAGCAGTAGCAAACCAAGGAGGGCTGGTGGGAGAGGTTCTGACCAGTAGGAGCACTTTATCACTGACATCCTTTAAACTCACTAGCTTATAGGGATATAGAGTAACCTGACCTTCAATTGGCTTTTACTATTACTTTTCTGGAAAACATAGCCCCGCCCTCTAACTTATGGCCAGCTTCCAGGTGGACCCCTCACACCCCCACCCCTGCGTACCCCACCGAAGAGAAGACTTGAGCCTTCACAATCTACTCTCACTCTCTGCAGGAAGAGAAGGCCCCAGGCTCCTCTGCTGTCCCCAGGTGGATCCTTCTGGAATCTTATTCCTCATTCTTTCTCTAGTTCCCCCCAAGGTACGACTGAGCTTGGCAAACGAAGCTCTGCCACCCACCCTCGTCTGCAACGTTGCGGGCTATTACCCTCTGGACATGGCAGTGACGTGGACCCGAGAGGAGCCAGGCGGACCCCCAGTCCAAGTCTCTGGTGCCTCATTCTCCAACCTGAGGCAAAGCGCAACAGGCACCTATAGCATTTCCTCCTCCCTGAAGGCAGAACCTGGCTCTACAGGCGCCACCTACACCTGCCAGGTCACTCACGTCTCCCTGAAGGAGCCCCTTGTGGCCAGCACCTGGGTTGTCCCACCAGGTACTGGAAATGTCTCCTTACTCCACCTCCGCACTTGGGCTCATGGCTGTCCTGCCCCCAGTGCATCTTTGGCCTTGTTCTCCTCCTGCCCACACGCTTTGTTCACAGCCCAAGCTTCACACTTCTGCCTCTGCTCCTGGCTTTGTCTTTCCCAAGGTGGCGGCCACCACAGCCTCCACCACACATCCCCTGAGACTTCATTACACCTCAGCCTCCGCGGTGCCAGGCCATATGCTTAATTCCCGAGCCTGCCCTCTAGGAGCTTAGTCCAATACAGAGACAAGACTAGGTGGGCATGGAAGATGACCTAGAGGAGATATTTGAGCCAAGTTAACTAGTTTAGAGGGAAGGGAACACTCAGGATGGAAAAAATGGCATGTGTGAAGGCCAAATATAAAATGGCCTAAGAGAATTTGGGGAACTGCAAGGAGTTCAGCACAGCTAGAGCCAAGGGCACATGGGAAAAGGGAGACGTGGCTCTGAGGCTTCAGAGGTAATTATATTTATTGGGCATTTACATGAATTGAGCAGGGTGCTAAGCACTGAGCTGTACGATTGCATACATTACAACTCCCGTCTTATAGATGCGTGAACTGGCACTTGCGGGCATCAATTTGCCCAAGGTTACCTACCAATCACTGGCAAAGAGAGAATGTGAAAACAGGCAGCCTGACTCCTCCTACTAAACCCTGTAGATCTCAACAGGCCTTCAAGCTGGAACTTCATCCTGAAAGCCATAAAATGTTGTTGAAAGGTTTGAAACAACCTGTACCTCGAAATTCAAACGTCCAGGAGCACTGGGCGTGATTTGGTCGCTCACTAGACTGTGGGCTTCCCCCAAACTGGGCTTTTGTCTCAGCTCGTATTATTCCCCAACTATTTACGAAATCCCAGTTTAGCTGTCAACAACTAATCTAACCTAAATCTCTCTTGCAAAGCAATTTAAAAACATTGTCTTAGGTAGGAAGAGGTAGGGAATTCTGCGCGGAGTAACACACGAATATCTGACAGGCTCGAACAGGTACAAATGCTGCTGTGTGCCAGGTTCCTGGCTCCTCCACCAAGGACTCACAAACACACACTGCTTTGCTCCTCTTCCTGGGGTGGACACGGGGGTAAGGTCTTGGCCAACGGCTCCTGCCCGTGTTGCTCTTGCCTACAGAGCGGAGAACAGCCTTGGGAGTCATCTTTGCCAGCGGCCTCTTCCTTCTTGCATTGTTGTTCCTGGGGCTTCAGAGACGGCAAGGTAAGAGCCCATCTGCCCTCAGCTCTGGCCCCCGACCCACCGCACTTGTAGGTCAAGCCACTCCGCCTATCTCCCCACCCAGACGAGTGTTGAAGCCCAGCCGTTCCCAGTTCCAGCTGGCCCACCCACCACAGCCCCCTGCTTCTAGGATTACCCCAAATGAAGTCAATCTTTTTCCCTCTTATTCTCTCCTAGCTACCTCACCAAGGTCTGCCAAGACTCCAGGGCACTCTGGGTAGCCACTCTCCTGCCTCAGAGTCAAAAAGAAAGTAGTCGCGTGCTCCCAGAAGGACTCTAAGCCAAGTTGCAAAGCTGGGAAGGCAGGAAGGTGGCACCAGGTCACAGGGCATCAGCCCTGGCTCTGCTAAGGCCTCTGCCTTCCTTCACTGTGCTCCCTGGGCTGACACACCACGGGAGAGAATGGGAAGAGGGGAGGGGCAACAGGAAGGCAGAATGTCCAGGTGCAGGTTAAGACCTAAGAGCCAGATTCGAGGTAAGGTCGTAGGAAAAGAAAACTGGAAGAAATCAAAAAAGGAGCAAGTGAGGGGTGATGGGGCAAAGGGGTAGGGGTTGGGCCCCTAACCCCAAACTCTGAACTCTGTCAAAATAAAAGCCCCATGTCTTTTCCACTTTCCTGTCTTTCCCCAAGCTGGTCCCAACTGAGCCCTGCCCCCAAGCCTGGCTGTGTGTTCCGACCAGCAAAGTGTTGAAGATGTGAAATGAAGACCCCCCACTCAGTTGCTCTGTGTGACTCTGAGCTGTAATTAAGGTTCTGCTCCTTCGGGGAGAGTCACCAGGAATTTCAGGTACCTACAGACTCCTCGCTCCCTCAACTGCAGGGGACATAGCTGTCCTTTTATTCATTTCTAAAACATGCCCGGTCAATCCAGTGGAACTCAGATAAGAAAACCGTATGCGAGGATGATGGAGAAAAATGGGTGTCCGCTGGAGCCATCATCTGGGCACATCCCCTGGGCCAGGCCAGGCAGGCCCAGGACCTGGGAAGAAGGCAGACACGAGCGGCCTGAGAGAACCCGCAGTTGTTTGCCAGTGTGAGGTGCCCACTCAACTTCCTGTCGTCACTTCCTCTCACTGGCACCTGCGAGAATTGGGCTGCTTCAGGCATGAAAGCCGAGAGACCACTTCCGCTACTGACACGCAGAGCGGCAGTCTCCATGAAGACTGCATGCACACAAAAGCCAGCCCTGCCAGACTAAAGCCACGTCAGACTACAGAAAGAAAGGACACTCCTCCCCTCCCCTCCCCAGTTACTCCAACCCAAACAACAACCAAGACAGTTTAGCGGTAGGAATTTGTATTTGTTGCCTTTGTTCGGAATACATGAAATTGGTAAATATGCCACATGCCTTTGGTGGAAGTACAACCGTTATTACTCAATACAAGTATGAGATTGGGGTTAGGAAAAACAGACAGAGGTGATGAGAGACACACAGTGGAAACCCCACATCATCTCATGGCGAACTGAAGGAGGGGATGTGGGAAGCTCAGCTTCATTTGACAGCAAAGTCCCGGGGCTAGTTGCATATTTGCTCATGCACAGGGTAGTGGGAGGAGAGGGAGGGTAGCAAGGACACAGAAGAGGACACAGGGTGGGGTGAGAAAGAAACTAGAAGGGCTAACACCCCCAAAAGGACAAAGCCGACTATATTTGGTGAGCCTCAGAGGGACAGAAACCCAGGAAGTAATTCCCGTGATAGGGCTGGGTGGGCCAAGAGAGTGGATTTGCTCCAGGCTTGGGACACATCGAGGACAGTGGTGGTTCTTCTCCAGCGGTGACCCCCTGCATTAGGCAAAAAGGAGCCCAGAGGAGAGTGGAGGCCTTCGAGGGGGACGGTTGGGAGGGTACACTGACTGCTTTCTTCCAGCTCTTCAGTCCTGCCCTGAGGCAGGACGAAGGGGATGCGGGCAACAGGGGTGAAGGGAAAGGAAGGATGGGTTTGCACAGTGAAATGCTGCTGCATGGAGAGTGGGCGTCCAGCCCCAGCCCAGTGTGGCCTCGGCCTCTTCCTGCTTGTGGACCGAGGACGGAATAAAGGGCGTGGGTATTTCCCCTTTTGTTCCCAGCCTGCCTCCTCCCCTCTGGGTTTATCTGTGCAACATCCTATCCTGAAGCTCAGCCCTCAAGGTGCGCTGAGCAGCTCCCATCCTCAGGTTCCACTGTCTGCCTGCACAAACCACGCAAAGAAGACGGAAACGAAGGAGGCAAAGTAGAATTCAGATGGGTGAGGGTGGTTTGAAGCGGAACGTACTATAGGAAGAACAGAGAGGCAGCTCTAGACAAGAGGGCCCCACAGCAGCACAGCAATGCACAAGCATGCCTATCACAGACTGGCACGCCTCCCCCACAAGGTGGAGTTGGTGGGTCTACTGGACTTCTCTAAATCCTCAGGATGGGCCAGGCCTTGGGAAGAACCTCTCGCCTGCTCCCTATCTTTAGCAAGTACATGGGGGTGGCGTGGAGGAAAGGATTTCACCGGAGTCCATGGATCCTCATTTTTCCCCCCATACTCATAGGGCTATTTGGAAGAGTGTCACGTCTAACACCCTCACGTTTCTTTATCAGTAGGAAGGAAGGAATGGGACCCTGCTTAATCAGAGGGCAAGAGTGGCTTCCTCTGAGCTTGTTATTTTCAAATTAGGCCCTTGACTCACTGTTTCTCTATAACTAACAGGCATTCTTTCCATCTACGCCAACAATTAACTGAGCTACATGAAATTATTTGGCTAGATAAAACATTGGCTAGATAAAATTATTTGGTACCCTCATGAACAAAACAGAATGCAGCACAAAACATGAAGAACAGACAGCTCCTTCCTGTTAGAGGCATATGGGACTGCTTCTAGGTTGGAAACAAGAGTCACAGTTTTTTCACAATCCATAAGAGTTTGTTCTCCAGGCCTATGGAGAACGGAGTAAAAAGTTGTAAGATCCCCAAAGACATAGAAAATCTTAGACTAATAGATTAGAAATAATTGCAAGAAACAGGTTTCACTTTCTAAAAGGGTGTTGTACCAAGGCCAAGTTGGACTTTGAGCTTCTTCAGGCCTGGTCTAGGAGAAAAGCTCCACATGACCAGGTTGGCACTGAGTGAGCCGCCATCTTCCTGCCGCCATCTTCCAGTGGCCAGGCCTTTCTAGGAGACACCATGGGCACCATACCTTCTCCCCCTAGTCCAGAAAGCTTCTTGGGCACTTCACCTCAGCCACTCCCCTTCCCCTTCCCTTGGCTGCCAACTCTTTTGGGCTCTGGGGGAACCTGACAGTACATAGGAAGGGGGTGGGGAGGAGGCACCGGCTGTTGCTCTTCAGGTAGTGACTTCAAGACTGTGCCACGAGCAGCATTTCTAGCGTCAAGGGACATAGTGCAAATGAATGCAAAAAAAAAGAGGCATGGATGATGGAGAAGCCTGGGCTGGGATGGAGGAAGGCAGATGCAGAAGTGTGTTGAGAGAACAGACGGAGAGAGAAGGACATGAGTTTGGGTCACAGTGGAGAACAGGGAAGGGGTAGCACATTCTCAAGTAAAAAAGTAGACTGGACACAGGAATCAGGAAGTCCCAGATGGAAAAGAGAAAGAGACAGGAGAAAACAAGAGGGCAAATTACATCAAGTTACTAGACATTCGGGTCTTTCCGTTGTAGGTGCCCCATCCCCATCTCCCTCTGACCCAAGCCAGTGACAAACAGCACAGCCCCACTTCCTCAGAACAGGAGGGGCCATCTCCGCACAACACCTTGCAGGGGGACAGCTTGTCCATCAAGGAAGTCCCTTGTCTTTGCCCTTCCCCCTCCCGGACCAGGTGATGATCCCACGGCAGCAGTCTCCATACCTCAGTCAGAGCAGCCCCACTCCCCAGGCAGGCAGGCAGGCAGGGCTGGGAGAAGACTCCGGGACCTTCCCACCTCTTCACCCCACCAGCAACCTCAGCGATACTTACTTACAATAACTACCACGATGATGGCACAGATAGCTCCCAGCATGATCATCATCTGAGGAAACATGGACAAAAAATGAGCCCTTGGGTTTGGGGAAGGAGGAAAGGAGCCAAATCTCTAGTGGGAACAGAACTTCCTCCATCCTTGGGACAGTGGAAGAAACCACCCATCACTCAGGAGACGCGCGGGCCTCTCAGGGAGGCCCCACCCTTCTGCTTCCCGTAGGATCATAACCCCAGCACGACATCTGTAGCTTTTCAGAAACATCGCAGGCCCTGCCGCTGGCTCCCTTTTGCTTGGTTCCTGTTGCTTTGGGGTTTTAAAAGAAATTCCAATACAGGTACAGACTTTGGATGTTCAGTCGATTGGTTCGGTTTTCACTGTGAAATGTTCAGCTCATTCCCAAAAGTTGCAGGTGTTTGGAAATATATATACTCAAGCCATTGTGTTGATGTTGGGTGTATCTGCGGAAGGGCCAGGTGAGAATTTTTGCAGGCAACTCCTTTTGGGTAAAGCTTCTTAAATAACCGTTCCAAACTCCTCAGGGTATCACTTTCTCCCAGTTAGGGGTTCTGAATACTCTAGCCTACCCTGGTGGCCAATTCAGGGTAATGCATCTCAAGAAGGAGGCATTCCAGATATCCTCCCAAGTGTTGTGCAGGGCAGAGATCCTGCACCATTACAGGCAAGAAACACAGAAGCTGAGGGTTTTCTCGTCTTCTACAAGTACAAGCCCAGGAAAAGAAGGGGGAGAGGACAAGAAAATTCACCTTGCAGTTTTTCCACCAATACTTCCGCTTTAGTTTGGCAGCACTGCTCTCAAATTGTGACGCTCCCGCCTGCAAGGCATCAGCTCGGTCATCCAGCTCTGACAGCTTCTGGTCCCTCTCCAGGACCTTGTCCACATTCACACGTATGATGTCCACCACCTAATGGGGGCACAGAAACAAAGCTGATATGCCCCATGCCAGACACAGTGGAAAGAATCATCACCAGGGAATTGCAAGTCTGGCCCTGTGTCACTCTAAGGGATGCTTTGCCTCCCAGAGCCTTGAACTACCTCCCTATTAAAAAAAAGAACAGGTAAGATGTTCCCTTCTGTTTCTAAACTTCTGTGATTTGGAATCTTTCAAAGAAACAGCTATCTACCTACCTCCTCCACTTGTGCCTGGGTTTGCTGTAGTCGTCTGTTACTGGTCGTGTTAGGAGGAGGGCCAGGGGGACCCCCACCAGGGGCAGTCCCTTCTGTCACTTCAGCAGGTGGCTGAGCTGGAGCAGACCTGTGGAAAAAAGGGAGCAGAGTACACAAAGTAACCAAGACAAGAAAGGAGCCAGGCATGGTGGCACATGGCTATAGTCCCAGCTACTTGAGAGGCTGAGGATTATTTGAGCCTAGGAGTTCAAGTCTAGCCTGGACAACATAGCAAGACCCCATCTCTAAAGCAAAAAAAGACTCACATGCATCCTCACCCCACAGCACCAAAGCAATTATGATTAGGTTATATGCATGCAAACAGAAGGGATTTTAGCTCCTTGGCAATCCCAAGTAGGGAGATGCAGCATAGAAGCAAGAAGCAAAAAATGAAAGATCCTATAACAACATTTAGATGGGGCTCAGCAACATCCAGGGTGGCATCAAGAGATATTGTCTGGGGCTATCCTCTGACGCAAACGCAAGCATCTCCTCTGCCACAATGGCTACAGGGACAAATGTGCCAGCCTTGGCCCAAATGGCATCCAGCTATAAGAAGTCTTTCACATGAACCAAATTGGAAAATTCCAACCCAGGATAAGAGAAATTTGTAGAAAAGACTAAACTCTCAGGACCAGCCTATGGATTGAACTGAGAGCCTTGAATATAAAAGCCCATGGGGACCCAGTTATTGGTTACGTTTCACACAATGATGAGAAAATCAGGGCTGCTGTAACGACAACTTGGAGAATCACCAAAGGCAAAGTCTATGTAGGTGGAGTGAGTCAAGACTGTTTGTTTGCTTTGTTTTGGGCAGAGAAAATAGAGGTTTCAATTAAAATCTGGAGCCCAAAGCAATTGCATTAGCTATGGAAACTGGTCCAAGACCATAGACAGGAAGCAAAAATGCTAGAAATAGTCCTCAATGTACATGCATCACAGACATTCTGTCCCTTCTTTTTCTAGATTTGGCACAGTCCCAGGAAACTCCCCTGGTTTTTTATGTCCCAAAGAGAAATCTTGGTGTACACTACTATACATATGGAGACTGTTCTCTCTTCTAGTACCACTCAAGGCTAAGGGATCCCTTAGCCTTAGAAGGGAATAATCTAGTGTGGGGTCTTCAAGACAAATTCCTTTCCATTGTCAAAAACATGGAGGCTAAATTCACTTCCTAAAGAATTCCCAGAAGGGCCGGGCACGGTGGCTCACGCCTGTAATCCTAGCACTCTGGGAGGCCGAGGCGGGCGGATTGTTTGAGCTCAGGAGTTCGAGACCAGCCTGAGCAAGAGCTAGACCCCGTCTCTACTAAAAATAGAGAGAAATTAATCGGACAACTAAAAATATATAGAAAACATTATCTGGGCATGGTGGCGCATGCCTGTAGTCCCAGCTACTCGGGAGGCGGAGGCAGGAGGATCGCTTGAGCCCAGGAGTTTGAGGTTGCTGTGAGCTAGGCTGACGCCACGGCACTCACTCTAGCCCGGGCAACAGAGTGAGACTCTGTCTCAAAAAAAAAAAAGAATTCCCAGAAGTATAACCTAAGGCATGAGAATTTTTCTCTGCTAAGGAAGAACCCAAGTGAAGGGAGATCTCTCAAATTTGATGGAGAATAGAAATTATAATAAGAATTCCTCAAACAGAAGCAGAATCTCACAAAACATACTTCACAGGAGCAGTCCAAGAGTAAACACACTAGAAATTAAACTATCACAAAGTCACCAAAAAGGAAATTCCTTGACTAATCACAATAGAATGCCCAGAAGCTCCTCCTCAACTAAGTGAATTTCTTTCAGTCTAAAATACAGAGAATAACCCCTCAGAGAGGCTACACTAATAGATTACACCTAACTCATCTCCATTTAAGGAATAGTTTTCACGTTTCCCTCCAAGGCACAAAGGAGGCAAAGAAAAGAAAGATACAAAGCCATGGCAGCCACAAGACTCATGTGCTGCTACTGAGCTAGCTAAGCCATCCAGTTCTTGACTGAAGGCAGAAAATTCAATGAGTAGGTAGCAGCCAGTGTTGGAAGCAGTCCAGGATGGTGGCACCAATGACAAGATTAAGGTCACAGACCTCGTGATGCCCTGCTAGCCACCAGCTTTCTCCATCTCCTCCTGTTCATCCCACATGGATGCTATCTGGAACCAGTCTGCTGAGAAGGATCCCTCTCCCAAAAGTGAAAACAACTGGAATCCTAGGGTTTGTCCAAAATGTATAGAATACTCATATATAGTTAAAACCACAGAAGTCAAAGAGAAGCGAAATGGCTATAAAGCATTTAGGGGCCCACTTCACTTACTACTTGTTGGAAGTTGGAAACACACAGCAGTAAAATATTCAGGGATAATTACAACCCTTATGTAACACAAGTAAATTTTTTCCTTTTTTGTCACCAAGAGAAGCAACACAAATACATCTAGGACCAGGCTGGGGCTCCAGTCAGCAATCAGAAAGGAAAAATCTCTATTAGACATATTGTGGTCTTGACAGAGAAGTACTTCATTTGTCTAGCCATAGTACTCCCTCCGGATCTTGGGAAGCCAGTGATGTTGAAGATGGCTGGAGACTAAACTGTGTGTGTTGGAGGAAGGGGGGAATGCTCAGCTGTCCCCATTCCTCCTCCTCCAAATACTTGTCTGAGACTCGATGATAGAAAAACCTCCTATAAGGGTGGCCTTGGGATGAATGCTCCTTGAATCTTTCTGAGCTGCTCGCCTAGCACCAGAGAACTGAGACAAGTTTCTGGAACTTTGCTCGCTGCCATGAGCGAGGTACACATCACACTTTGGGTGCAGGGCATTCACAAACCCAGAGATTGCAGAGCAACCCACGTTACTAACTGGCAGATGCACGCACGACTGTCTTTTCAGAGGCTCTAAGCACTGAATCAATAAGATGACAAGAAAGGGCTTTCGAGTCCCTACACAGTTGTCTCCATCCTCCCACCCTCTTCAGTACTCCACTACACTGAGATCAGAATAAGGTGCCACTCAGATGAGAGTTGAGGGTGCAATGAATGTGGGACCCCTGCGCCCCTGCCCCGCCCGTGGGGTACTAGCTGTGGCTGGTGCGAGAATGAGGTGCTGCCCCGTCCCTGGGGTGGCCCGGTCTGGGGGCAGCTCTCGGTGGTGGTTCCCCGCGTCGCTGCAGCTGCTGCAATGCGCCATTTTCCGTCCCGCACAGTCGGGCGCTGGGGGTTAGAGTTGTCAAGGAGGTGTCCAGCCCCATACACCAGAGTCAACTCACATTTTTCTGACAGAGGGAGTGAGGGTCTGTCTCCTCTCTGGAGGCTGCGGCGAGACACCGGCTGGGCGACGCTGCGGCTGAAGTGGACGGAACTGCCGAGCTCCGCCCACAGCTGACCACCCGAACTCTAGCTGCGGTGGCACTTACTGCAGCTGCCGCGCCCGCGCCCGCCTTTATTAGTGCTGGCCACGCCTCCCGGATGACGTTGTAACCCCCGCGGCCCAATCCACTTCCAGGACGGCCGCCCAGTGCGGAATCGAAGCGGGGCGGAGGTCCTAGCCGACTCCAGAAAGGAGAGTTGTGAGCATCACTAGCTGACCAATACAGCTACAGTTTGCCTTCCTGTCTAGCTAAGCGACAGGGCGCGGTAGAGATACGGGCCAGCCCCTCGGAGGGCGCCTCAACAGTTTGAGTTAGGCATTTTTCGTGCGTCCCAACTAATCGCTGGGCAGTGCCTGAAGTTTGGGCCAGCCCACCGCCCGGAGAGGGGGTTCCAGGCAAGCCCACGGCTCCCGGAGACAGCCCCTGGCGGTCCAGGCCCGGTTCGCTGGGACTCTGGAGTTCCCTCGGAGGCTGTGGTTAGGCCGTTTATGCACAGCCCTGGCATCCAGACCCCGCCAGCGCGCCACCCCACCTCCCCGCCTCTGACAGCTCTGAGGATGCAGCATCCGCAAGGCAGAGCCGCAGGCTCCCAGAGCCAGATACGGGGCGCGGGGTCCGTCCTACCAAAACAAATAGGAAGGCTTTGTTCGTATGTTTCTGTCAACATAGCCTAAGTTGAACTTTCCCCCCAAACCTGCTCTTCCTATCCCTCCAGGTAGCCTATCATATCTGATCAGCTGCGCAGACCAGAAACCTGGAAGCCATCCTAGATTTTCTCCCCTTCATCTTTACTCCTCCTCCAACAATTCAAGTCGATTTTTTCTTCTTAGCATTTCAAGAATTCTCTCCCTTCTTCTCACTTTCCTGGACGCCACCAGTTGTAAAACTCACCATTATTTTATGTCCCTCTAAGAGGTTGCAAATCAACTGTGACAATGCTTTCTTACCACTTATAACTTTCATTTTACATTTATTGAAAGTGTAATCGCTTCTCCGCCTTTTGGCTAAGATCAAGTGTATTTATGTACGTATGGCTTTATATCAAATTTCACTCTTGTGCATACATAAAAAGGGAAATAGAAAAGAGTAACATGGTAACAGTATGCCTAAAACTTCACAGAGACTGATTCTTAATGATTCATGATTTTGACACAGTCTTAGATGTCCGTGAATTTCCACACAATGTAGTCCTCTGTGCATGCTATCAAGGGCTTTGGTGATACAGCATTTCCTAAGAGTGTTCCTCTTCTGTCTCTGGAATTTTCTTCTAAGCCTCAAGACACCCATTTTGCAAGTTTTGACGCTGGTGAGCGGGTGTGACAAATACAGTATGACTGCTGTCTGACTAATAGCTATAGTGAAACATCCCAATTTAAGTGTTGAAATGCCAAAAAAAAAAAAAATGCCTCCTAGAATCAATGAAATATAATATTATTCTGCTTCCAGTCTTCTCTTCCTCATATCTGTCCTCTAAGAAACCACCAGAGTGATCTATCCAAATGTCACAACTCTTAAAAACCTTAAACAATTGGTCCTAGAACACAATGCATTGATTATATGTGTTTATCCCATCCTCCTCCTGAAACCACATCAAAATGAAATTTGGAAAAATTGAAAACAAATTATAAGCCCTCAAAGACAAAAAGAACAGGAGGAAATGTTTCTGGCAGTATAGATACTTTTTTTTTTCTTTTTTTTTGAGACAGAGTCTTGCTCTGTTGCCTGGGCTAGAGTGTCACGGCATCAGCCTAGCTCACAGCAACCTCAAATTCCTGGGCTCAAGTGATCCTCCTGCCTCAGCCTCCAGAGTAACTGGGACTTACAGGCCCGGCTAATTTTTCTATTTTTAGTAGAGACGGTGTCTCGCTCTTGCTCAGGCTGCTCTCAACCTCCTGAGCTCTAGTGATCCTCCCTCCTCAGCCTCCCAGAGTGCTAGGATTATAGACGTGAGCCACCACGCCTGGACTAGATCGCTGTTTGTTGTCTTTGCCAGTGGATGTCTAATTGCTACAGGACCATTTGTTGAAAAAAACAATCCTTCCTCCATTGAATTGGTTTTGTGCCTTTGTCAAATATCAGCTGGGCTAATCCCAGCTACTCGTGAGGCAGGAGGATCACTTGAGGCCAGGAGTTTGAGGTTGTTGTGAACTAGGCTGATGCCATGTCACTCTAGCCTGGACAACAGAGACTCTGTCTCAAAAAAAAAAAAAAAATCAGTTGGGCATATATGTGGCTAGTCTACTTCTGGGTTCTCTATTCAGTACCACTGATCTATGTGTCTATCCTCCCACCAATACCACTTTGTCTTGATTACTATAGCTATATAGTAGTAAGCATCAGGTAGAGTTATTCCTCCCTTTTTATTTTGCTTTTTCAGAATTTTTTTAGCTATTCTAGGTTCTTTGTCTAAAAGGACATTTTTAAAACTGTATTTATTCAGGTACAAAGTTACAATTAGACAGGAAGAATAAGTTCTGGTGTTCTATCACACAGTAGGGTGACTATAGCAAATAACAATGTACTATATATTTTAAGATAGCTAGAAGAGATTTTGAATGTTATCACCACAAAAAGATAAATATTTAAATTGATGGATATAATTAGCCTCATTTGATCATTATGCAATGTATACATGCATTGAAACATCACACTCTACCCCATAAATATGTACAATTATTATGTGTCAATTATAAAAAATAATTAATAAAAAATAAAATATATGAGCTGACAAAAAAAGTAAAGACTATCTAAAGACCAAAAGCTAAGTAAAAGCTGGTACCCAAAAAGGTAGCTGAGTCCCAAAGCCTATTTTGTCTTGAGGGCATCTGCTAAAAAGCTGAATTTGAGCATGGTGTCCTCACAGGATGCCACTATGGCATAGGAGAAAAGCCCACGGCTTACCTAAGTTGGGAAATTTAACAGAAGGCCCTTATCATAAAGCCAGAACCTCAAAGGACTGTTTCCTCACGTAAGAGTGTATTCAAAATATGCTAGCACCCACACTGCCCTTAGGGGACTACATAGAAAATTGTTTGTCTGGAACCTATGTGCCTGCTGGAGCTCTTTTATTTTTCTCATTTAAATATTTGCAGAGAGGCCGGGCAAGGTGGCTTAC
Organism: Propithecus coquereli; assembly: GCF_000956105.1. Classification (NCBI taxonomy): domain Eukaryota; kingdom Metazoa; phylum Chordata; class Mammalia; order Primates; family Indriidae; genus Propithecus; species Propithecus coquereli. The sequence goes on along the minus strand of NW_012136525.1, from coordinate 2,970,217 downwards.
CCCTGTAAACCTAGCACTTTAGGAGGCCAAGGCGGGAGGACTGCTTGAGGTCAGGAGTTTGAGACCATCCTGAGCAAGAGTGAGACCCTGTCTCTACAAAAAACAGAAAAAATTAGTGGGGCATGGTGGTGCACACCTGTAGTCCTAACTACTTGGGAGGCTGAGGCAGGAGGATCCCTGGAGCCCAGGAGCTTGCAGTTGCAGTGAGTTGTGATGATACCACTGTACTCCCACCTGGGTGACAAGACAAGACATTGTCTCAAAAAAAAATAATTGAAGAGAATTTATAACCACATGCTGTGGTTTTTCTGCCTAAATTCTTTGTCAATCCTAAAAACAAAATGGCAAGAAATTAAAGTGCTTTTGAGTTGACAGTACCACTAAGCAACTGGCAGACACAATGTAAATCCTTTCTGGATGAACTCATCTTCAATCTAGGCCTTGGGGAATTTCCACACATACAGTTCTAAGAAAAATAAATTGTGGTCAAAAACTGCAAACAAATAAGGAACAAGTTACCAAGAGCAAGAACCAGTAGAGATAGAGACAGGAAATAAGAAAGAAAATTAGAAAATTAAGCCAAATAGTTCAATGTCTGACTAATAACAGTTCTAAAAAGAGAAAACAGGATATGTAAGCAAAAGGGAGAAAAAGGGTGTATATGAGATTAACTATAAGAGAAATACAACTTCCCTTAATTGAAAGCCTTTCCAGATTAAACAGTGTGCTATATGTCTGGAACAAAAAGGAATCACATCAAGACACGTCTTTGTGAAATCTCAGAATGCTACAGAAGATGAGAAGATTCTAAAAACTTTCAAAAAGAGAATAAAAGATGGAACAGGAATCAGAATAGCATCTCAGTACAAGATCGAAAGAAAACAATGTAACAGTGCTTTTAAGAATTTGAAGAAAAATTATTATTAACCTAGCATTCTATACCAGCCAAACTATTGATAAAAGATGAGGGTATGGTGGCACAAGCCTTTAGTCCCAGCCACTAGGCAGGCTGGGGCAGGAGGATCGCTTGAGCCCAGGTGTTTGCAGCTGTAGTGCACTATTATTGCATCTGTGAATGTCAACTGCTCTCCAGCTCCAACAACATAGTGAGACCCTTGTCTCTAAAAAATAGACTAAAAAGACGAGGGCAGAATAAAGACATCTTTCAGAAATGTAAGGAGTCAAAAATTTAACCTCCCTTTCTAACTAGGCGACTACTTACCAGATATGATCTGGTAAACAGGAAAGAGGCAATAGATCTAGAATGTGGGATGCTGGATGCACACACAAAACTGGTGGAAGAAAATGCTTTGAATGGAAGCTATGCCACAGACACAGAAACAACCTGCTGTGACTGAAGCAGGGGATGGGAAATACTGCAGGATAGTCTCCAGGGGGAAAAACTGATAAAGTACCGGACATGTTTAAGCATTTGAAAATATTATGACCAACTATTTTACAGATCTGATGGGCACATAGAAAAAATTAGAGCTGGATACATAAAAAGGAAAAGGAGGCAATTATTAACTTAAGGAAAAACAAAAAGTTGGATAAGAAATAGAAGTTCCCTCACATTTATGTCACCTGATTTTCCACAAAGGCGCCAAGACCATTCCACGGAGAAAGGATAGACTTTTCAACAGATGGTGCTGGGACAACTGGATATCTACAGGCAAATGAAGGAAGCTGAATCTCTGTCTCACACCACATACAAACATTAACTCAAAATATCACAAAAACCTAAATGTGAGAGCTAACGCTATAAAACTCTTTAAAAAGCATAGGTATATGTCTTTGTGACTTTGGAGTAAGTAACGGTTTCTTAGCTATGATATGACAAAGGAACAAGCAACGAAAGAAAAATTAACAGGCCATCATCAAAATTTAACTTCTGTGCTTCAAAGGACATGATCAAGAAAGTGAAAAAAACACCCATAAAATGAGAAAAAAATTTACAAACCATTTATCTGATAAGGTACTTGTAACTAGAATATATATATGAAGAATTCTTACAACTCAATTATAAAGACAGCCCAATTTGAAAATGAGCAAAAGATCTAAACAGGCATTTCTCCAAAGAAGATATATAAATGGTCAATAAGCACAATAAAAAATGGTCCACATCGTTAGCCATCAGGGAAATGCAAATCAAAACCACAATGAGAAATCACTTCACACCCACTAAGATGGTGAAAATAAAAAAGATGGATAACAAGTATTGGCAATAATGTGGAGAAATTGGAACATTTATATGCTGCTGGTGGCAATTCCAAATGATGGATTTTGGAATTTCCAATTTTGAAAAGAGTCCAGCAGTTGTTCAGTTAAACATCGAGTTATCATAATGACCCAGTGATTCCATTCCTAGGTATATACCTAAGAGAAATGAAAACATATGTCCACATAAAACCTCACACATCAATGTTCATAGCAACATTACTTAGAATAGCCAAAAACTGGAAACAACCCAAACATCCATCAACTGATAAATGGATAAAATTAATGTGATATATCCATATAATGGACTATCATCTGGCAATAAAAAGGAATGAAGTATGTACTAATACATGCTACAACATAGGTGAGCCCTGAGAGCACTATGCTAAGTGAAAGAAGCCAGTCATGAAGGATCACATATTGTATGATTATGGAATATCATATGAAATATCTAGAAGAGACAAGAATCTACAGAGGAGGGGAGGGGAGGTTTGGGGGTGACAGCTAAGGGGTATGGGGCTTCATTTTAGAGTGATGAAAATGTTCTAAAATAGATTATGATGATGGATTCACGACTCTTGTGAATTCAGTAAAAGCCACCAAATTGGGTGTATTGTATGGTGTGTGAATTATATCTCAATAAAGATAAAACATTTTTTAAATAAGAAACATAAGTATACCACTTGGCTCAGTAGTAAACAATATTTACAAAGTTGTAATGTCAGTCCATTATTTCAAAGAGACAGAGGCCCTGTCTCTTTAAAGAAAAAAAAAAAAAAAGTTTAGGCTAGACAACTGAATGACACCATATGAAAAAAGAATCTCGGCCACCCCAACTGAGGCACCAGATGTGACTGAAGACATCTTGGACATTCTAGCCCCAGACAAGTTCTCAGCTGAATGCAACCACATCATCGACCCCAACTGACACCAAATGGAGAATTGACCAGCTGAGCCCAGATAACCCAGAGACTATGAATTAATGAATTGTTGTCTTCAGTCATTAAGTTTTAGGGTAGATTTTTATGTAATAATAATTGAAACAGGTACTTAAAGGATTTGGATCAAAAAAGTATTCACCCCAATTTCTCTGCCTTCAAATCCCAATTTGTATCTCTAAATAATTCATTTTTAGTTTGCAATACTACTTTTATTTTTTCAGCTAATAATTTTAAAACATATTTTCATTCATTTTTTTTTCAGATTTTTGTAATTCTTGACAATTACGTACTCCAGAAGAGCGCCATCACCACTTAAATTTGCCAAACTCTGTACTAAATATTTTACCTTAAAATTTTATTTATTTCTCACACAATCTTATGAAGAAAGGACTGTATTATTCCTATTTGACATGCTAAAAAAAATCTAAGGCTCACAGAAGTTAACTACTCTATTTCATAGAGTGGGAGAGCTTAAATTCAAACCCAGACCAGTCTGACTCTAAAACCTATGTTCTTAATCAAGTCTGTACGAGAAACTTACCTATATTGACATAAAAAACCTTCCCAAGGAACACAACACTTTTAGTCCACATAAAAGATTTCTTTAAAAACAATACATCATTCACCCTAACTTGGAATGACCCCTAGAAAATAAATAAAATAAAAAGCAATACATCAATTTTTTTATATTAAACAAGGTCTCGCTGTGGCCAGGCTACAGTGCAATGGCCTCATCATAGTTCACTGCAACCTAGAACCCCCAGGATCAAGTGATCCTGCTGCCTCAGCCTCCCAAGGAGCTGGGACTACAGGGGTATACCACCATGTCTGGCTAACTTTTTAATTTTTCGTAGAGATGGAGGTCTCACTATATTGTCCAGGCTGGTCTCAGACTCCTGGCCTCAAACAATCCCCCCACCTCAGCTAGGATTACAGGCATGAGCCAATGCGCCCGGCCTCAAATGCTGTATTTTACTTGGCAAATATTTATTGAGAACCTCACTATTCTAGGCACTGGAGAATATGAAACATTTTAATCCTAATTGACATACGATTCTAGAAATTGTAGCAACATTTTTTTCCTCTTAATGTCAAAGTTATTTAACTTGATTCAATGCCAAGTAATCATCAAAACATAGAAAGGTAGAATAGTATCATACTATGCCTCATTACAGCTAGACCCCCTCACCATTTCCCAAGGAATTCTACGTTCTATCATGAACCACTCATCACTCTTCTCTTCCCCACTTGAAATGTTCTACCACCTCCCTCTCTACTTACCAAATCCAACCTATTCTATGAAGCCTCTCTTGATTAGGCCAGTCAGACACATTCTCTTATCTAGGGTATTTATTGTCCACTTCAGTGGTTTCCAAACATGGCTAATTAAAATAACCTGAGGACTTTAAAATTAGAATTACCTTAAAATTACAGGAGTCGTACTTTGAAAAAGACTGGAAATAATTTAAATGTCTATCAAAATGGAACTGGTTAAGTCATCATGGTAAAGTGACTATATAAAACAATCTTCAAGTTATATTAAGTGAAAAATCAAGGTACAGAACAGTGTATGGAATCCTACTTATTAAAGAGATAGATATATAAGCTTATGCATGCACAGTATATGTCCAGAAGGGTTAAAAAGACACTTAAGTGGTTCCCTCTGAGAAGAAGCACCAAAAAAAATCAAAACAAAAGATGCTGTCCTTTTTTTTTTCCTTTCAAAAGCAGGTATATTCATGAAAGAACTTTTGTTGTGATTACATTATTCTAACTTTTAAATTTTGCATTGTATTATGGTTTTTTTAATTACTAAAAAAGAACAAAACATAGATGCCCAAGACTCAGCTCACCTCACAATCTTTAGGGGGTAGGACTAGGCTTCTGAAATATTAACCTACCGAGATGATTCTGATGACCAGCCCGGCTTAGTATCCCCCAGCTCTATCACTCACGTGGTACTTAATGCCTCATACTAAAATAGGGAGGGTACCTTACACTTTTTTGTTTCTCCTATGCTTCCCACTCAGATACCTAATAAATATTTTTTGATGAGAGTAGTACAGAAGTATAACTCCATTTTTCTATTAATTTCATTCCAGTGTGGAAGGGTCTTTAGAAACACTTTTAACATAATAGCATTATGGGGCAATTAAAATGACCAATTTCAAAACATGAAGGGTCAGTGTCGAAAAGTGTCAACAACAAAGTATTCTCACCAACTTTTCTTTTTTCAAAGGCCATAGGTATTGCTAGACTGGAAAGGGCAAGTGGCGTGAAGCCCAAACCTAAGACCCTAAGGCTTAAGACTTAGGGATGAGTCAGACTTCACAGTCTATATAAATGAGTAGAAGCAGCATCTAGAGGAAAATAAAGTGTGTAGATACCAAATTCCAAAGAAGCCCCATTTTATTACAGAGAACATATGAAGCCCTTTCCTCACAGACAAAAGCACTGTTCTTCCTCTCCAGGGAAACAGATGAGCCTCTTCCAAAGTTCCCAGCTTTCGCTTCTACCGGTACTTCCCATGTCGGTTAAAGTGTTTGTAGAGATAGCGGATGCGTTTATTAAGGTTGTGCAGGTCATCGATGAACATTCGCTTTCCAACCATTTTCTTCTTTCGGATACAACGCTGCAATTCATTTCCCTTCCAACCGCGAAGCCATTTGGGGCCCCTGATCAGTTCTTTGGGGTGCTTTTCAAAGTTTCCTGTGTAAGAGAACATATTAGTTCCAAGACAAGAAAACCCAGCCTAGAACAGCTAAGCCTTTAATCACAGTTCCATCTTCTTGACAGCACCTATAGAAAAGACTGTATAGTATCAAGGACACAGACTTTGTAGCCAGACTGCTTGGGGTTCAAATTCTGACACTGCCATTTACTAGCTTTAGAAAAATTACTAACTTCTCTGTTCCTCAGTTTCCTTACATGTTAAATGAAAATGTTATTATGAGAGTACTCAGAACAGTGCCGAACGCAATGTAAACAGCCACGTAAGTGTTTGCTCTCACTATTGAGCACAGCACCATCTTCTATACAGGTGAAAAAGATCGTCGTTACAGCGCAATTGCCATTCTGAAATTGTGTACCACGTAGAGTCAAGTCTTACCCAGGATCCCTATGTTGTCATACACCCCGAACATGGCCCTTTTCTCATTCCAACGATCAACCACTTTGGGGGGCGGGAGGGTGAGCCTTACACGGGAAAATCCAGGAATACCTAGGAATGAAGAAGAGAGGGAATGAATGTGAGCCGCCTACTAAAAAGCAGTTCTTCTAGGGGCGTCTACATCAGCCACTTACCCAGAGAGAAGCTTCTGCACGCCAATGGCACCCAGCCCCACAGGCCCCTACTTGCCCCCCAGGAGAGGGTCCCTGCCATTGCTCTAGTCTCTCTCTCAATAGCACACCAAACAAGCCCAAGAATGAAGACCAGACGTGGTCTTCAAGGACAGGGACCGTCCCCGCTGGACTCACACATTTACTAAGCAGGAGGCAGCCATCTTGAGCCTTACCCAGGTACCTCTGGGTGCAAGACCTGCTACAAGCCCCGCCCTCCGGGTTCCGGCCCACGGAGGCCTTGACAACCCGCCCCGCCCAAGTGCTTCCGGATTGCCCGCCGGAAGTTTTGAAACGCCAGGAGAGTTGAGTTCTGCGCTTCGTCGCTGTCTAGGACGCCACAAGACTGTAATTTCAAGACAATTCACCCTTTCTGGTTCCTTTGGCGTCCCTCAACTGTGAGGGAAATGAAGGTCCAGAACTTGGAACCCGGAGTGTTCAAAGACTCTGTGCCTCACACCGGTCTTGCGCTGTAGCTGTTTTTATTACCCCCCCGTTTTACTACAGGGAAGGAAATCTGAGGCCCAGCGGGTGAAGTGACTTGCTGGACGTCACTGCGCGGAGATGAAACCCGGATTGGAGCCCATGCCTTCTAACTCCCAGCTGGGACGGCCTCCTGTCCTGGGGATGACCGAGTTCACTATTGCAGGGGCACTACCACTGCCCATCTAGGGACGCGACATCTCGGGCGGGCCCTACTAAGTCCTTCTCCCAGCCGACTGGGGCGAAGGGAGAACCCTGTGGGGAAAGAACCGACAGGCGAGTGGGCGCCGGAAGGTGGGCGGGAGCCTGAATCTTGCCCCGGCCCCTGGCGGCGCGGCCCCGGCGCTCTGGCTCTTGCGCCGTGACTGGCCGGCCTCTCCAGCGAGCGTCGCGATTGGTCCCCTTGCGGCCGTTGAGATTTGAACTCCGTATTTGTGGCTTCGCCCGCGCGGCGCTTGGCTCAGAGGCGGGCCTTTGCCTCCGCCTGCCGGTGATTGGTCAGTTTCCCCGCCGACTTGAAAATTGCCTCGCTGATTGGTGCGTATTGTGCACTCGTGTTTTTACCTTCCATTTCAGCCCGACTTCCAGAGTCCGAATAGCGACGGGTGAGGTCCCCAGGTAAGGTGTGGTGTTAATAGGGAGCAGGCCTTGAAAGACTGGGAAAATGGGATACGGGGTAGTATGACGCAGTAGCCGGCAATATACAATAGGCAGGGAGGTCTAATAGTATCCTTGGGGCGCGATGTGGTACAATGGTAAGTCTGACAGATCCGCAACGGAGTGTGTTAAGCTTAACCTTTCCTAGCTTCAATTGCTTCATCTGTAAATTGGGTTGTATTATTATGCACTCCATGGTATTGAGATTAGGAGATTTAGACTGTATATGACATATTCAAATAGCCTAACAGAACCTGGCACAAAATAAACAAATAACCGGTGTTCATGCTCTTCCCATCCTTGTGCAGAAAACCCACTAGCCTTTGCAGGGGCAGTGTGCTGGCCTCAGGTGAGACCAGACCATTCTCTCTATACTTAAGGGGCTTTGCACATAAAAATGGAAATAGTAATGCTAACTTTACACATTGCTATGCAAATTACAGTTTTTTAAACACCTTTATACCTCTTAATTCATTTGATCATCAGAGAAACTTTATGAAGTAATCAGAGATGAGTAACCCTGTTTTATAGATAAGGCCCAGGGAGTTCAGAGACACGACCAAGTGGCAGAGTCACTACTAGAACTGGATTCTAGTCCAAGGTTGATCTCATATCCTTTAAGATAATGTTATCAGCTTGCTGTAAAACTAAAAATCTTTATATATTGGAGGTGGGAAAAATAATATAACCAGATAAAAAGACAAGTCTTGGATATAGACCCTGACCTTTTCACTGTTCGGTTTCCAGCCCTGTGAGCCAGTGAGAGAAGGATGTCTCCCCTGTGTGAGTTCCATCTCCCCTTATCCCCAGAGGAGTTGCTGAAAAGTGGAGGGGTGAATCAGTATGTTGTGCAAGAGGTACTGTCCATTAGACATCTACCTGCACAGCTTAGAGGTAAGACTCATTGCTGCCATTGTACCTAGCACTTCCGAACAACCATCCCATATGTATTAATAATTACTACATTGTCATTTCTCTTGCACTATACCATGAAGTTCCATGAGGAAAGTGTCTCCAACAGTCTTGGTGTACATAGTTACTGTTTGGGGAAATATTCTAGATCTTTACCCTTAACCATATATCAGAATAAAGTCCTGGTGTATTTAAGAGTTAGAGGAGAAGGCTGGGTATGGTAGCTCACACTTGTAATCCCACCACTTTGGGAGGCTGTATTGGGAAGATCACTTGACGCTAGGAGTTCAAGACTAGCTTGGGCAACATAGCAAGACTCTTTCTCTGCAAAAAATAATAAAAATTAGCTGGGTGTGGTGGTGCATACCTATAATCCCAACAACTCGGGAAGCTGAGGGGGAAGGATTGCTTGAGCCCAGGAGTTCAAGATTACATTGAACTATGATCATGCCACTGTACTTCAGCCTAGGTGACAGATCCTCAGGGATTTAACCTGATCTGTTTTAGGTAACACTTTTTTTTTTTTTAGACAGAGTCTCACTCTGTTGCCTAGGCTAGAGTGCTGTGGCATCAGCCTAGCTCACAGCAACCTCAAATTCCTGGGCTCAAGCAATCCTCCTGCCTCAGCCTCCTGAGTAGCTGGGAATGCAGGTGTGCCCCACCACGCCCAGCTAATTTTTTCTATTTTTAGTAGAGATGGGGTCTCACTCATACTGAGACTGGTCTTGAACTCCAGACCTCAAGTGATTCTCCCGCCTTGGCCTCCCAGAGTGCTAGGATTACAGGTGTGAGACACTGCACCCGGCCTAGGTAACACTTCTTTAGAGTCTAGATATCTTGCTTCCAAGATGTTCAATAATGAAAAAAATATATATGTACCACTGCAACACTGTTACAATATATGTACAGTGCAATTACCTACTGAAACCTGTAAATGACCAAAGATAACTTATACTTTACCAAGAAGACCGCATAATGTCACTGTACTTGTTGGAAGTGGTCTAGTATCAGTTAAATTGCTTTGGAGAGGTAGGAAGAATAAAGATTCTGGAGCCAGGTTGCCTGGATTTGAATCCTGGCTCTACCACTCTGACCTTGGACAACTTAATTCCCTCTGTGCCTCAGTTTCCTTGTCTATAAAGATAGGGATGATGATCATGGACTTCATTTATTATCTCCCGCAAGAAGAAGGGTTGGATAATACAGCAGGATGATAATATGGCCCCAGCTTGCCTCTTCTTGGCCTTTCCCTCTTGATTGCTAGGTGATGGTTTCTTGCGCTGATACTCAGGGAAAAATGAATTTTCTATCTTGTGCTTTTTCTTCTTTTTTAAAAATTTTATCCAAAACTTCTCAACAGACTTAGCCAGAATTAAATCATGTGCCTATTTCTCTAACTAATTATAGTCTTGCATCATTTAACAAGGATACGTTCTGAGAAATGTGTCTGAGAAATGTATTGTTAGGCAATTTTGGTCATGCAGACATCACAGAGTGTACTTACACAAACATAGATGGTAGTGCCTACTATACACCTAGGTTATGTGATACAGCCTGTCGCTTCTAGGCGACAAACCTGTACATCATATTACTATACTGAATATCATAGGCAGTTGTAACAATGGTACAATGGTAAGTATTTGTGTATCTAAACATAGAAAAGGTACGGTAAAAATACAGTATAAAAGATTTTAAAAATGTTACGCCTGTATAGGACATTTACCATGAGTTGGGCTTGCAGGATTGGAAGTTGCTGGGGGTGAGTCAGTGAGTGCAAAATGAACGCAAAGGCCCCTAGCACATTACTGTACACTTAGGCTATACTAAATTTATTTATTTTTATTTTTTTTTCTAAATTTATTTTTAAAAATTTTCTTTGTGCAATAATAAATTAACCTTAGCTTGCTGTAACTTTTTTACTTTTTCATTTTTTTTTAACTTTTTGACACTTTTGGTTTAACTTAAAACACAAACACATTATACAGCTATACAAAAATATTTTTTCTTTTTAGCCTTATTTTATAAGTTTTTTTTCACCTTTTTTTCATTTTTAAAACGAATACACAAACACACACATTAGGCTAGGCCTACATAGGGTCAGGATCATCAAGAGATCACTAAGCGATAGGAATTTTTCAGCTCCATTATATTCTTAAGGGACTGGTTTTGTCCATTGCTGTCCAGTGCTGTCCATATTTGACCAAAATGTTGTTATACAGCACATGACTATACTGGTAAGCAAAGTGGAATTACCTCAATGGGCTAAACTGATAGAGATTATTACCTAGGAGCCTCCCTAAACCTGAACATGTTACTATTTGAGAAGCAAGCAAGAAGGCTCAGTGTGGAAGTCAGCTGATAGATGGCCAACCAATAATGTCCATAGATGTACTATTCTGTCAATATTGTGTGGATATATGCATCACCAATTGCACATACTATAATATATACTGTAACAAATTGTTCTTTAATTATTACAGTGCATCATTTTTAAAATGGTCACTCTTCCTTAAGAGTTCTTTTTAAAACAATTGCCTTGCTTTGATGATTTTTGTGTTTAGAACCCTAAATACAAGTTCTATAAATACATAAGATCAAATCATTTAATTCATTCAACAGGTATTTACTAATCATTTACTATGTGCCAGGCACTGTTCTAAGCACTGTTTACAATAGTAAACAAAACAGAGTTCTTTCTCTCAAGGCTCTCAGCAAGTAATAAACTAGTAAATGTGGAGTACAGTAGTCCCCCTTATCCAAGGAGGATATGTTCTAAGGCCCCCAGTGGATACCTAAAACTGAATAGTACTGAATCCCATATATACTATATTTTTTTCTATATCTACATACCTATGATAAAGTTTAATTTACAAATTAGGTACAGTAAGAAATTAACAATAATAATAATAAAATAGAACAATTATAACTGTATGCAGCATCACTACTCTTATGCTTTGGGACCATTATTAAGTAAGATAAGGGTTAGTTGAACACAAGCCCAGTGACAGTAGATCTGATAACCAAGACAGCTACTAAGTAACTAACACACATATACAGCATGGATATGTTGGACAAAGGGATAATTCACATCCTGGGCAGGAAGGAGCCGGACAGTGTAAGGTTTCATCATGCTACTCAGAGTGGCATCCAACTTAAAACTTATGAATTGTTTATATCTGGAATATTTCATTTAATGTTTTTGAACCATAGCTGACCACAGGTAACTGAAACCATGGAAAGTAAAACCACAGATAAGGGGGGATTGCTGTATGTCAAGTGATTATAACAGCCAAGGAGAAAAATAAAGCAAGGTAAAGAAGATAGGGTGTGCCAGAGTAGGGACTGCCATTTTGCGTTAGATGACCAGAGAAGGCTTGCTGATAGGTCACATTTGGGCAGAGACCTTAAGAAAGTAAGGAAGTGAACTATGCACATTCTCAGGGAAGGGTATTCTAAGCAGATGGAAAAGCCAAGGCAAAGGTCCTGAGGTGGGCAAATGCCAATGTATTTGGAGTGGAGTCAGCTTGGAGAAAAAGGTCAGGCAGGAAGTGGTACAGTTTATTCTAGAGTCTTGCTCCTCAAAATGTGGTCCTTAGATCAGCAGCATTAGTATGGTGTTCTGAGAGCTTATTAAAAATGCAGGATGTCAAGGGCCACCCTAGAACTACCGAATCAGGAAATCTGCATTTTAAGAAGATCCCAAGGTCATTTGGATAAACATAAGTTTGAGAAGTACTGATCTCTAGTGCCTTGCAAAGTCATGGTAAAGACTTTAGCTTCAGTGTGAGTGAGCTTGAAAGCCGTGGGTTTTGAGCATGGGAGTGACATGGTCTGACATTTTAAAAGTATCCCCGTCTACTGTGTTGAGTAAAGACTGCAAGAGGCAAGGGAAGAAATAGGAGACTAGTTAATAGAATACCAAGTAAATTGGACTGGAGTGATAGCAGTGGGGGTGGTGATAAAAGGTTGGATTCTGAATATATTTTGAAAATAGAGCCAATAGGATTGTTGATGTGTTAGATTTGTAGAGTTAGAAAGTCTGGGATGATTACAAATCTTTTTTACTTGAGCAAGTAGAAGAATGGAGTTGCCATTTACTGAGATGGGATAGAATATGGGAGGAACAGACTTAGACTGTTGATTTTATGAGTATGGAGATTTCATCTAAAGATATATATTTGGGATTTAATATTCAGCCTGTAGACAGCATTTAATGCCATGAGATTGGAGTGAGTGTAGATGGAGAGGAGAAGCAGTTTGAAGACTAAGACCTGAGATAGTCCAACATTTAGAGGCCGAGAAGATGAGGAAGAACCAGTACAAGAAACTAAGGAACAGTCATTGGGACAGAAAGTGATTAAAGGAGCTAAATGGCAGCTAAATTAAGAGAATGTTTCAAAAACAGGAGAGATCAACTAACTGCAAATTAATTACTGGATTTATTGATGTGGTGGTTGCTGGTAACCTTGACAAAGCTGTTTCAAAGGGGGGGTGGGGGCAAAAGCCTGATTGTATTATAATAGGTTGATGAGAAAATGGAAGGAGAGGAATTAGAGATGATGAATTTATATAACTGGTTCTTTTAAGATGGGCAGCATTACATGTGTGTACGCTGAATGGTAATGATCAGAGGGAAAAGCTGATGATGCAGGAGGAAGAGGGAACAATCATTGGAGCAATATCCTTTAGTAAGTAAGAGAGTATATGATCTGGTACACTAAGGCAGGAGACAACTTTGTTAGAACACAGACAGTTTATTCACAGTAGCAAAAAAGGCAGAATGTATGGGCACAGATGCAAGTAGTGTAGACAAATAGAGAGCTTGCAGCAGTTCAAAGTTCTCTTCTGTCTGCTTCTGTTTTCTCAATAGGAAGGGAAAGCCTTTAACTGAGAGTGACTTTGGGAAGAAGGTCATGATGTATGAGCAGAGGAAAGATACGAAATAATTGCCTAGAAGAAAATGAATAGACCTGGGAATTTGTAACAGGAAATATGAAGGGCCCACTTGAGGTTACTGGTCGTGAGTTTAAAATGAGAGTCCTCAGCATGTTTGTTTATTTTTCTTAGGCCATTTTTATTTGTGTAGTTACATGAATGGGGTAAGCAGACAGTTGATTTAACCTAGATTTGCTAGGGGAGTAAATTTTGGGGTTTTTTTTTCATGTTTATTTTTTTATTTTTATTTTTTATTTTTGGAGACAGAGTCTCATTCTGTTGCCTGGGCTAGAGTCCTGTGGCGTCATCCTAGCTCACAGCAACCTCAAACTCCTGGGCTCAAGCAATCCTTCTGCCTCAGACTCCCGAGTAGCTGGGACTACAGGCATTCACCACCATGCCTGGCTAATTTTTTCTATATATTTTTAGTTGTCCAGCTAATTTCTTTCTATTTTTAGTAGAGACAGGGGTCTCGCTCTTGCTCAGGCTGGTCTCGAACTCCTGACCTCAAGTGATCCTCCTGCCTCGGCCTCCCAGAGTGCTAGGATTACAGGCATGATCCACCGCGCCCGACCCATGTTTATTTTTTATTTACTTTTTTATTTTAAACTATTACAGGAATACAAATGTTGAGGTTACATATATTGCCTCTGCACAGCCCAAGTCAGAACTACAAGTGTGCCCATCCCAGACAGCGTACAACGCACCCATTAGATACGAATTTACCCATCCCCTCCTCCCCCCTCCATCCTGCCTGACAGCCAATGAATGTTACTTGCATATGTACACGTAAGTGTTGATCAATTAGTACCAATTTGATAGTGAGAACATGTAGTGCTTGTCTTTCCATTCTTGTGATAATTCACTTAGAAAAATGGGCTCTAGCACCATCTAGGATAATACAAGAAGTGTTAGTTCACCATTGTTTTTTGTGGCTGAGTAGTACTCCATCGTATATATGTACCACATTTTATTAATCCACTCATGTATTGATGGGCATTTGGACTGTTTCCACATCTTTGCAATTGGGAATCGTGCTGCTATAACCATTCAAGTGCAAATGTCTTTATTATAGGATGACTTTTTTTTCCTTTGGGTAAATACCCAGTAGTGGGATTGCTGGATCAAATGGTAGTTCTACTTTTTAGTTCTTGGAGGCTTCTCCATACTACTTTCCACAGAGGTTATACTAGTTTGCAGTCCCACCAGCAGTGTATGAGTGTTCCTATCTCTCCACATCCAGACCAACATTTGTTGTTTTGGGACTTTTTGATAAAAGCCATTCTCATAGGGGTTGAATGATATTTCACTGTGGTTTTGATTTGCATTTTCCTGATGATTAGAGATGTTGAGCATTTTTCATGTTTCTTGGCCATTGGTCTATCTTCTTTTGAAAACTTTCTGTTTGTGCCCTTTGCCCAGTTTTTAATGGGGTTGTTTGAGTTTTTTCTTACTGATTTTGCTGAATTCTATATAGATCTAGTTATTAGCCCTTTATCAGATATACAGCATGTAAATATTTTCTCCCATTCTGTAGGTTATCTGTTTGCTCTAGTGATAGTTTCTTTGGCTGTGCAGAAACTTTTTAATTTGATCAGGTTCCATTTATTTATTTTTGTTGTTGCTGTGATTGTTTTGGGGGTCTTCATAAATTCTTTGCCTAGGCCAATGTCTATAAGAGTTTTTCCAACATTTTCTTCTAGAATTCTTAGGGGTTTGTGCTTTACGTTCAAGTCTGTTGTCCATCATGAGTTGATTTTTGTGAGAGGTGAGAGATGAGGATCCTATTTCAGTCTTCTGCATGTGGCTATCCAATTTTCCTGGCACCATTTATTGAATTGGGATTCTTTTCCCCACTTTATGTTCTTGTCTGCTTTGTCAAAGATCAGATGGTTTATATAAGGATGGTTTTATGTCTGGGTTTTCAGTTCTGTTCCATTGGTCTATGTCTTTGTTCTTGTGCCAGGACCATGCTGTTTTGGGTACCATAGCCTTGTAGTATAGCTTGAAGTCTGATAAATTGATGCCTCCCAATTTGTTCTTTTTGCTTAAGGTTGCTTTGGCTATACGAGGTCTTCTCTGGTTCCATACGAAACATAAAATTACTTTTTCTAGATCTGAAAAATCTGAAATCTGAAAAATGATGTTGGTATTTTAATAGGGATTGCATCGAATCTGTAGATCACTTTGGGTAGTATAGACATTTTAACAATGCTGATTCTGCTGACCCATGAGTATGGTTTTCCATGTGTTTGTGTCCTCTGCTTTTTTCCTTACTCAGTGTTTCATAATTCTCCCTATAGCGGTCCTTCACCTCCTTAGTTAAGTGTATTCCTAGGTATTTGATTTTCTTTGTTGCTATTGTGGAAGGTATTGAGTCTTTGATTTGGTTCTCAATTTGACTATTGTTGGCATATATGAATGCTAGTGATTTGTGTACATGAATTTTGTAAGCTGAGGCTTTGCTGAACTTATTATGTATTGTTAATTAGTGGAAAAAGTTAGAAGTATAATGATGTCTAATAATAGGAGAATAGTAACTTAATTAAGATACATTCAATGGAATATTATGTGGCCATTAAAAAATTGTTTACAGGCTACGTGTGGTTGCCCACGCTTATAATCGTAGAACTTCGAGACAGCAGAATTGCTTGAGGCCAGGAATTCGAGATCAGCCTGGGGTAATATAGCAAGACCCTGTCTCTACAAAAAATAAAAAAAATTAGCAGAACATGGCACACACCTGTAATCTCAGCTACTCAGGAGGATGAGGCATGAGAATGGCTTGAGCCCAGGAGTTCAAGGCTACAGTGAGCTATGATTGTACCACTACACTCCAGCCTGGGCAGTAGAAGAATACACTGTTTGTTAAAAATATATATTTATATGCTTATTGTAATGCTAAATTTTAAAAAGCAGAACACAGAAGTGAATATGTGATATGAACTCAACAATGGAAATACTGTACATACAAAGTAGACTGGAAAAAATCAACCAAATGAACAGTTGCTTGTTCTTTCTCTTTTCCATTTCTCTGTATTTTCCATATTATAGAAGAAGGTTTTTTAAGAGTGGCTAAGAGCTATATATACTGAGTTATATTATGTGCTGTCTTAGTCCATTTTGTGCTGCTATAACAGAATACCTCAGGCAGGATAATTTATAATGAACAAAAATTTATTGGCTCACAATTTTTTCTAGAGGCTGGGAAGCCCCAATTCAAGGCACTAGTAACTGGCAAAGACCTTGTTTCTTCGTCCTCGTGGAGCAGAAGGCAGAGGCCTCAAGAGCAAATATACTCCTGAGAGCCCTTTTCATAATGGTATTAATTTATTCATGAGGATGAAGTCCTCATGACCTAAACACTTCCTATTAGGTCCTACCTTCCAACACTGTCACATTGGAGATTAAGTTTCCAACACATGAATTAGGGGGGACACATTCAACCATACCATGTACTAAGTATAGTTGTGACTGCTTTGCCTGGATAATCTTGCCAAATCTTTACATACACATAAACAGTTGACCCTTGAACAATGTGGGAGATAGGGGCACCAACCCTTATGCAGTTGAAAATCCACTTAAAACTTTTGACTCCCCAAGAACTTAACTACTAATAGTATACTGTTGACTGGAAGACTTAACAACATAAACAGTTGATTAACACATATTTTGTGCGTTACGTGTATTATTTACTGTATTCTTACAATAAAGTAAGCCAGAAGAAAGAAACTGTTGTTTAGAAAATCATAAGGAAGAGAAAATACATTTATAGTACTGTACCATATTTATTGATACTGTAAGTTAACCACATCTGTTTACAAGATGAATCAACTGTCTAAAATGGCAGCAACTGCAGCTGCAGACCTCAGTCTACAGTACATATCAATCAGTTCAACTTTTTCTTGTAATGTTATAACTTTGCTCCTTGGAAGCACGTTCAGCATCAGTAGTGGCACTTGATGTGGGTCTCATGGTATTATTTAAGGCCCATGATATTGTACTAAACACAATGAAAAATATGGAAAACTGTGAGAGATCACTTTTTATATTGTGATACACAATTTACTGGAGAGATGAACTGCTCACACAGTGATGATTAGCATCACAGTGTTTTAAGCGGATACTTAAAACATAACACAATAGCAACAGGAGGTGGCTATGAAATTATTACATTAGTACAGTATACAGTAACGTTAATTTTATGCAGTTATGATTTTTTTATTTTTTAGAGATGGAGTCTCACTCTGTTGCCCAGGTTGGAGTGCAGTGGTGCAATCATAGCTCACTGCAGCCTTAAACTCATGGGCTCAAGCAATCCTTCTGCCTCAGCCTCCCAAGTAGCTGGGATGACAGGTGTATGCCACCATAACTGGCTAATGTTTCCTATATTTTTTTTAAAGATGAGACCTTGTTGTGTTGCCCAGGCTGGTATCGAACTCCCAGGCTCAAGCAATTCTCCCATCTCAGCCTCCCGGGTTGCTTGGGTTACAGGCATGAGCCACTGCACCTGGCTTGCTGTTATGATTTAATATTGCATCTTTATGTTTGTTTTACATTTCTCTTAGACTGAAAATGTCATGGTCTATGTATGCATAAGTTCTGATAAATTTTAACTTTTTATAGTGGATTTGTGTATATTTTATGGTAGTAAATGATAAAATAAATTAGTATCTACATCTTTTTATGCATTCATGACATACCTAACTTTTCCTTAATTTATTTGATATTTCTAGCTATGTAGTTCATCCGCAAGTTTTTTCAAATTGTCAAAAATTTCCACAAATTTTTCCAATGTATTTATTGAAAAAATCTGCATATAAGTGGGCCCATGCAGTTCAAACTCTATTGTTCAAGGATATATATATATATATATATTGTTCAAATATATGTATGTATACATATATATATTTCCTACTTTTCTCCACTGAGAGGGCCTAAAGGCAATGATACTGTTATATCAGTGAGCCTAAGTAGTGCCTAGAGTTTGGTTTCTACATACCATTCTCCCATAAAAGGAGCCAGGACTCCATTGAGAATGGTTGATTCCAGGACTGGGCCAAGGAAGTTACAAGATGAGTCTGGAACATCTTGTAGTACAAAACAATAAGGGAGCAAAAAAATGAAGGGAACATGTCCAAAGGACACAGGCCAGGTTGAAGGAGCTCCCAGTGAGCAAGTATGGGACAATTTGTGCAATAAAATAAATAGTAATGGATTAAAATGCAGAATAAAAGAAATATCCATGAGTCCATTCTGTTATAAGTAACTTAATAAATAAATAAATTAAGGGAAAGGAACAGCTTGTCTTTATAGTAGCATTCCCCCTAGTAAGTATAGAAGGAATAATGGAGGTAGAAAATTACCATTTAGTAAACATCACAGCAATAATTGTGGCAGGCAAGAACCAACCATGGATGCTTAAATTACTGGGCAAATAATGTAACCTGAACTAGGATATTTACATAGTTTCAAAGTATCTTCCCACAAGATACTTACTAATTGCAAAGGGGAAAATAACTTTACAATGGAGAAATGTGGCAAACACTACCAAGTGATCAAAGTTAACATCATCTGTAATAAGACATTGACATCATCAGGTACCTCTTGATAAGATGGGTGAGAAAGATACAACCTCCCTTCTGCATTAGTCTTGCCAAAAATGTATGACCTCAATCTAGTCATGAGAAAACATGCAAACCCAAATTGACACACATCCTACAAAATAACTGACAAGTACTCTTTTGAAAAGTGTCAAGATCCTTAAAGACAAAGATTGGAGTAGACTAAGGAGACTTGATAACAAAGTGCATTGTGGGATCCTAGACCAGAAAAAGGACATAAATAGGACAGTTAGCAAAATTCAAATAAGGTCTGTAGATTCAACAGTAATTCAATAGTATTGAATTAATGTTAACTTCTTGGTTTAGAATAAATACTTGTAAGACTGTTTATGTTATATAAGATTTTAAGATTATCTGGGTGAAAGGTATAGAAACTCTATACTGTTTTTCTCACTTTTTTGTAATTTCAAAACAAAAAGTTAAAAAGATCTTGTATTTGTAGTTCATTACTAACCACTGTAAGTTGGACAAATCAAATAACCAATTTAAGACATAAAATAGGCTGTCTGCTTTATCTACTTCACTTGAAGCTTAAGTGAGGCTTTAACTGTAAAATGTAAGATGTCATTATTATTATTATTATAGGTTACATTGAAGTGAATTGTTTGTGTCCTTTTGTGATTCTGCCAATAAAAGCAATAAACCCAGTTTTCTGCCATCGGTAGAATTTACAAAAAAGGCCTCCCTCCGCTTCAAATTCGTCAGCTTTTTTCATCTTTATAGCATTTCAGGCTGCCTTCCGAGCTCAGGGACCCCTGGCTATGCTGGAGCACTTTGATACTATCTACAGCATTTTACAGTAAGTGAAATACCCAGCTGATACTTTATAAAGAGCTGGTGGCTATTTGTCATAACTTTGTATGTTAGTCCTGAAATTCCAAATTATAGGTTCACTGATAAATGCTTCTGGGTGCTGATATCTCTACTGATGCGCATTTACCCAACTTACCACCATATTTATTCAGTTGAACAATTTCACATGTAATTTTAAGCATTAGATTCCTCAGATTAGATCTGATCTGTTAGAATGGGCTCTGCAGGCTCCTCCCTGTCTCACCCCTACACTTTCTTTCCCTCATAGTCACTTTCGAAGTATAGATCCTGGCCTCAAAGAAGATACTCTGGAATTCCTGATAAAAGGTGTTTATGGATCAGGGGGTAGGGGGTGGACGGTATTTTTTGTTTTTGTTTACTGTCTCCTACATTTATTAGCCACGTGATGATATCAAGGCTGTTGTGATTCAGTTGGTTTGGCTAAGCCCAGGGACCTTTGACCTATTAAGGTCTGTAATCTTGGTGGGCAATACAGAGTTATGTGTGTTCACTGTAAGGGCAGACCAACAAGAACTTTTTCCTACTTTTGAGCTACCTCTTTTTAATAGGGGTAATTCTTCCAGTTGCCAGGGAGAAATCGTGGTAACTGGAGTGAGAGAGTAGTAACAGGGCACGTTCATGGTATCAGGGTCAAGGGTCCCAAAGGACTTAGCTTGTGTATGGCCACTGAGAGATGAAACACAGATCTTTGGTAATCTGATGGCTGCAAGGGATGGGTGTTTTGAGCTTGGGATATATGAAGAAAGTGAATGACACCAACTCCCAGATTCTGTCCTTCACAGTGGTATCCCGCCACTCCCAGGAACTTCCAGCCGTCCTGGATGATAAAACTTTAAGTTTATCAGATAGAAATGCCCATCTAAATGCCCTCAAAATGAACTGTTATACTCTGATACGCCTCTTGGAATCCTTTGAGACTATGACCAGCCAGACAAGCCTCATGGACCTGGACCTTGGTGGGAAGGTAAGTTAGAGTTTCTGACTGACTTTATGTCGGGTCCCGGGGGGTGGGGAGATGCTAGGAAAGAAGGGAATCCAATGCTCTGAGAATCCTTTCTGTCTTCGTTTAGGATTTAGGAGGAAGTACTCAAAAGTATCACAGCATTTCCTTCCCTAACAAGTAGCATTTTGGAACTTGTAACAATTCTTCTATATTACCTTCTACCTCGTCTTGATACTGGATAGTTCGGGTAGTCAGAATGGCATGTCTTGACCTTCTTTTTCCCTTATTTTTTCCAAAATGTATACATAATCTTTTTTAGGGTAAGAAAGCCCGTACCAAGGCAGCCCATGGCTTTGACTGGGAGGAAGAGAGGCAACCAATTCTTCAGCTTCTAACACAGCTGCTCCAGTTGGACATTCGTCATCTGTGGAACCATTCAGTAATTGAAGAGGAATTTGTCAGGTGGGTAGTTAAGATGGTTACAGATAATAATGAGCTGTGAGCAATGGGGGCTCTATTGTTAGATATGCCTTTTAAATACTTCATTTCATGCCTCAGTTCTGTCTGTAATACATAGAAGTATAATCATAACATGGAGTTGTTAGGAATTAGATAATTGAATGTTAGAAACTGATGTGAATTTCTCTCATCTCTAATGCCCATTTATTTATTCATTAAACAGTATTTACTGAGAATCTCTTAGATGCATGGCTGGCATCATCATAGGTACTGCAAACAAAAATTTCTGCCCTCTTGGAGGTTGTATTGTAGAGTAGAAGGCAATTTAAAAATAAGTAAAATATGTAATATGGTTTATGGAACAAAATAGAGAAGGGGCATGGGAAGATCGATGGAAGAGGATTGTGATTTTAAATCAGCTATCCTAGCAAGACCTCTCTGAGATGGTGACATTTAAGCCAGACGCGCAGAAGGTGAATGAGAGCTATGAGAATATCTGGAGGAACAGCAAGGGTAAGGAAAAGGAATGGCACATGCAAAGATCCTGAGGAGGGAGCGTGTCTAGCATGTGCAAGCAAAAGCAAGAGGCCAGAGAGATGGCAGCTAAGAGAGGGTGAGAGGGGTAGGCTGCAAGGTTAAGGGAGCAGTGGGGAGCCAAACTGGAGATCCATGTAGGCCATCTTGGTGACTTTGACATTTCCTCAGAGTTAGATGGAGCCACTGGGGGGTTCTAAACAAGGCAGTGAGGTGATCTGACTTGTACTTTAACAGGCTATATTCTATTCATCCTGGCTATTCTATTGAAACAGACTGTGAAGGGAAAGGCGGAGGCAAGAAACCACTTAGGCTATTCTAATAACTCAGCAAGAGATGATGATCGCTTAGACCAAGGAGTGGCAGTGAAGATGGGAAAAATAGTTGGCTCTGTACTTTTTTTCTTAAGGTAGAGCTTACAGGATTTGCTGATGGATTAGGAGTGAGTTGTGTGAGAGAGTACAGTCAAGGATGACTCACTCTCTGAGGGTTTTGGCCTAAGCATTTGGAAGACTGGAGTTATTGGTAACTGAGATATGGAGAAGGCCTTGAGTACGTGTTTTGGGGGGAAGACCAGAAATTCTGTTTTGGACATACAAAGTTTGAAGTGCTTATTAAACATCCAAGTAAAGTTGTCAGATTCAGCTGTTGAATTTATAGATCTGGAGTTCAGGAGAGAGATCTGAGCTAGAAATAAATGTTTGGAAATATATGGTATTCAAAGCTATGAGACTGAAATTACAAAAGTGTGACTAGATGAGAGCAGAAATCCAAGGACTGGTACCCTAGGGCACTCTGGCATTAAGAGGAGGAGGAGATGACAAGCAACCAGCCAAAGAAATTTAGAAGGGAGCCTGGCGTCCTGGAAGCCAAATGAAGCATATGTTTCAAGGAGAATGTGAGTGATCAACCATATCAAAATGCAGCTGAAAGGTCAGTTAAGATGAGGATTGTGGCCTGGCACAGTGGCTCACGCCTGTAATCCTAGCACCCTGGGAGGCCAGGGCGGGCGGATCGATCGCTCAAGGTCTGGAGTTCGAGACCAGCCCAAGCAAGAGCAAGACTCCGTCTCTACTAAAAACAAATTAGCCGTACAACTAAAAATATATAGAAAGAATTAGCTGGGCATGGTGGCGCATGCCTGTAGTCTCAGCTACTCGGGAGGCTGAGGCAGAAGGATCGCTTAAGCCCAGGAGTCTGAGGTTGCTGTGAGCTAGGCTGACCACAGCACTAGCCCGGGCAACAGAGCAAGACTCTGTCTCAAAAAAAAAAAAAAAAAAAAGATGCGGATTGAATCAGACATTATATTTAGCAATGAGAAGTTGTCGGTGACTTTGTCCTATCTTTTATCATATATTCAGTTTCCTTAGTCAGCGTGATAACTGGCTGAAAATTGGTAATCTTGAAGGAAGGAGTACCTATCTGGGGTCAGCAAAGCAACTCGGTGTATAGAAAGCAATAGATAAAATAAAGAAAACTAAAAGACCCTGACTTCAAGGGCAGTAGGGACAGAATGAATGAGGAAAGGCCCTCATGTGATTGAATCCAGACAGCTGATTTCATCATCTCAAACTCTTCCTTTCTCAGTTTGGTTACTGGCTGTTGCTACCGCCTTCTGGAGAATCCCACCATTAGTCACCAGAAGAACCGCCCCGTCCGAGAAGCCATAACACACCTGCTTGGTGTGGCCTTGACACGTTATAACCACATGCTCAGTAAGTTATCCCTCTGCTTTGCCCCACCTTCTTCATTTTGCCCACAATTTCTCATGTTTAGTACTTCCACAGGTGCCACTGTGAAGATCATCCAGATGCTGCAGCACTTTGAACACCTGGCACCTGTCCTGGTGGCAGCTGTGAGTCTGTGGGCAACTGATTATGGAATGAAGAGCATTGTGGGAGAGATTGTAAGGTGACTCTTCCTTCTCAAAGTTTCTAATTCTCATTTTCCTTAAAGATGGGATAAAGAAAGAATAGAAATACAGTCTCCATGAAACAGCAGATTCCTTCAGATATTAGATATCAGTCTTACCTTCCCTTACTGGGAACTGAATAATTGAACTATCTTGCTATTACTTTGTTTTCTTCCCTGTGTAGAGAGATTGGACAGAAGTGTCCCCAGGAGCTGAGTCGGGACCCTTCTGGGGCAAAGGGCTTTGCAGCCTTCCTGACAGAACTAGCAGAACGTGTCCCAGCCATTCTGATGTCCAGTATGTGCATTTTGCTAGATCATCTGGATGGAGAGGCAAGTGGTCCACAAAGGATTTCTGAGGTTTTTCTGGGAATTTTAAATCCATTGTTGAAAGGCTGTTTCTCAACAGAACAAGAAAGTAGCTTTTACATGAAGACAAGTTGTCTAGATTTATCATTGTGATAATACTTTCCTATAGAGAAGCAGATCAAATTTATTGAATAAGGAGCCCTTTATTAGTCTCATTTCAATATCACATTGGTTTTATCCAGTTCTGGTAGGGGAGGTGACAGTTCCACAGCTTAAGTATAGTGAGAGTGACTTAACTTTGATTCTGAGTCCCATCTATTCCTCAAGACAAAGCCTTTTCCTACTGCCTGGCTTGCCTTGCTTTCTCTAATCAAGCCATGTCCTCTCTCTCAAATCTCTCTCATCTCTGCATGCCAATCTGGCTGCTTCCCAAACTGATTCTAGGCACTCCTAGTTGAATGTCAAGGACAAAGATAGTCCACTTCTTCATCTAATTTACTTTAACTTCTTGTGAAAGTCCCTATTCTCTGGTTCTCAGCCTGGCAAAAACCCCAAACACTGTTCTCCACCACATTATCTAATGGATTTGCTTGGCACCCTACCGATGATTTCTGCTCTTCTGTGTCTCATTTTCTGTCAGTAAAATGTGGGAAGGAGAGTGAGAGGGAAGGGGGATGTTTATTAATAAGGATCAAAGGCTTTGAGACCTCAGATGAAGGGTAGTAATAAATGCTTTTCAAGTATGTGTTCATGTATGGATGTGATTTCATATTCAACTACCGTCATGCTTATCTGGGTGAACTCTATGAGGAAAAATTGTTTTGGGTTCTTGTTTATTTTATCCCAGCATTCTGCTCTGAACAAGTAAGTATTGTCTGGGATTCAGCTTTTTTCTGTGACCGTGGGGGTAAATACCAAGGCAGTTGACCAGAAAAGTCATGGCTAAGCACAAGCAAGCTTAACCTTGATTTAAGGTTTTGTGCCCTCTTTACGTCTAGATGGGCACAGAGTTAAGGGAAAAGAGAGTAAGTACTGGAGTTCGTAGGTTCATACCAACTTCATTTCTTTCTCTTAGAATTACATGATGCGCAATGCTGTGCTAGCAGCCATGGCAGAGATGGTATTGCAGGTTCTGAATGGTGATCAACTGGAAGAAGCAGCCCGAGACACCAGAGACCAGTTCTTAGATACCTTACAAGCCCATGGCCATGATGTCAACTCCTTTGTGCGAAGCCGTGTTTTGCAGTTCTTCACCCGCATCGTCCAGCAGAAGGTAAGCAACTTTTTATGTGATTAAAGACATGGTACCCTCTCTGTACAGGCCAAAGTAAAGAGGAATCCAGTGTCAAAAGTAAACAAAAGTCTTCTTATACCAAGGACAAGGATGTATTTAAAGACTAATGTATCTTACCCACTACAAGGACTACTTCTTACCTGTTTTATATCCCATAGAAAGGTGTTTTTAGGATTTAGAGCTCAATTTAGATTGTACTTCAAGATCATCTTGATCAAAATGGATAATGTGGGATGTGAGTTGATCTTTCTCTTCCTACCCATACAGGCTCTCCCCCTGACACGTTTCCAGGCAGTGGTGGCCTTAGCAGTGGGACGTCTGGCAGACAAGTCAGTGTTAGTATGTAAAAATGCCATCCAGCTGCTGGCCAGTTTTCTAGCCAATAATCCTTTTTCCTGCAAGGTAAGTAGACTTGGTCCATCCAAAAGAGAAGAAATTAAATGGATACTGGGATGAAATCATGTCACTTAATGACCCTGCTATTCATTTTACCTTGGTAGCTTAGTGATACTGACCTTGCTGGACCACTGCAGAAGGAGACCCAGAAATTACAAGAGATGAGGGCCCAGAGGCGAACTGCAGCTGCTTGTGAGTGGTTTACTGCCTAGGAATCCTTACCCCAGATAGCCTTCCCCATACAGACAGAAACTCCAATGGAAGAGACTAAATGAGACTCTCTCATTCAGCGGCAGTGCTAGACCCAGATGAGGAGTGGGAAGCCATGCTGCCAGAGTTAAAGTCTACCCTGCAGCAGCTTCTAAAGCTTCCCCAGGAAGAAGAGGAAATTGCTGAGCACATTACTAATACAGAGACCCCCGAAGAGGTGAAAGGACGCATCCGTCAACTGCTTGCCAAAGCTAGTTACAAGTATGTGAAAAAATAGGATATTATCCAATGGTCTGTTTTAGTTTAGAGTTAACTTTCAAGAAACTTATATAATGTTTCTTTAAAATGAACTTAGATAGGCTGCCACCAGATGATGGTTGGTATTTTCATTGTAATAATGGTCTGACCAAAAGCATAATCCACAATTAAGCATGCTTTTCTACTTTTATAAATATTTAAAGAAACTACTAAAACAGTGTAAACAGTATTATATTCTAATTAAACATAAGTCCTCCTTCATTTGAAGAAGAAAGCCTATAAATACAATTTTAGGGCCGGGCGCGGTGGCTCACGCCTGTAATCCTAGCACTCTGGAAGGCCAAGGCAGGAGGATTGCTTGAGCTCAGGAGTTCAAGATCAGCCTGAGCAAGAGCAAGACCCTGTCTCTACTATAAATAGAAAGAAATTAGCCAAACAACTAAAAATAGAAAAAATTAGCCGGGCACAGTGCTGCGTGCCTGTAGTCCCAGCTACGCAGGAGGCTAAGGCAGGAAGATCGCGTGAGCCCAGGAGTTTGAGGTTGCTGTGAGCTAGGCTGATGCCACAGCACTCTAGCCTAGGCAAGAGAACTCCTAGGCCCAACAGCTTCTACACAACAGAAGACCAGGTCTACGGGGAACGTGGTCCCAGAACAGGTCGCAGGACAGACTGTCTGTAAAGACAAGCCCAAGGTGTCAGAGCCTGAGGAATCCAGGGAAAGTGATGAACTGGTGAAGCAGGAGATGCTGGTGCAGTATCTGCAGGATGCCTATAGCTTCTCTCGGAAGATTACCGAGGCCATTGGCATCATCAGCAAGATGATGTATGAAAACACAACTTCAGGTATGCCAGAGGCCTTTTCTGTAAGGAACTGGGTCTTGGGCTTCCCCTCTCTTCTGTTTTCTTTTTCATTTAGGAGACAGAGCTGGGCGTGGTGATGCACACCTATAGTCTCAGGTACTTGAGAGGCTGAGGCAGGAGGATCGCTGAGCCCAGGAGTTTGAGGTTACGGTGAGCTATGATGATGCCACGGCACTCTAGCCAGGGTGATGGAGTGAGACTGTCTCAAAAAAGAGAGAGAGAGAGAGAGAGAGAGAGAGAGACAGGGTCTCACTCTGTCACCCAGGCTGGAGTGCAGTGGCAAATCATAGCTCACTACAGCCTCAACTCCTGGGTTCAATGATCCTCCTGCCTCAGCCTCCCAAGTAGTTAGGACTACAGGCATGTGCCAACACAACTGGCTAATTTTTCTTATTTTTTTGTAGAGATAGCTTGCTATGTTGCCCAGGCTGGTCTTGAACTCTTGGCCTCAAGCAATCCAACCACCTCAGCCCACTAAAGTGCTTGGATTACAGGCGTGAGCCAACACACCCAGCTGGCCTTTGGGTTCCTGTCCATATTTATTGATACGTATCTGCTCCTTTAAAAGGCAGGGGTTCTTCATTTCCATTTGCTTCGTCTAGCCCTTTGTAGCTTAGGTATTTTAATGCATATAGTATTTCATGATAAGGCATTATAGGAGATGACATTTTCAGAGAAAGTGAAGAAGGCCTCTACGTGCATGTTGCTATAATCAGAAACGTTCTATCTTTAGGTATTGGGAGAGTTTTGCCAAGTAGATGGGTGACATTTGTATCTGTCGTCTCAGTGGTGCAGGAGGTGATTGAATTCTTTGTGATGGTGTTCCAATTTGGGGTACCCCAGGCCCTGTTTGGGGTGCGTCGCATGCTGCCTCTCATCTGGTCTAAGGAGCCTGGTGTCCGGGAAGCTGTGCTTAATGCTTACCGCCAACTGTACCTGAGCCCCAAAGGGGACTCTGCCAGGTATATGGGGTACTTTTGCCTTTACTGACTTTTCCGAGATCAGCTTCTTATAGGACTTTTCAGGAGTATATCTTTCCAGAGGAATTACAAACTCATAGGCAGTAGGTCCATGATGGGGCTCAGGGTGGGACTGAATTTCCAGTGAAGCTCATCCTAAGCAGTGATTTGACACTGTGGTGGGATATCCCTAATAATCTGTTTGCCAAGATCAACTTATCAGTCTTTTAATGACCCCTATTCCCGCAGAGCCAAGGCCCAGGCTTTGATTCAGAATCTCTCTTTGCTGCTAGTGGATGCCTCAGTTGGGACGATTCAGTGTCTTGAGGAAATTGTAAGTCTTCTCACTTTCTCTTTATTCATTCAACAAGTATTATTGAGTTATTACTATGTGTTGAGCCATTTTACTCAGCTCCATACAGAAGTATATGGCTATTTGCTTTCATATTCCCAACTTTAAAGGAACCAGCACTCTAGTTGGTAGCCAAAAAACACGAAACATTTTTACAACAATGCAGCAGATAGATAATTAAGTGCTAGAATAAGTGGTACAGGTAATGATTGAAATAGCTATAATAATAACACACTTACATGGTATTTAATATATGCCAGGCACTATTCTTAGCACTTTTCTCATATTAATTTGTTTAATCCTCACAACCATATGAGACAGTGTCTGCATTTTACAATGAGAAATCTGAGACACAGCTGAAGGAACTTGGCTAGTTACAGCTAGTTAGTGGCAAAGTTTGAGATTTAAACCCAGGCAGTAAGAGTTCCAGAAAACACTCCTGGCCGGGCTTGGTGGCTCACGCCTGTAATCCTAGCACTCTGGGAGGCTGAGGCAGGCGGATCGTTTGAGCTCGGGAGTTCGAGACCAGGCTTAGCAATATCAAGACCCCGTCTCTACTGAAAAAATAGAAAGAAATTAGCTGGACAACTAAAAATATATAGAAAAAATTAGCCGGGCATGGTGG
>NW_012136525.1:2926651-2941114 GCF_000956105.1 Propithecus coquereli | reverse complement strand
TTAGTTGTGTAATCCTGAGTAAGTTGCTTTAACTGTCTCATCCTCAGTTTCATTATCTGTAAAATAAGAAATTGATTAGATCATATGATCTCTAATGACTTTCTAATTCTAAATTCTGTGAGCTAATAAATAATATCAAACTTACTTAATTCTGCCGTAATCTTCAATTCAGTATAAATCCTGATTGTAGAGAAAAGATTTCTTCTAATATTTTTGTGACTCTAGAACTTGAGAGCATCTTAGCAACAAAACCCTCACAGCTGCCAACAGGTATTCTTAAACCTCAGCCACAAGTTATTTATTTCTTACCTGATTGGGCATTCAAAAAAGACTGAGTAGAGTGTGGCTTATTTGCCTATAACTCTCTCATCTCCCTCGTATCTCTTTATTTTGCTAAAGCATAGAGACTATAATTTTATAACTTCTTGTGCTTCTTTCTCCAAGCATAATAGTATTTTCTCCTATCAATTAGAAGTTTTTTCCCTCATGTTAAACATGTCACCTCCTCCTTCAGAAAGTCTCAGTAATAGATGAATAGATGCCAGGTTAAGTTCTTTTTTTTTTTTTTTTTTTTTCCGAGACAGAGTCTCCCTCTCTCACCCTGGGTAAAATACAGTGGTATCATCATAGCTCACTGAAACCTCAAACTCCTGGGCTCAAGCACATCCCCTTGCCTCAGCCTCCTGTGTAGCTGGGACTATAGGTGTATGCTACCAGGCCCAGCTAATTTTTCTATTTTTAGTGTGTTGTGGAGGGTGTCTCGCTCTTGCCCAGGCTGGTGCCAGGTTAAGTTCTTTTTTTTTTTTTTCCTAGTTACAGATTGACCCACAGGTTAAGTTCTTAGTAACTAAAGTTTTCCCCTTACAACCAGCAGCTTTTCCTCTGTGCTTTTTGTATAGTCTTCTTTAAGTTTGTATAACTTTTTATGGTTTTTCCCCACAATTTTGAGGGTAACTGACATTATCAAATTATCTTTTCCATTTTGCAGATAAGGAAACAGAAATTAGGTTAGATGACTTGACTGTCAGACACAGCTAGTAAGTAGCAGAGCTGAGCCTAAGTCTTCAGATTACAAATCCAGAGCTATTTTGCTTCCAGTTACAAATTTAAACATATAATAGAACAAAACTTCTTCAAATGATTTTTTTTTTATTTCAGCATATTATAGGGGTACAGATGTTTAGGTTACGTATGTTGCCCTTGCCCCCCGCTCCCCCCCCAAGTCCAAGTTTCAAGTGTGTCCATCCCTCAGATGGTGCACATTGCACTCTTTGTGTATGCATATACCCGTCCCCTCCTCCACCCTCCCCCCGCCCAACATCCAATAGATGTTATTCTTATATGTGCACTTATGTGTTGATCAGTTAATACCAATTCAAATGATTTTTTTAAACCGTTTTTTTTAAAACAAATCGACTTTTAAAAAATTAAGCAATACATTCACTTGGTACAAAATTTAAAAATTACAAAAAGGACATGCCATGAAAAGTCCCTTCCAAACTTATTTTCTAGCCACTTAGTTCCCCTTTCCACAGGGAAGCAATGTTAATAATAACATCATTCTAAAGATAACATAAAGACATACAGTCTAACATACGTTCTTTTTTCCCCCTTTGACACGAGTGTTAGAATTCTCTATTCATTGGTCTATCACCTTGATTTTTTTCACTTAACTATGTGTCTCAGTGATTTTTTTTTGTTTGTATACATAATTATAATTGTATACATAATTAGCTGCCCCATTTTTTTATGGCTACATAGAATCCCATTGTGTACATGTGTCTTAATTTAGCCAATTATTGAAAGTTTATTATTCCTAAACTTTTACTTAGCAAATTTTTTTTAGAGACAAAAATGTTGCCCAGGCTGGATTTGAACTCCTGGGCTTAAGAAATCCTCCCACCAAAGTCTCCTGAGTAGCTGGGACTACAGACGCACACCACCGCCCCTGGCTTTAGCAAAGTTTTTAAAGAGGTGTTTGCTGTAGGTTTGTGGTTTGAAAAATTTGAAAAGCCTCATTCGAGTTTTTTGAAGACTATAGTAAAGCCTGAGGCTTCAGAAATAGGAAAAGTGTTTTGAGCCCCACCCCTATTAGATGCTGCTCAACTTTTTAAGCATAATAAGTGTTCCTTTTATTTGGACAGTAGGTCCAGGAACTTGATGGAATCATGAGGTAGGCTCCCTTCAAACAGCTACAGTGACGCTCTTCTGGTTGCTGAATCGGTTCTTTCAGGCAGGCCATCATTCTCACTCGAGAAGCCATGGGCAGCTTCCAGGAGTCTGAACCCTTCAGTCACATAGACCCAGAGGAGTCAGAGGAGACCACGTTCCTGAATCTCTTAGGAATTATCTTCAAAGGTAATTTCTTTCCCTTGTTCAGTCAAATAACAAAACATTTCAACTAGTATTTACTGAGCATTTACTTTATGCTAGACAGTGTCCTGGCTAACAGCCTTGTGCCAAAAGGGCCCAGAGGGGAGTTGGCAGTGCTTCTGCTCTGTAATAGAAGCAGCCCACGGACCTAAGAATGATAATCACAGGGTAACTATCTAAACCATTGAGGTCTTTAGGAATCTTTTTTGAGAAAAGAAGACATTTTATTAATATTTTACTTATTTATTTTATACAGAGACAAGGTCTCACTCTGTTGCCCAGGCTGGAGTGCAGTGGCGCAATCACAGCTCACTGTAATCTCCAGCTTATGGGCTTAAGCAATCCTCCTGCCTCAGCCTCCCAAGTAGCCAGGACTGCAGGCACATGCTGCCACACCCAGCTAATATTTCTATTTTTTGTTGAGACAGGTTCTCACTTTGTTGCCCAGGCTGTCTCAACCTCCTGGCTTCAAGTGATCCTACCACCTTGGCCTCCCAAAGTTTTAGGATTACAGGCACATGAGCCACCACATCTAATCTTTTTTTTTTTTTTTTTAAGATAGGGTCTCGCTCTCTTGCCCAGGCTGGAGTACAATGGTACAATCATAGCTCACTGTAATCTTGAACTCCTGGGCTCAAGCGGTCCTCCCACCTCAGCCTCCCAAAGTACTGGGATTACATGTGTGAGCCACCACACCCAGCTGAGAAATGAAGACATTTTAGAATAGGTTCTACTTTCGTATCTTCACACTGCAGAAATATCCAGGGATGTTGACAGCTGTTGGATTCCCCCACATAATCCTTGAACAAAAACCAACCCCTATGTCTCTAACTCCTAGGCCCAGCAGCTTCTACACAACAGAAGACCAGGTCTACAGGGAACGTGGTCCCAGAACAGGTCGCAGGACAGACTGTCTGTAAAGACAAGCCCAAGGTGTCAGAGCCTGAGGAATCCAGGGAAAGTGATGAACTGGTGAAGCAGGAGATGCTGGTGCAGTATCTGCAGGATGCCTATAGCTTCTCTCGGAAGATTACCGAGGCCATTGGCATCATCAGCAAGATGATGTATGAAAACACAACTTCAGGTATGCCAGAGGCCTTTTCTGTAAGGAACTGGGTCTTGCGCTTCCCCTCTCTTCTGTTTTCTTTTTCATTTAGGAGACAGAGCTGGGCGTGGTGATGCACACCTATAGTCTCAGGTACTTGAGAGGCTGAGGCAGGAGGATCGCTGAGCCCAGGAGTTTGAGGTTACGGTGAGCTATGATGATGCCACGGCACTCTAGCCAGGGTGATGGAGTGAGACTGTCTCAAAAAAGAGAGAGAGAGAGAGAGAGAGAGAGAGAGACAGGGTCTCACTCTGTCACCCAGGCTGGAGTGCAGTGGCAAATCATAGCTCACTACAGCCTCAACTCCTGGGTTCAATGATCCTCCTGCCTCAGCCTCCCAAGTAGTTAGGACTACAGGCATGTGCCAACACAACTGGCTAATTTTTCTTATTTTTTTGTAGAGATAGCTTGCTATGTTGCCCAGGCTGGTCTTGAACTCCTGGCCTCAAGCAATCCAACCACCTCAGCCCACTAAAGTGCTTGGATTACAGGCGTGAGCCAACACACCCAGCTGGCCTTTGGGTTCCTGTCCATATTTATTGATACGTATCTGCTCCTTTAAAAGGCAGGGGTTCTTCATTTCCATTTGCTTCGTCTAGCCCTTTGTAGCTTAGGTATTTTAATGCATATAGTATTTCATGATAAGGCATTATAGGAGATGACATTTTCAGAGAAAGTGAAGAAGGCCTCTACGTGCATGTTGCTATAATCAGAAACGTTCTATCTTTAGGTATTGGGAGAGTTTTGCCAAGTAGATGGGTGACATTTGTATCTGTCGTCTCAGTGGTGCAGGAGGTGATTGAATTCTTTGTGATGGTGTTCCAATTTGGGGTACCCCAGGCCCTGTTTGGGGTGCGTCGCATGCTGCCTCTCATCTGGTCTAAGGAGCCTGGTGTCCGGGAAGCTGTGCTTAATGCTTACCGCCAACTGTACCTGAGCCCCAAAGGGGACTCTGCCAGGTATATGGGGTACTTTTGCCTTTACTGACTTTTCCGAGATCAGCTTCTTATAGGACTTTTCAGGAGTATATCTTTCCAGAGGAATTACAAACTCATAGGCAGTAGGTCCATGATGGGGCTCAGGGTGGGACTGAATTTCCAGTGAAGCTCATCCTAAGCAGTGATTTGACACTGTGGTGGGATATCCCTAATAATCTGTTTGCCAAGATCAACTTATCAGTCTTTTAATGACCCCTATTCCCGCAGAGCCAAGGCCCAGGCTTTGATTCAGAATCTCTCTTTGCTGCTAGTGGATGCCTCAGTTGGGACGATTCAGTGTCTTGAGGAAATTGTAAGTCTTCTCACTTTCTCTTTATTCATTCAACAAGTATTATTGAGTTATTACTATGTGTTGAGCCATTTTACTCAGCTCCATACAGAAGTATATGGCTATTTGCTTTCATATTCCCAACTTTAAAGGAACCAGCACTCTAGTTGGTAGCCAAAAAACACGAAACATTTTTACAACAATGCAGCAGATAGATAATTAAGTGCTAGAATAAGTGGTACAGGTAATGATTGAAATAGCTATAATAATAACACACTTACATGGTATTTAATATATGCCAGGCACTATTCTTAGCACTTTTCTCATATTAATTTGTTTAATCCTCACAACCATATGAGACAGTGTCTGCATTTTACAATGAGAAA
Organism: Propithecus coquereli; assembly: GCF_000956105.1. Taxonomy (NCBI): domain Eukaryota; kingdom Metazoa; phylum Chordata; class Mammalia; order Primates; family Indriidae; genus Propithecus; species Propithecus coquereli. The sequence goes on along the minus strand of NW_012136525.1, from coordinate 2,935,984 downwards.
TCTGAGACACAGCTGAAGGAACTTGGCTAGTTACAGCTAGTTAGTGGCAAAGTTTGAGATTTAAACCCAGGCAGTAAGAGTTCCAGAAAACACTCCTGGCCGGGCTTGGTGGCTCACGCCTGTAATCCTAGCACTCTGGGAGGCTGAGGCAGGCGGATCGTTTGAGCTCGGGAGTTCGAGACCAGGCTTAGCAATATCAAGACCCCGTCTCTACTGAAAAAATAGAAAGAAATTAGCTGGACAACTAAAAATATATAGAAAAAATTAGCCGGGCATGGTGGCGCATGCCTGTAGTCCCAGCTACTTGGGAAGCTGAAGCGGAAGGATCACTTGAGCCCAGGAGTTTGAGGTTGCTGTGAGCTAGGCTGACACCACGGCACTCTAGCCCGGGCAACAGAGCAAGACTGTCTCAAAAAATAAAAAAATAAAAAATAAATGTAGTTTTGAAGGCATGAGAGTAGAAAAGTCAAGAAAGGAGAGAGAAGTACCTCCCCAATCCCCTGCTTTACATTTTGAGCCTCCTTCTTCCTTTTTCATTCCGAAATATTGCCTTTGCCCACTATAGGTTCTCAATATTGTTTTCAGAGATGTGGACCAGGGATTGGGGAATTGTTTTTTGGGTTTTTTTGGTTTTGTTTTTTGTTTTTGGCTTCAGCCTTTTTTTTTTCCTCCACAGCTCTGTGAGTTTGTGCAGAAGGATGAGTTGAAACCAGCAGTGACCCAACTGCTATGGGAGCGGGCCACCGAGAAGGTCCCCTGCTCTCCTCTGGAGCGCTGTTCCTCTGTCATGCTTCTTGGCATGATGGCACGGTGGGTGAGGCTGAGGTCAGACAGGCAGTAGGGTGGGAGAGGAAAGGAAGGTTCAGAGAAGGTTCCTTTTCCTTCAGTAGTAATGAAGCCCAGCCGAGCTCTGCTGGACCACCTAAATGGGAAAGAAAATAGTAAAAGTCCCAGCCCCCAGCCTAGTAAAAATGGTGGGATTCAGTAGAAGAGGGACTCGGGGCTGGCCCCATGTCAGAGCCTCACCATAGTGTTCCAAGGCTCTGGACGCCCTATATTGGGTGCTGGTACCTACCCCGTTGGCATTATCCTCCACACGAGGTCCTGTCCATGCCTGACATTAACTCTGTGGCTTCCTTCCCCTAGAGGAAAACCAGAAATTGTGGGAAGCAACTTAGACACACTGGTGAGCATAGGGCTGGATGAGAAGTTTCCACAGGACTATAGGCTGGCCCAACAGGTGTGCCATGCCATTGCCAACATCTCTGACAGGAGAAAGGTATGTACAGCTGGTATATCCAAACTAAGGAGAGTGGGGATCCTCTCTTCCACCCTGTACAGACACCCACATTTTCTCTTCTTCTTCTCCACAGCCTTCTCTGGGCAAACGTCACCCTCCCTTCCGGCTGCCTCAGGAACACAGGTTATTTGAGCGGCTACGGGAGACGATCACAAAAGGTAAACTATCAAGAAGGGGGTTGGAGGCCAGGCGTAGTGGCTCACGCCTGTAATCCCAACACTTTGGGAGGCCAAGGCGGGAGGATCACTTGAGGCCAGGAGTTCAAGACCAACCTGAGCAAGAGCGAGACCCTATCTTCACAAAAAATAGAAAAATTAGCCAGGTGTTGTCCGCACACCTGTAGTCCCAGCTACTCAGGAAGCTGAGGCAGGAGGATCGCTCAAGCCCAGGAGTCGGAGGTTGCATTGAGCCTTGGGCAGAATTGAGACCTTTGTCTGCAGCGAACTACTTCTCTGTTCTCCTGTTTAGGCTTTGTCCACCCAGACCCACTCTGGATCCCGTTCAAAGAAGTGGCAGTGACCCTCATTTACCAACTGGCAGAGGGCCCCGAGGTGCTGTGTGCCCAGATATTGCATAGCTGTGCAAAGCAGGCCCTGGAGAAGCTGGAGGAGAAGAGCACCTCCCAAGAGGACCCAAGTGAGTGGGCAGGGGGTTGATGGGGCAGCCAGCTTCTGCTGTTTTCCCCACAGGGCCAGAAGCCACTGCCACCACCACTTTCTACAGCAGCCTGTCAACATACACTGTCTCGTTTTTGTCCAAGTCGAAGTTGGGCCACTTAGCATCGCCACCCCCGACCCCCATGTCTTACTTATTCACTAGTTTGAATAGCACATGAGCAAGGGGAAGGGATTCAGGTTTGACAGGACTCGATTATATCTCTTCTCCCTGCTTCTCTGTCCCTGTCCTCCAGAGGAGACCCCCGTTATGCTCCCCACTTTCCTGTTGATGAACCTGCTGTCCCTGGCTGGGGACGTGGCTCTGCAGCAGCTGGTACATTTGGAGCAGGCAGTGAGTGGAGAGCTCTGTCGGCGCCGAGTTCTTCAGGAAGAACAGGAGCATAAGACCAAAGATCCAAAGGGGAAGGTAAATGGAGCACCTGGGTGATTGGGATCTTGTGCTAAGTGTTTCCTAGATGTATTTCATGACCTCAGCTCAGAACATTTCCTTCTGGGGATCTCTGCTTCTCTGCTATTAAATGAAGTGAGGATCTCTGCCTTTTCGTTGCTGCTACCCCGGGAAAGATTAATGTGAACACAGATGGACCAGTCTGTCCGTGATCACCCAGGCATGAAAGTTTTAGGTAAATACAGGGTATAGAGTTAGAGACTTCAACATAAAATGTAGGCTGTCTCTGAGGCAAAGTTTGTTGGAACATGAACGCACACACCCCCTTTTCGATCAGCCTGTCTTTACTTGCCTGGCACCTGATGGGATCTTGTATTCCCTCCACTAGAGGCAGTGATGTCTTGCAGACAAGTCAGACATAGAGCCTTGCAGCAGTGGGGTAAAGTCTGATCTTCTCTGTGACCTTGAACCACTGTCTGGCATGATCCATCTGTTTACTATACACAGGAAATTATGTCTTCTATGAGGAAGAGGTAGAAACATGCTTTGGCAACTTAAAAGCAATAGGGTCCTAGTTCTTTTCCTGTTTAGTTCAGGAATCCTTTCTCTTTACAGACACATTTGACAATTCTGTGAATGGCTTCGTAGAATTTGCTTTTCCTCACATCACTCTTGCAAAATGAAGTATAGGCTGGAATCAAAAATGTTGTCTCTGCTCACCCATGATCCCTGGCTTCGTTGCCTTTAGAATACAAGCTCTGAGACCACCATGGAGGAGGAGCTGGGGCTGGTTGGGGCGACTGCTGATGACACAGAGGCAGAACTGATCCGTGGCATCTGTGAGATGGAACTATTGGATGGTAAGAAAAATGGCTACACTCAGCAGTTTCTCCCCAAGTGAGATAACCTGCCCCAAACCTGAAGTTATTCTTCCAACAGGTAAACAGACACTCGCTGCCTTTGTTCCACTTTTGCTTAAAGTCTGTAACAACCCCGGCCTCTATAGCAACCCAGACCTATGTGCAGCTGCTTCACTTGCCCTGGGCAAGTTCTGCATGATCAGGTAGGCCCTGGGGCTGGTCCCACCTTCTCAGGGAGGATGGGGTGATATGTTTCCCTGATGGCCCTCTCCTTGCCCCTAGTGCTACCTTCTGTGACTCCCAGCTTCGTCTTCTGTTCACCATGCTAGAAAAGTCTTCACTCCCCATTGTTCGGTCTAACCTCATGGTTGCCACTGGGGATCTGGCCATCCGCTTCCCAAACCTAGTGGACCCCTGGACACCTCATCTGTATGCTCGGTAAGAGATCCTCAGTGCAGCAGCGGTCCCTGAGAGCTCTGGAGTCTGGTGCATCAATGTGAGAATCACTAAGACTCTGTTCCCCCAGTCTTCAGTGTTACCTTGAACATGTGCTTGAACTTGACCTGTATAGGCCCCCTAGCTCAGTATGACCCTAAAGGGAGTGAAGCTTCTGACTGGAAGTTTTGCCTCTTTCCCCAACTCCAGCTTTCAACTCTAGACAGCTTTCTCGCTGCCTCTAGAACGGTGTATGTGGGGTAACAGATTCCTGCTGAGGCCTTTTCTGCCAGTGTTTGGGTACAGCCCAGAGGTTTTGGTCCCAATGACTTAAGACTGTATTCCTAGCCTCCGGGACCCAGCTCAGCAAGTGAGGAAAACAGCAGGGCTGGTGATGACCCACCTGATCCTCAAGGACATGGTGAAGGTGAAGGGGCAAGTGAGCGAGATGGCGGTGCTGCTCATCGACCCCGAGCCCCAGATTGCTGCCCTGGCCAAGAACTTCTTCAATGAGCTTTCCCACAAGGTGAGACGCACAGAGGTGGAGACGCGGCCGAGGGCTTGCTGCGGAGGCAGTATGTAGGTCACCTCATCTCTCTCTCTGTCTTACAGGGCAACGCAATCTATAATCTCCTTCCAGATATCATCAGCCGCCTGTCAGACCCTGAGGCGGGAGTGGAGGAAGTGCCTTTCCACATCATCATGCGGTATAGCTCCCTGGGCCTTGGGGCACATTTTTCACATAGCAGAGGCTCAGGAATCAGACAAGCCTGTATTTGAATTCCGGCTCTGCTGCTTTTTTAGCTGTGTAGCCTTCAGTGATAACCTCTCCGCGCATATTGCCTCTCTTATAAAATGAGGCTAATAATGTGTGCCCCTTAGTTCTTGAGAATATTAAGTAAGTTTTCTAACGTGGTGGTAGGCACACAGTAGTGTTCACTAAGTAGCAGCTGCTGTTGCTAGTTTCTATTCACGGTGAAAATTCCTGGGGAGAGGGCCTTTTCTCATGTATGGGAGAGGGCAAGGGGGTGGTGAGGCAGGCAGGGGCTATGGCAGAGAACTTCAGAGAATCCGGTGCCAGGGGACGGTCCAGGGTTGGTCTTAGTGGATGACTAAGCTGGCCCTGGGCCGTGGCACATCTTCATCTCCCCTTCCTGCAGGCAGCTCCTCTCCTACATCACCAAGGACAAGCAGACAGAGAGCTTGGTGGAAAAGCTGTGTCAGCGGTTTCGCACAGCCCGGTACTCTGCCTTCCCTGAGAGCCTTTGTCTCTGTGCTGAGAGGGGCCCTGCAGGGGAAAGAGCCTGTCCCTGTCCGTTCCCCTCCCTGCCTCCCCCTGCATGATCCTTCACGTCCTGGACCTCGCTGCTCCTCACGAAGCCTTTCCCATCCGCAGAACTGAGCGGCAGCACCGGGACCTGGCCTACTGCGTGTCACAGCTGCCCCTTACAGAGCGAGGCCTGCGCAGAATGCTTGACAGTTTTGACTGCTTTGGAGATAAACTGTCAGACGAGTCTGTCTTCAGTGCTTTTTTGTCAGTTGTAGGCAAACTGCGGCGTGGGGCCAAGCCTGAGGGCAAGGTGAGCCGTGCAGGGACGTTTGGGCCCCTGCGGGGTTCCAGGGCGGGTTGCTGCATCTGCTCTCCCTCAGAAGCAGTGTTCTGAGGCTCTTGTAGTCACGTTAGTGTCTTGCCTTATCCCCAGCTTGACTGCAGCCAACTTGCTAGAGTGACCCCAGACCAGATTTTCTGTCTCCGATTCTTGTTTTGTTTTTTTTTTCTATTTTACAGTAGTTTTAAGTTCAAAGCAAAATTGAGCAGAAAGTACAGAGACTTCCCATATACCCCCACGTGCCCCCACGTGCAGCCTTCCCCACCATCGACATGCCGCACCAGCGTGGTACATTGGTTACCGTCGTCGAAGCTACGCTGGCACATCATCTCCCTAAGTCCATAGTTTCCATCAGGGATCGCTGTATAATGACATGTACCGGCCACTGCAGTATCACACAGAATAGTCTCATTGCCCTAAAAATCCCTGTGCTCCACCCATTCATCCCTCCCTCCCTGCAACCTCTGGCAACCACTGATCTTTTTACTGTGTCCATTGCTTCGCTTTTGCCAGAATGTCGTGTAGTTAGTTATACAGCATGTAGGCTTTTCAGATTGGCTTCTGCCACTTACTATTATGCACTTAAGGTTCCTCCATGTCTTTCATGGCCCTGTTTCTTTTTAATCATAGAAAAAGCTATGTTCCAGGCCTGCTCTTGATCTCTGTTCCCTCCAGGCTATAATAGATGAATTTGAGCAGAAGCTGCGGGCCTTTCACACCAGAGGGTTGGATGGAATAGAGGAGCTTGAGATTGGCCAAGGAGGCAGCCAGAGAGCCCCGTCAGCCAGGAAACAATCCACTGGTATGTGAAGCAGCCGCGTGCAGGCCAGACCAGACCTCCCCTCAAGCAGTGATTACCTTCTTTTTTTAAAAAATCATGTCTCCCTGCCTTTCTAGTCTCTAGGTACCAGCCTCTGGCTTCTGCAGTCTCAGACGATGATTTTGTCACACCTGAGCCCCGCCGGGCTACCCGTCGGCATCCAAACAACCAGCAGCGAGTTTCCAAAAAGAAACCCAAAGTTGTCTTCTCAAGTGATGAGTCCAGTGAGGAAGGTATGATGCCCCCTCCTGGCCCTGGCCCGGAAGGAACATAGCTGGGGTGAGGAAGGCTGGTTTCGACAGGGTCCTGCTGTGGGGGCCCCACTGCCCCATGGTGTCTTCCTGTGCAGTTCGGATTTTACTTCTGCAGTGTGGTCGGCGTTGTCCCATTTGTTCTCTAACATTATTTTTCACCGTCTTTGTGACCCAGCTTTTTCTTACCTTCCAATTCTTTGCATAGAGCTTTCAGCAGAGATGACAGAAGATGAGACACCCAAGAAAACAACCCCCATCCGCAGAGCATCCACTCGCAGGCACAGATCCTAGCAAGTCTTCTTGCCTCTCCCCATGCCTCCTGTGCAGGGTATCTTGTTGGATGCCTTGAATTCCAATTCCTTTCCCCTTGTAAAATATTTATTTGCCTGTCTATGTATTTTTTTTAATACATAAATGATCTTTAAAATGCAGGGCATTTCTCTTAAACTAGCATAACTGAACTTCATTCCACTGCTTTCACTTTGGAATATATGTTTGCCAATCTCCTTGTTTTCTAGTAATAAATGCTTTTATAGACTTTTAGACATTTTTCCTAAGCTTGTCTTTGTTTCACCTTTCACATTAGCACAGATTCACTCAGCAAACGGAGGGTTATCAGTCCAGAGGGGGAGTCCAGGAGCGCAGATGAGCCCCCTGCTCCCCACTGCCCCCGCCTGCACAGGTGACAAGATGGCTGGCTGGAGGATTGCAGTGTCTGGGCTCCATATCAGTGCTTCTTAGCTGGGGGCCGTTCTGCCTGCCAGAGGACATTTGACAATGCCTAGAGACTTTTGTTGTCACAGTCTGGTAGGGGAAAGGCTGCTACCAGCATCCAGTGGGCAAAGAGCAGGGATCCTACAGTGCACAGGACAGCCCCCCAACAAAGAGTTCTTCCGCCCAAAATGTCAATAGAGCCTGCCCCAGACCCACAGTTGCTTTCCTCTGTGTGCCCTGCCCCACCCCCACTGGTGTTCCCTAGTCCATCTCCAAAGACTGGCAACTGCGCTGCCCGGGTGGGAGGTCAGGTCTTGCTCCCCTCTGGCTCTGTAGGAGACAAGGTCTGTCTACCAGGCAGACCTCACTATGTTACGGGTCTGCAGGCGGTTGAGCCCCTCAGGTGCAGCCCGTGTGGCTGGTGGTCTGCCCCCTGAAGCCTGTGTACCCCTTAGCTCCCCAAGTCTTATCTGCTGAGTCACGGGGAGCAGGAGGCGGTGAGGCTGCCATCATGACCACACTGGTGTCTCTGCTGTCATGACAACAGCAGACTGCGTCAGTAGTGCTCCGTGGCACTGAGCTCCCTCTTTTGTTTGGGGGGTGGGTGGAGAGGACAGTAATGAAAAATGACAAGAATGAGGCAACAGGGAAGATGGTACCTCGGAGTGACACTTTGGGTAGTGCAGGAGCATGGAGGGCTCTTAAGGGCCTCTGCTGTGAAAGGTTAACGGTCCATTTCGGTTTGGCTGCACTTTTGCAGGAATAGATGAGTGTCTCCTCAGAGGCGGGGGGCCTCCACTCCCCCAGGCTCCAGTGCTGCACTTCCCACCCCTCTCACCATGGAGCCCTCTAGCCCTGCTCTTGGTGACCCTGAAAAGCCTGGGCACCAACCATGCCAATGGCTGCCAGATGTGGACACAGCCTTGGCTCTGGGGCCCAAGGAGGGAGGGCGATCCCAGAAAGGCTGGACGAGGCTGGAGTCAGGATGCAGGACAGTGTGCTCGGTGCCTTTTAAGCAAAGATTAACACCAAGCCGGCTAAACTTAGCCCCAGGCTTTTAGCTAGAAGGGCAGGGGGCTGGTGTCAGGTTATGCTGGGCCAGCAAAGAGGCCCCAGGATCCCCCTCCCCTGCACCTGCTGATGGGCAAAGGCCACCCCGCCCCGCCCCCTTCAAACCCTCATTCCTCTCAAGTGCTGGGCACCCAGCCCTTCCTCTATCCTTAGCTCACGAGCCAAACCTGGCCCAGCGCAGGCAGGCTCTACTCCCCTAGGAGGGGATGGATCCCTTCCTCTACCTCCCGAGTGTGGGAAGGGGCGGGGAGCCTGTGCCCACCGTGTGCCCAAGACCTCTTCTCCCCCTTTTTGCCCCTTCTGGACTCACCCTGCCCTCAATCTCCCCTGGGCACGGCCAGTGAACGGGAGTCCCTGGCTCCAGGGCTTGCCTGCTCAGCTCAGGATGGGGAGGGACTTCCGCCCTGGGCTGCAGGGGATGAAAGGGGCACTGTCTTCTACCTCAGGTTCCGAGGAGCGACTGTGGGAGGCCTCTGGGCCCCCGCCGGCCCAGCCCCCAACAGCGATCCGGTCATTTCCGTGGGGCTTCAGCCCAGGGGACAGCAGCTGGGCCTGGTTTGTTTGCCCCAAACGACCCGATGCCCGGGCTGCAGGACATCGTGACCTTCCGTGCAGAAACCTCCCCCTCAGGCCTCCCCCTCAGGCCTCCTCCCAAGCCTCCTTCCTCTCCAGGCCCCCACTGCCCGGTGCCCGGCCCAGGCCCCCGGTCCCAGAGAGGCTGGGAGCCAGGAGAGGGGGAGGGGGGAAAAGGGGCTGGGAGCGGCCCCTCCCGGGCCTTTGCCTGCGCTTTTCGTCTGTCTCTACCGAAGAGCCTCGAGGAGAAGTTCCTCAACTTTCCCGCCTCTCAGCCTCTGAAAGAAAAGGGGCGGGGGGCTGGCCGCGTGCAGCTGCGAGCCGTCCTGAATTGGCTCTGGCTCCAATTCCCCATCCTACCAGCTCCCAAAGTCCTCTTGTTTCATCCGTGCAGCAAATTTAACGTCCCTGGCTCCCGGATGTCCTAAGTTTTCACCAGAGCCCCCTGTCTGGGAGTCCTGGAGTCCTGGAGTCCCGACTCTCCTGCGTGCCCACAGTCCCGTCCTGAGAACCATCCCCGGTCACCTTCCCATCAGGCCAATCTCTGTCCCCTCCCCTCTCCGTCCCGAGCCCACGCGCTTGGTGCGTGCACCGTTGAACTAGGCGGGTGCGCAAAAAAAAAAAAAAAAAA
>NW_012136525.1:2896336-2926224 GCF_000956105.1 Propithecus coquereli | reverse complement strand
CTCTTCCCGCAGCACCGTCTCCGAGACACCATGGTGAAAGTGAAGGCCGGAATAAACGGGTGAGTTTGGGGGTGCCAGGGTGGGGCCCTGGGCTGCGGCCGCCCCGCATTGCGTCTGCAGGCCTTGCCGGCCCGAGTCTTTGCAGCCGGGTGGGGAGGTAGGGGATGAGGGGCTGTACCCCCCGCCAAGGAGAACTCAAGGTCAGCGCCCAGACCTGGCGGAGGTTCTCGCCTCAAAAGGCCTCGTGTCCCCTACCCCTGGCTGTTGCGCCTTAGGGAGCTCCGCCCATGCGGCACAGGCTGCCTGGAGCTTTCCACTGAACCCGCGGTAGAGAAACGACGCAGCCCCCGTTCTCGCTTGGCGTCCATCCCCATCCCCCAACGGGGGCTCTTTTCTTCCCTTTGGCGCTCTCCGGGGTCACGTGCCAGGAGAGGCGCCCCTCCCCCACAGCCCCTGCCCGCGGGGTGCAGTGCGCAGCCTGCGGCACCGGCCCGGGCGCGCTGCGGTGGCGCGGCCGCCATGTTGCAACCGGGAAGGAAATGAATGAAGCCCGTTAGGAAATCTTCCCGAACTCTGCAGTCTTCCTCCTGCCTCAGTAGGGCGGGGTTTCCTTTATCCCGTAAACCAGGTGAAGCAAGGCTTTACCGGCTCTTGCTCGCAGCGGGGCTGGCCCTCAGAACCCGCCCTCGAGCCGCAAGCGTGATTTCCCTTCATCTAGGGCGACGTATCCTAGATAATGCTCTGACGGATCCAACAAGTGGGTTTATGGAGGTCCTCTTGTGCCCCTCCCTCCCGGAGTGTGGTAGCTGCGGCCTCGTGCCAAGCCAGGGGAGCTGAGTCACGGGTAGTTAGAAAATTTCCACCACAAAATGGCCCCTGTGGCAGCAGCCCCTCCTGCGCCGCCGCACCTCGCGGCTCCGGCCCACGCACGCCTAGGGCTGACCTGACCCTCAAGGCCAGGCGTAAAGGTCACTGGGAGGATTGGGTGTCTGTGAACCTCGGGAAGCCTGCCCTGCTCCCAGCTCCATCCTTCAGAAACCAGATCTCCGCTGCCCTGCTCCCAGGTTAAATATAGCCGCTGACCTTTCTGTCCTGGGGCCTGGGCTGCAGGGCCCACCGCCTGCCCCACTTACACCCTGCTGCGACCCTCCGGGTTTCTGGAAAAGAGCTGGGAAGCACAGGAAGCGTAGCAAGTCAGCGTCTAGCAAATCAGAGTCGTGGGACAATGGGGTGGAAAACGGACTGCTTTCTCCATCCCTGCGCCTGCTGCAGAAGGAGCTAGAGCAGGGGTGGGCTTACCCGGTGGGGTTCATTTCTGACCTTTGCTCCTGCCCTTTGAGCTTGGTGACACTGAGTGTACAAGTCTTTTCTCCCTAGAGGGCGTAGCTTGAAGCTGGGCCAAGGCAGCAGCAATCATTCCCAGGGTACAGATAGTGGAGTGACAAATCCACGTGCCAAGCTTGTGCCCAGACTGTGGGGGGCAGCACCCCACGCCGCCACTTCTTGAAGAACTTGACGGCTGGGTGTTGGGAAGGACAGGAGCCTTCACGTATGGCTGTGCTGTGCAGCGCAGCCGGGCCAGCCTGGCAGGGTTGCTCAGGGAAGATAAAACTAAACCTTTTGGGACTTCCTGGGACGGGAAATACTGTGCTCTCCCTCTTAGGGGGAGCAGGCCTAGGGCTGCACACGGGCCAGGTGGAGCCCTCCCCTCCTTGCCTCATGCCTTCTCGCCTCTTGTCCCTCAGCTTTGGCCGTATTGGGCGCCTGGTCACCAGGGCTGCTTTTAACTCTGGCAAAGTGGACATTGTCGCCATCAATGACCCCTTCATTGACCTCAACTACATGGTGAGTGCCCCCCTGCAGCTAGTGTGAGGAACTGCCTGGCTGAGGGCAGCCCCTGATGCGCCCGCTTGTCCCCCAGGTCTACATGTTCCAGTATGACTCCACCCACGGCAAGTTCCATGGCACAGTCAAGGCGGAGAACGGGAAGCTTGTCATCAATGGCCATCCCATAACCATCTTCCAGGAGTAAGTGTAGAAGGTGGAGCAGCAGAAATGTGCTTCGGGGAGGCACCTAGGATGGCGTGACCCCCTTGGATGTGTAGGTACTTCATGTCCCTCGACTTGGTCCTCTTCCCCCCCGCAGGCGCGATCCCACCAAAATCAAATGGGGGGAAGCGGGCGCCGATTACGTTGTGGAGTCCACGGGCGTCTTCACCACCCTGGAGAAGGCCGGGGTGAGTGCCGGGGGCTCCGGAGGGGGGAGCTGACTCGGCCCCACCGGGGCAGAAGCTGGGTTTGTGACCAGCTGCTCCCCTGCAGGCTCACCTAGATGGGGGTGCCAAGAGGGTCATCATCTCTGCCCCCTCTGCGGACGCCCCCATGTTTGTGATGGGCGTGAACCACGACAAGTACCAGAACAACCTCACCATCGTCAGGTGAGGAGGGCGAGGGGTGGAGGAGGGGCCGGGCGGGGCAGGGGTGCGCGCTTTCCCCTGACTTGCCCGTGTCTTTCCAGCAATGCCTCCTGCACCACCAACTGCTTAGCCCCCCTGGCCAAGGTCATCCATGACAACTTTGGCATCGTGGAGGGACTCATGGTATGAGAACGGCGGATTCATTCATTTCTCGCCTGGCACCGGGGCCTCCTCCCACCTTAGAACCTGGCGCTGGGGTTAGGGGCGGAGGGATTGGCCCAAGTCTGTCCCTTAATTCCTCCCAAGGTGGGGCGTGAGGTTGAAGGGCGAGTGGGCGCCTCTGCGGGGCCTCACGCGCTCACTCCACATTTCCAGACCACAGTCCACGCCGTCACCGCCACCCAGAAGACCGTGGATGGCCCGTCTGGGAAGATGTGGCGTGATGGCCGTGGGGCTCTCCAGAACATCATTCCTGCGTCGACTGGCGCAGCCAAGGCCGTGGGCAAGGTCATCCCCGAGCTGAACGGGTGAGGTGTTGCGCCCCTGGGAAGCGGGAGGCAGGCAGGGGGCTGGGAGAGCTGACACTGACCCTGCCTCCGTGCCCACAGGAAGCTCACTGGCATGGCCTTCCGCGTCCCCACTGCCAACGTGTCGGTGGTGGACCTGACCTGCCGTCTGGAGAAGCCGGTACGTGCGGCTTGGAAAGGCTTGGAGGGCTGGGGTTTGTCTCTGTTAAAGTGGAAGTGAAGTGGAACTTGAGTACCCACCTTGCTTTTACCTTATCAGGCCAAGTATGATGACATCAAGAAGGTGGTGAAGCAGGCGGCGGATGGCCCCCTCAAGGGCATCCTGGGCTACACTGAGCACCAGGTACCGGGCAGGGCAGGGAGCTGGTGTCCCCGCGGCCCCACTGAGCTGGGCCCACGTACTTAGCCCTCTCCCTTTCCCAGGTTGTCTCCTCCGACTTCAACAGTGACACCCACTCTTCCACCTTTGATGCTGGTGCTGGCATCGCCCTCAATGACCACTTTGTAAAGCTCATTGCCTGGTACGTGGCTGGGGTGGGGACAGGGCTCAAGAGAGTCGTTTGGGGTCTGGCGCCCTCTGGTGGCTGGCTCAGAAGAATAACCCTTAATGACTCGATCATTTTTCTAGGTATGACAATGAATTTGGCTACAGCAACAGGGTGGTGGACCTCATGGCCCACATGGCCACCAAGGAGTAAGAGCCCTGGACCACCAGCCCCAGCCAGAGCACAGAGGGAGAGAGAGGCCTCAGCTGCTGGGGTGTCCCTGCCTACTCAGTCCCCACCTCCCTGAGAATCTCCCCTCCTCACAACATAGTTTCCATGCCAGAGCCCCTGAAGAATGGGAGGGGCCTCGGGAGCCCCACCTTGTCACGTACCATCAATAAAGTTCCCTGTACTCGGCCAGCTCTGTTTTCTCTTATCTGGGGTCTAGGTTGACGGGGAGGGGTGCTGGGTGGGGGCTGAGGGGAAACACCTCTTGCTGAGGATACCAGGGAGGGTCCTGGCATACCCCAGCCAGGTTTGGGACTGGGAACCCAGACAGCCTTACAGAGCTGTGTGCGCCCTTGTCCTCTCCTGTCCGGGGCCTCTGGGTGCCACAGAAGCCGGTGCTGCCACTTCAGAGAACAAGGCTATTTCCTCACCCTGCTCTAGCCCCAGATCACAGGAAGGACCTCCGCTGGCCACCCCCAGGGAGGGCAGGCTAACAGGAAGTCAGGGCTTTGGAGTTGGACTCTGACCTCGACCAGTTAGCAGGGTGCAGCGAGGTACTGAGCAAGTTCTCTACCCTTCTGTGCCCTGGTACTTTATCTGCAAAACGAGGGTGTGATGGTAGCCGGCTCCTAAGGTCTGCAGCAGGACTAAATTAGGCAAACCACACAAGCACCTAGGGCCATGCCCAAGATAGTGAACACTATATAATGTTTAAGATCAGCAAAATAAGGTAAAGGCCCACTTCATAGTTTCGGGGAAGATGAACTGAGATGTATGAAGTGTCAGGATGACATTTCCAGCATCATACTTAGGGGAGGCACATGGGCTCTGCCACTTCAAGGCTCTGGCTGTGGGCAAGCTACTCAGCCTGTGCTCAGCACATGCACACGTGTAAAGTGGAGACGAGAACAACAGTACAAACCTCGGTTAAAACTAGTTACCATCAGAAAGTGCTTGAAACAGTGACACAAAAGTGCTCAGTAAATACTCAGTTTCATTGTTATTAACGAGTCCATTCCACTGTCAGCTCAGCACAGCCTCCTATACTGACGTCTCCCCAATTTCTCCAGGTTTTTCCACGTCGGGGACGACTTCTTAGCCTCTTGGTCTGGGTGTGTGGCAGACAGCAGAGGCACACCTTTGGCTGATACCAAGAAGCAGAGAGCACACAGGCACATACCCTTGTGCACATACAGGGAGCTTCCCGTCCTGTCACTCGGCAGTGACTGGGAGACAAGAGCTTCCACCTCCCTTCAGGATGCTGCTCCCAGTCCCAGGCTCTTAGGTCTCTTTCAAGCATGGCACCCCCGCCAGGGGAGGGTCACAGCCACACACACCGCGCAGTCAGCAGGCGGACAGCCCTGGGCAGGTGGAACAGTGGGGTGCAGAGCGCCCTCTAACAGCGGGGGAGCCCTCTGCACCGGTGTGTGTTGCGAAAGCCACTGCGGAAGCCCCGGCTGAATTCACTTCATACCAACGCCTAGGCCAGTGAGCACCAGCGCGGAATCGAGGACAGCGCGCTGGCTCTGGACCACAGGCATGGAGGGACGGTCCCGCATTCACATTCCTGACACGTGGGGGTGAGGGGCTGCGATCACTCTGGCAGCAGTTAAAGATGGGGAAGTAGCGGTCACCCACACGTGAAGGCGGGAAAGCCCCGAATGTGGTGGGAGTTGCCCAGGAAGGGCAGGGCCAAGCCTAGCTCCAGACACCCCAGAACCCTGGACAGGCCAAGCCCAAGGAGGGAAGCCCAAGGCAGGAGTGCCCCAGTTCCCAGGGGCCAAGCTTGGTGCGGTGGTACAGGGATACCCCCTCGGGGAACCCCTTGCCCTCTGCCTCGGTGTGTTCCCAGAAGCATGGGGCCTGGGGGAGCGAGGTGAGACGGGCTCCTATCTCATGGAGCTATCAGATGAGACATCACGATCGGAGTCCTCAGTTTCGCTTGGCGGCGGCGGCGGGTCGCTAAACGGGACCGCAGTGAAAGCAGGAGACTTTCTAGAAAAAAACACCGGTTGTCACCTTGGGGCAGGCAGAACCCTAATGAGGCTGGCATCCCTCTTCCTGTGGCCTTATCCTCTGGCAGGCAGGTGAACACCTCAGGCAAGGGCAGGGGGCCCATCGGGGAGGGTGGATGCAGGGGGAGGAGAGAGGGGTAGGGGAGAGAATTCTCTCGAACCCCACCCTGATGGGGGAAATGGTCCCTGTCCTCTGTCTTAGACACTTTGAGAGGCTCAGAGGTCAGAAATATCCGAAGTCACAGCACGAGATGCCGCTTGAGCCTAGGTATACTGACCCTGGGGCCCTGACTTTAGGTCTATCTGTAGGATTATTGTGATTTTTAAAAATTTACTTTTTTGTTGAGGTGTAACTTACACAGGGTCAAATGTACAAATCAAGGCTCTGACTTTAGATAAAAATCTGCCCCCAAATTCCTTCTGTTCCCTGATAGTTTTTAAGCTGCCTCTAACCAGGGGAACCACCAGAGCTGGTGGCATTGGGAGGTTTCAGCCCTCCGGCCACAGATGGACACAAGTATCACCCAACTGCCAAGGAAGAGAAAGCTGTCAATCTGGGCCAACCATACCAGGTGACTCCCAAAGGGCAGCCCCACCTCAAGATGGGACCGAGTGACTGTCGGAGTCTGCAGGGCTTGCCAGCTGTGGGTCGTGTCCGCCCTCCCTCCCTGCGCCACACCAGGGGAGGCCCCTACCGGTCCCCAGACTGGGTGATGAGCCGGCGGCAGGTCTCCATCTGCACGTCCAGGCCGCGCTTCATACTGCACATCTCCATGTACTCGTGCAGGTGCCGGTTCATGTCATTCTTGGCTGTGGCCAGCTCCAGCTGCGGCAGGGCAGGCAGGGCCACTGGGGTTAGCAGGCCCAAGGCAGAAGGGGCCACGGCGCCTCTGCTCCCCACCCCCACCCCCTGCAGCCAGGAGGCTAACACGCCAAGAGCACCAGCTGGGCCGGGGCCCAGGCAGCCATGGTTGAAGGCTCCGATTTAAAAATAAACCAGACCGAGGCAGAAGGCACTGAATATACTATCATTTCCTCTGGTTTTCCTGAAAATCTTTTGCTTTCGAGGGATGCAAAGGTATCTGCCACAGGCAGCATTCTTTTAGGAGACTGATAAGAGCAACGAGGAAGGAACGTGCACGTGGGCAGGATGGAACAGATCACGGGATCACGGCCCGCCGCGCCCGGCTCACCCCTCATTCCCTGGGCATCGCTGGTCCTGGCTGTCTCCCTGCTGCACTGTGAGCCCTCTGAGGGCTGGCCCTGGGTCTCCTTCATCCCTGCAGGCTCAGCCCCTCACGGGGAATTAACTTGCTCTGTGAAGCAGCTGCAGGACTCACGGGCAGGATGAAACCTGGCTCGCTGCTGAAAGGGGCTCATTTCTCTTACTATTCTCTTCCTACCTCATTTTCTCACAAGCCATTCCCAGACACTAAAAGAAAGACTGCCACACTGACTGTCCTGTTGATTCTAAGATGTGTCCCAGCTTCAGAAACGTACGTGGAGCCGCAGGGCTCAGAGTCAGGCAGTCCCCCTCCCAGCACCCGCTCTGCGGCCCAGGCTGAGGCAGCACAAGATCTGGCCAGGGGCAGTCTGCTGCCTCTTTGTTTTGGGTACAAGTGCAGCGGCCAGGAGAGGCAGAATCAAGCGGTGTGGAGTGATCTGCGTGACTGCCTGAGCGCAGAGAGAGGAAGGGAGCCGCCTGTGACTAATCTGCATTGGACAGAGAGGATGGGAACCTGGGGAAAGAAGGAAACGAGCCACAGGGCCAGACAAAAGAGATGGTCGGGACAGTGACATTCGGGGTGAGAGGGTGGCTGGGTGAGCCTAGTGGGTATGGCAGGCTCAGTCCCACAGCTGGGGTCCCCGCTGGGATCCCACAGCGGCAAGAGGAGCAGGATATGCTGGCTGTTCAGTCCAGGGAGAAAATATGATGCCACCAGCTCTTGTTCAGATCCGCTGCCACCTATACGTCAATTTCTCCACGGGGAAGAAGGAAATGAACCAAATACGTTGTATCAAAATAGGAGGCTAGTACTGCCTCCAGTAGTCTCTGCATATTTCCACGTCCTCCTTAATTCATGCCCTTAAAGCAGCAGTGAGATAAGGAGATGATTGTACAAGTTAGGAGATACATCCTCAATGCCAACTTGAAAACCTCCGGCTCCCAGCATGAGTAGAGGTGGGGGAGGCGGGGGAGATGGAGTGAGGTGGGACAGGCAAGAAGAACTTCCCCCTACCATTCTGGGCCTGGTCCCTGCCTCTGTCTCAGTGACCCTGAGAGATAAAGGCCGCAAAGATACAGGTCCCTGGATGCTCCAGATGGATCCCCACGTGGACCACTGCGCGCGAAGTCAGCAGGTCAGCCCCCCTGCCATTGCCCGTTGTCAGTCTACTGGGACAGGAGGAGTCGGATGACTCGAAAACAGCTGAAAAAGCACATTTCCATTGAGGATGTTCTTTTCTTTCTTACCAGGTCATGTTTTACACCAGGCACTCTGGTCCAGGGCAAGAGCCAGATATAGACAGCAGCCCCAGATCACTGCTCTGGGGCCCCTACTTGGTTGAAGGCACAGCAGAAATACCAAACCTCAAATCTACCATCCAAAAGAGGTGGGCAAGGACCAAGAAAAATGGAGGGGGTGGGGGAGGGAGGAGTGAGGCGGGGCAAATAGGAGAATGGAGATCAGTTCTCCCTGGCCATGTCTTTAGCAAGTAGCATAACTCTGACTGTGCCTTTAAAACTTAGCATTAGTCTGCCTGGCCAAAAAAAAAAAAAAAAGTTCTGCTTAGAGGAGCGGGACTATTTGATGTGTGTTAGGAGAATGAGTACGTAGGGAAATAATCTCTCGACTTCCTTCTGAAAATGTAGCCAGTGTGAGAGCAATCAGAGTAGCCCCCCTATTACAATGGCTTCCCTTTGAGCAATTTCAGCTACCTGTGGTCAACTGTGGTCTAAAAATATTAAAATTCCACAAAGAAATAATTCGTAAGTTTTAAACTTCATGCTGTTCTGCATAGCATGATGAAATCTCGTGCCGTCTGCTTCCATCCCACCTGGGACGTGAATCCTCCCTTTGTCCAGCGGGTCCACCCTGTCTACTCTGCCCACTGTCTACTCTGCTGGTGACTTTAGTAGCTATCAGGTCCGCTGTGGTGGTATCTCGGCAGTTTATTTCGTAATGGCCCCAAAGCACAACAGTGATGCTGGCAATTCAGACATGCCACAGAGAAGCCGGCAAGTGCTTCCTTTAAGGGAAAAGGTGAAAGTTCTCAACTTAATTAAGAAAAAAATCCTATGCTGAGGTTGCTAAGATCTACGGTAAGAAGAAACCTCCTTCCATGAAATTGTGAAGAAGGAAAAAAGAAATCCATGCTAGTTTTGCTATCGTACCTCAAACTGTAAAAGTGACAGCCACAGTGTGAGACAGCGCCTAGGCACGATGGAGAAGGCACCACATTTGTGGGTGGAAGACGTGAGCAAAGCTGTTTTCTGATTGACGGCCTTGGGCTCAGTACTCCCCAAGGTTTCAGGCATCCATGGGGGTCCTGGGACATAATCCCCTCAGGTCAGGGGGAACCGCCGCAGGAAAATGCCACGTGGGCTTGAAAAGAGCCTGACGGTCAGAGAGTCTCCCCGCCTCATCCCAAGTCAGAGCGTCGGCAAAGGACCATCTCACACAGGGCAGGACGGCTCGCACGCAGTCACGCCCAGCCCTCCCTCCATAGCAACCTCCACTCTGTGCTTCCACAAATCCTTCCTGCAGCCCCTAAAGGCCTAGAGTTTAACTTAAAGCATCAGCTCCACCTGCCATCTCTAGAAGGTTCCTCAAGGCTTGAGAATAAGCCTGGAGATTTCTCCATTACCTCAAAGGCTGAGCTGAAGAAGCAGGAAAGTTCACGTTCATCTCTGAGTGCTACAGCATGGACAGTATTACCAACAATAAGACAAGGACCATTATGGTATACTTATTATGAGCCAGACACTGCACTAAGCTCTGTATCTTTTAAGAGACAGGGTGTCGCCCTGTCACCCAAGCTAGAGTGCAGTGGCACGATCATAGCTCACTGCAGCCTTCAACTTCTGGGTTCAAGTGATCCTCCTGCCTCAGCCTCCCGAGTAGCTGGGACTACTGGGCGTGCACTACCACACCTGGATAATTTTTCTTTTAATAGAGATGGGGTCTTGCTATGTTGCCCAGGCTAGACTCCAACTCCTGGCCTTAACCAATCCTCCTACCAATGACAGGAACAGAAACATGCAGAGTCACCAAGGGCCTCCCAAAGTGCTGGGATTACAGGCGGGAGCCACTGTGCCTGGCCCATTTGATCTTCTAAACAACCATAAAGGGGAGGTATTATTAAACTCCTCGTTTTACAAATAAAGAAACAGGCTCAGTAGAGAACAAGTAACTTGTTACAAGTTAAGAGTGGATGTAAATGACAGAGCTGAGATCTGAACCCATGTCTATCTGCTTCCAGAGTCTGAGGCCTTAAGGGCCCACCAGAGGTAGGTAATACTGCCAAGAGATCACTCCTCCCCACAAAAGAAAGGGAAAGGCCCTGGTCTCAAGGGTCCCCCAGGGAGGAGGCTGCTGCACCTGCAGCTCCGCTCATGACCCACCGGGGAACTGTGCCTCCTGGCTTCCACTCGCGCCCTTACCTCTATCTGGTCGATGGTTTCCTGATATTCCTTCTCCCGGGTTTTGAACAGGGACTCAGTATCTTTAATTACCTTCTCCAAACTGTCCTCCTGCTGCTGGAGTAGACAGGGGAGCAAGGCGCAGGCCAACCAGGGAGGGACGGGATGGGCACATCCCGCAGGGCCAAGGCAGGGAGAGAAAGAGAGAGTCAGGTTAAGGGAACTGGAGGAAGAACAGCAGAGGATGAAGGCGGAGGGGAGAAGCGGGGAAAGCATGACGGCCACACGGGGAGAACAGAGCGAGGAGTGGGGAGACAGGGCATCGGGCTGGACAGGCAGAACTGGCGGCCTCTGAGGCGGGAGGGAATGTTACCTCTCCCTGGGCCTCTGCAGCTGCCATGGCATAGCCTGAGAAATCCTCCCAAAGCAGCAGGGTCTCCTCAGTCTCCTCCCAAGTCAGGCTGTCACAGTCGTCCTCAAAATCATACTCCCTCCTAGAGACAGGGAACCCGTGTGTCAAGGAGGGCGGGGGCGGCCTCCTGGTGGAGGGGCTGCGGGGAGCTCCGGCCTCTCGTGGGGAAGGGCGCCGAGGGGCTGCGCGGGCAGCCGCGGACTCACAGCTGGCTGAGCATGCGCTGCATCTCCTCGTTGATGCTGAGGGCTGTGCTCTCCTCCTCATCCCCATCGGGCTGGCGGGGCCCGTCACTCTCCGACAGGGAGGTGTCCTCCTCCACGGCAGCCTTGCGCTCCCGCTTCCGCCCCCCCATGGATGGGACCTTAATGGGAGACAAGTGCAGAGACTACAGAGACGAGGCCGGGTGCGTGAGGAGAAGGGCAGGGCCGGGGCGGGCAGACGGGGACGGGAGAAGCATGAACCAGAGGGAAGGGTGGGGCGGACAGAGAGAAAAGTCACAGTTACAATGACAGGAACAGAAACATGCAGAGTAACCAAGGGACTGACACACACAGAGGGGCCAGGGCTGCAGGCTGAGAAGGCAGAAAAAGAAGAAATAGAGAAAAAAGAGCAGTAAGACAAGGGAGGAATGGCTTGTCAGGACCTCAGTCAGATGTGCATAAGGGCTAGAGAGGAATTTCTTTTCTAAAGAAAAGTCTTTCTGATAAAGTGACTCAACTAAAAAGGAGGTTTTAGGCTGCAAGGAGGATGAGGACACAGTGTTTATAAAGGAGAACTTGAATCACATCCAGATCTGGAAAGCCAGGGAGAGAAGGCAGAGAGTGAAATGAAATAAAGAGAATAAGAGAGAGAAAAGGAGGGAAGAGCGAGGAGAGAGAAAGGGGAGAAGAAATCTGTGCTGAAGAGCCGCAGGTCGAAACTGACAGCCAGAGGGCCCAGGTGGTTTAGAAACTGGGACTGGGACATTAATAAGCTTGCGTGAGATCACACTAACCAGCTTCTTCTGTGGAGAAAGCAAGAGAGATGAAAGCAAGAGAGAGGAGAGGAAGCAGGCAGAGGAGAGAGAGGGAGGGAGAGATGGCGTTAGAGACAGCTTCCAAAACTTCTCTCCTGAGGCTGCTCCTGGCCCCCCAGCCTAGTCCCACCGAGGGCCCCAGGAGCCAGGATAAGGAAGGACCCCAATCTGGAGGGCAAGGCCTGTGTTCTAGGCCGGCCACGATGGAAGCTTCTTCGCCTGTTCCCCGCCACCCCGCCCCACTGGGAGCTGAGGGCAGCCCCGTCCTCACCTGGAACATCTGGATCATATCCTCACAGTTGCGCTGCTGGGCCACGTCGCACAGTTTGGCAGTGATGTCAATGCGGCGACAGATGTCCATGTCTACCTTCATGGCCTTTTCCTGGATCTTGGTGTCCAGCTCTGACAGGTTCTGTCCAAGGAACACAGCGAACAGTGAGGAGGTGCCCAGTACTCCAGACGAGGACTAATGAGGCCTGGCACGATCCGCAGACTCCCTTTCACATCGCGGGCACCTCCTCCGTGAAGTCTCTTGACACCTTAAGCAGAAAGCACTTCTTCCTGCGTGGCCGCCCCACGGCACTTTACCCATACACTGGGCGCTGGGCTGCCCGGGCCACCGGCTCCCTGGCCAGACGGGAGCCCTGGAGGGTGTGGCCCAGTGCCTGGGACTTGCAAGGGCTCCCTCGAACCATCGGCAGTCCTTACCCTCCCGGAACTTACGTTCCCGGAGGGAAAGAGATACTACTAGGAGTGAGGAGTGGAGAAAGTATTGAAGTAATAAGCACAGCTAACACCTACTTAGCTAACACTACATGCCAGGCACTGTCCTAAGTGTGTTATAATCTTCACAGTAACTCTGCAAAGTACATGCCTTTCTTTTCCCCCTTCCACACCAGCAGATGAGGGTTCAGAGGTTCAGGATGCACCCGAGGCCACAGCGAGCAAAGTGGCAGAGCTGGGGTCTGTGCCAGGCAGCCAGGCTCCAGAAGCCGCGCTCTCACTGACTGCCCAACAACCCCTGGTAACGACGGAGGCTGCACGCCTCTGCGATGCAACACTGAGACCTTCTTTCCTTCCCTTTCTCTGGATTTAGGGGGTAACAGGGGAAAAAGGGAAGGATAGCAAAGGGGGCGATGGACAGGGCATCAACAGGCTAGAACCAGCAGGGCCCGCTCCTCCCCGCCTCAGGCAGCTAACTGCACGCACAGTGAGCGTGAGGGCCAGCGCGAGGGCTGCACTCACGTTGCTCATGAGCCCCTTGAAGACCACCAGCTCAGCCTTCAACTGCTCCACCTTCGTCGCCAGCTCCTCTTGGCAGGCGTCAGCCTCTTGGGCTTCCTACAGCCGGGAGAAAACCCTGCCATCAGTGGCACCGTCAATGTTGGAAGAAGGTAAAGACAACAAGGAGGGACAGGGAGGCCGCACCAGCGCCTCGGGGCAAGGGGGGACACCAAGGGAAGCACAGGCAGCAAGTGGGCGGCCACCCTCACCTCCTGGAGCTCATTTACACGCTCCTGCAGCTGTATCCGCACCGTGTATTCCTCTTCCCACCTGACAGACACGGGGGAGAGGCGGAGAGAACATAGGTACAGAGCCCTTCCCTGCCCCCACGGCCCCCTGTCCCCCTTCTCTGGCTCAGGCTCAGTCCCCAGGTCTGGTTCCCTAGATGGGGAGGAGCAGCGCACAGGAATGTCTGCCGGGCAGCCGGTGGCCAGCTGCAGCTGTCGGGAGGCTCCACACTTCCTGGCAAGCGCCAAGCTCGCCAGCTGCCTTCCCGGAACCTCTGGGCCACGCACCAGGAACTCTATTTAAGAGCCACTGCGGCTGTTCTGGTCCTTTGCAGTGCCCATCCCTGCTCAGGCCCCAGCTCAACCAGCTGTCTGGCTGGCCTCATCGCCCACCTCCTGCCCCCACCAGACCACCAGGTCCACCCGGCCCAGTCTCCCACCTTCAGTCGCACAGATCCGGTCTCCTGCCCGCACCAGAACAGAGCTCGTCTAGCCTGCTGCCCTGCCTCTTGTGGTACCATTTAACCCTGTAAAAGCATCTGCAGGACACATACCGCATCAACAGAGTTGGTCAAGAGCCTGGTAGGAGACACTTGAAGTCCTTCCCCCACAAGCTCCAGGAACTACCCACCCATCCCCCTCTAAGTGAGCCACACAGAGAGGTAGCAGGGCTGGCCCTGCGACCAGAAGTCCCCCAGCAGCATTACAGCAGTGGACATCTAGAGCCTGGGGTTACTGAGCACCCAAACCCAGAGGGAACGGGGAAGTAGAGCATGCAACGGGCCCGTTAGCGGGGCAGATGAGAACCAGAAACGGCACTTCCCGGGATCCAGAATTCAGAGGCTAAGCCACAGTAGGGCAGACGACACTCTTGGCCACAGGGGAGGGCCCTAGGGCATGTTTCCCAGGGCCAGCTTTTCACGCCCCATCTGCTCCGGTGCATATTCTATTCCACTCCAGAGAGGGAAGGGGGGTGGGGACCCCCACTGCTCAGGATGTGGCCCTGGTGTCTCAGGGCCCACAGGTCGGCTGGCATAGCAGCCCTATTCATGTAAGCTCATCACTCTTGCCACATTCTGGAAAGGCTTCTTTCAGTCTGAGAAGGGAGGGGGACTGCACCAACAGAGAAACTTAAACATAAGAAAGGTGGTTAGGAAGTGGCAAAGAAGAAAGCAAGAGAATTAAAATGCGAGAGATCAGCTTCTGCAACATCGAGTAAGTCCTGTCCTCCCCAGGCCTTCGTCTCCCTTCCTATCTCGCTCTCCCCAGTCCTGTCTCCTTGCTCTCCTCAGCTCCCCGCCCACAGCCGCACTGCAGCAGTCCTAATAATAACTCCTCCACACCACCCCGGCCCCCTCCCGGCGCGCAGGGCAGGAGGAGGCAGCCAGTCCGGCCACCAGCCTGCCGGCTCCCCGACCCCGCTCTTCCCAGGCGGGCCACGTGTGTCCTTTTCCTTTCCGCTCGGGCATCCTCGGCCAGACAGGGGTAGTGAGGGCCCTAGTAGCATCAGGTTATGTGTGTTCTTAGATAAGACCATTATCTTTTCTGGGCCTTGGTTTCTTCTTCCACAACACAAAGGCATGGGATGTGGTGCCCTCACACCCCTGGAGTACGCGAGTCGCTGGAGGAGGGGGGCAATACTGACAAGGGCGCAATAACCCTGGACAAGATGCATCAGGGAGGGCAGGAAGTTGGTCACTGAACTCAACAAACTCAGGTGGAAACTTAAGCAAGGAAGTTAGCTAAAGATGAAGATTAATGAAATCTTACAGGGTAAAAAAATCTGAAAATGAATCATCTGGAAGCTCACTACAATTCTAGTGCTCTCCACCCAGACTTTTACACAGACAAGCTCATTTCGGCCTCCCTTCCAATCTGGTCTCACAAGGTTCCCTTAATGTGGGCAGAATTGGAGACATTTTTATGTATTCTGCACTGACCAAATACCTCCCTTCCAAATAAACTATATCCTTGAGTTGAAGAGAGAAAGCAGGACCATTTCTATATTGGAAAAACTGAGGCTCAGGGGAAAAGTCCCACAAGGCAGGGGAGCCGAAAATAGAACCCAGGAGGCCTCAGCTACTTCCCAGTTTAGTGCCCGAGCCATCCCCATGCCTTCCAGACTAAGGACAGGAGTTACAGTGTTGCTATAAAAAGCGCAGAAGGAGGGCATCTCATGGGTGGAAGAAGAGTAACTGCCAGTGTCACGTACCACACCAGTTTAGCCACAGGCCCTCTGCACAGCAACGTGCTGCAGAGCGATGAGCTAATCAATCCCCACGGAACAACTCTTTGCTGCCCTGGACAGCTGGACCAAGGACAAACACTGTTTTGGTTTAAAAAAATGAAAATGCTCCTGAGAACAGCAGTTGTTCCTGTGGTTGTGGATGTATTCCAGAACTGTCCCTGTTCCGCTGCTGACTGCATTAACTCCTGGCAAGCTGGCTCTGGGTGGCACCTGAATGATGATTTTAGGACAACTGAAACCCCCAAGGACACATAATGTGGACCATAACTAAGGAAGCCAGCATGCGGACAGGACTCGAGCTTAGAAAGCCTGCCCCTCTGTGACCTGGTAGACTCCACCTGGTGATAAATCCCTGAAGGTTGCCCCCAGACCCAGCGGTAATCTAGAATATTCATTCAGCCAATCCTCACCCACTACTGAACCAGACACCAATCCCTGCTAGGCTGGGTTGCAAAGGTAGTTCCTTGGCCTGCCCACAAGGGGTCATAATAGCTGGGCTGAGACTGGAGGTCCCCAAACCAAAGCCTCCTTCTGTCACCCCTTCCTGCTCCACCATGACATGGGTCACAGAGCATGCAAAGCACTGCCTCTGTTCATGCTCCTGTCCTATTGGCCTAGTTACCAATCATCTTAGGAATCCACGTGGTGTACAGCCAGCACTCTGGCATTACATCCCTTGCCCACACCCCTTGGGTCCAGGTTCCTCTCAGAAAGCCAAAACTTCATCTGCAGAACGCACTGGACCCGCCCCAAGCCACTTACAGCCCAGGGTGTGTCAGTGTCCCCAACTTTTCCCTATTTGGTTCCTTTGCTGGCTCTGTTCAGGATTCTTCCCCTTTCGGCTCTTTACTGATCTCCCACTGGCCCTATACCAACAACCTGCCCCTTCCTCTTGCCCTTCCCCTACAGAATTCTCTTTACTCTTTCTTTTCCTATTTTTTTACCTACTCCAAGCAGTACTTTGAGGTCTCCAGTGGATCGTGTAGAACCTGGTTTCCATCGATATTCCTCTGGGAAACCCTGGGCAGTGGCAGGATCACCCACCGCAGGGTGGAGCCCCTCCTCCCTCACCACCCCCTTCCAATTTCACTTAGTTTCCCAAATTTAAGCTCTACCCTTAGCCTCCTACTTTTGGTCGGTGTGTGAAGCTTCTATCCCAAAATTGCTGAGACTGGTAGGGGCACAGTGTGCCCAGATGCACACCTTTCAGACCAGAGCCCCTCTGACGGCTCACAAAACCCCACAGTTAACACAGTCATCCAAACCCTGCAGCCTAGGCTAGAGACAGAGAGACAGCCAAAAGTATGAATCCCCCAGTGTTTTCCTCCTCCTTCCTGTCACGAGTTGGACTTCTGCATTCTCTGCATCCAATTCCTTCCAAGCTCCTCAGTATACAGCAGGAACTTACTCTTATTCTATTCACCCCCAATTCCTCGGAATCCACACAGACTCCCCATGCCGTTGCGAGTGTCATGACACGGAGCCCCGTCCCCAGCTTCCTGGTCCCTACCTTCGCTTGTATTCGTCCCTCTCCCGCTTCACTTTGGCCAGCACGTTGTAGAGCGCGCGGATCTCGGGGGTGATGGTGTCGATCTGGACGCCGACCCCATCGGGGTGCACCCACGACAAGCCAGGCCCTTGCACCAGAGTGGGCTCCAGTCCCGGCCCGAGCCGGCGGGCGTGTGAGAAGGACCAGATGGTGCCGGGCATGAAGCGGGCCGACGAGGAGTAGGCGGTGGAGGTGGAGGTGGAAGTGGAAGTGGATGGCGACGAGTGGCAGGCCGCGGAGGACGCGAGGGGGCCGGCCGGCGAGCGCGCGGGCGAGCCCAGCACCCGCGCTGAAGGGGTGCAGACGGCAGCCGGCCGGGCGCCCAGGGGCAGCCCCAGGGGCCGGATGGGGCTGATGAAGCCGGTCTGCACGGCCTGGTCGCGGCGAGCCAGGCCCCGCCTGCCCTGCTTACCCTCCTCCAGCGCCTGCTGCAGCTGCTTCTCCAGCAGCCGGTTCCGGCGCTCCAGCTCGTGCACCTTAGCCAGGAAGCAGCGGAACCGGAGGTTCAGGGTCTTGAGCACGTTGATGTTGGAGCCCAGGTCGTTGCGGAGGGCCATGGCGGCAGGCGGGGCCGAGCCCGGCCCGGGCGGCGAGTAGGCAGCGGGGCCGGCCGGGGCGAGAGGCGCCGCGGGCAGGTCCCCTCCCCCGGTGAAGTGGTCACCTCCCAGGTGGTCCCCCAGCGGGCCGGCCAGGCCCTGCTGCTCCTGCTGTAGGAGGAAGAGATTGGGGCCGAATAACGGATTCATGGCTGCGCCTTCTGCTGGGAGATGGAGACCGGTGCAAGAGCAGGGATGGAGGGCGAGCGGGAAGAGCCAATGAGGCGCCAGCGGGCCACGGGCGGCCAATCAGACGCCTCGGCAAAGGGGCAGAGGTCAGAGGCGGGGCGGGCCGAGAGGAAGCCAATGAAAGGCTCCAATTGGAGGCTGGCCCCGGACCTTTCCCGGTCGGAGACCGGCTGCTAGCCCTTCTCTGGGGTGCGACTGCTTGGAAAACAGCCAAAGTGGTGTAAAACCCGGGACCTCCAGCATCCCGTGGGTTCTGATGGCAGGAAGCCAGTCTTCCCTCCACCCCATCGCCCTCCTGTCCCCAAACACCCTACCTCTGACTCCATGGCTCTCCTCTCCTGGGGAGACCAAGGGATCACAGGAGCCTAAAACTGACCTGATTTCTCAGTATTATCCAACCATTCCCTCTCCAGAGGATGCCAGTCCCACCTTCCCACCTCTACCCTTGAAGCAGCAAAGTACCCAGTCCCCTCAAAAAACACTCAGTGGCCAGAGGTTGTAAAACGTATACTACATTTCACATGTATGCACAGCGGGGAAGCCATCCTCACAGAGGTAAGCGTTCCAACCCAGTGACAATAGCAGTGAGCCACCTCAGTCTAGTTTTCAACCATCCATCTACGACAGCAGTGGCTGGCTGTTGTCCCTGGACTGAGATTTCCTCCTTTTTGCTGGTGGGGGCCGGCTGGAACTCAGCGGAGACACCGTGGGAATCTGAGGCCCTTCTGGGGTGCCATTCTGTTTCTGGAAGGCAGCCCTCTTGAAAGGCTGCTCTGACAACTGCTGCTTTACCTTCTCAGGCCCTTTGGCCTTCCCAAGGGGCTGATGACGATCCTTAGGCTTCGGGGTGGCCTGGGTCTTGGAGAGGGATAGCACAGCAGACATTTCTGTGTCCATGCTCTTGGGAGGGGCATTCTGCTTCACAAAGGCAACTTTCTTGGAGGACTGCAATTCAGGTGATTGCTGCTTTAGCTTCCCAGTCACCTTTGGTTTCCCAGTCACTTCAGCTTTTTTAGCTGGCCGACTACTCCCCTGGAGCTTGGAGGAAGCTTGGGCCTTTGTGACGGCAGGTACAGTGGACAATTCTGAGTCTGCCCCTTTGGAGATGCCATTCAGCTTGTGGAAGGCCTTCTTGGGATGCTGCTGTTTCTGCAACTGCTGCTTTGCCTTTGTAGACCCTTTGGCCTTCTTGGCTGGCTGGCTGCTGTTCTTAGACTTGGGGGTGACCTGACCCTTCAGGTCAGGCAAGTCTGTATTTGTAGGGGTGGCTGTTGCAGAATTTCCTGGGGTTAAAATTAAACAGATGGTTTGAGAAGAATGGGCCTCATCACCAATCATTAGTGGAAGAGACAAGTAGAGGTTATTAACATATGGGAATTGCCACCTCTTGGCCAACAATTCCACACAACCAGGACACTGCCTAAGAGCAGATTACCTAGATTCCTATTACTTAATATCACCTGGCCTTTACTCAATCCTATTTGAACTTTGTATTAAGAGATCACTGGCTATCCTTGGGCCAAAAGCTTTTTATAGGAAGCTGCACTCCCTTGAGGACAGCAGGTAACAAGACACACAAGAGGGAACTGAATCCCAGGGTCTCCTGAACAAATCTGAAGCACTGGGCTTTTTTTTTTTCTTCATTTATTCCATCCCTTTTTTTTTTAAATCAGAGAAGTTCCCCCCCAACTCCCCACACACACACAGATGTTGATGAAATGCAGAAAAATTAGAAGGCACATTCACAACAACCAGGAACAACCTAGTGAGACATCAATGGGACTGACATATTAAATATGTTCAAGTTACAGCAACTTTTGCTATTTCTTACAGTTTTTGTTGTATATTATCATTCAAATGTGACTTTTGTAAGGGCATCATTTAAAAAGGAAAAAAATAACTTAAATCACAGTTTGTATTCTGAGCAACTCTTTTCTCTTTCTTCCAATTAAACCCAGAATACAGAGCTCTCAAGCTTGTTTCCGAAAACCCCACCCTTCCCTTGAGATTCAGGCCAGACTCCTCAAGATGGCTAAGAAAGTGATCTGCAATTATTGTGAGAGGCTCAGCAAACACCAATAGATCTGTGGAGCTCTGTTCCAACCCAGTGCTGAGAATGCTGGAACAGCAGAGGTATATTATCAATATGTCAACCCTGGGCCAAAAAGAAAAAGAAACCACAATCCACATTTGGAATGCATTTAGTGCTGAACAGCTGCAGCTACTTGGTAGAATAAAGGAAAAGGCCCTCAGCCTTATGAGCACTTTGTTTTTTAAATCTTTTTTGTAGAGATGAGGTCTCACTATGTTGCCCAGGCTGGTCTTGAACTACTAGCCTCAAGTGATCCTCCCACCTCAGCCTCCCAAAGTGCTGGGATTACAAGTGTAAGCCACCATGCCTGGCCCATATGAACACTTTAACTGCACTCAAATGTGGTCCAGGGGTCAAGAACAACTCTAGCTGGGATGAAAGGGATCTTTCATACAAGCATGCAAAAGCTAGGGTGATGGAAGCAGTCACACCCCATGAGAAAGATCAATTCTTTCCCTCCCTGCAGTCCCACCCCGTAAGAAAGAGCAAAGGTGGTAATGGAGAGTGAAAAGAGCAGACCACTCACCTGTTTGGGGCTGGGGAAAAGAATTGGAGAATTTCTTGAACTTGGCAATAAAGAAACCATCCATATTGTGGGTATGAGGGTAGAAGCGTCGGGTAGAGCGAAGAGAGGGGTGGAAGCGCCTTTCCCTAAAGCGGGTAAAACCTTCCTGACCAAAGTCTAGGCCTGTGGGCACCAGCCGCACATTCCTCTTTTTCAGGGCATAGTCTACCACCCACTCATTCTCTTCCACCTAGATGTGTGGGAAGACAAAAAAGAAGGGAGGAAAAAGCAGAGCTGGAGGTAAAGGGAGCTCTCAGGGGCAACAAGCCTCCCAGTCCTGTGCCCCCTGCCCTTCATGGCGGAGGCCTCACCATGACAGAACAGGTGCAGTAGACAAGGTAGCCTCCTGTCTTGGAGGTGGCGTTGACAGAGTCAATAGCACTCAGGAGCAACTCCTTCTGAAGGTGAGCACAGCGCAGGATGTCCTTCTCATCCTGTCCCGAAGAGAGGCCCAGTGGTGTTGGGAAAAGAGGTGAGCAACTGACTGCCCAGAGCACTCCTCTACCTCACTTTCCAGTTCTGCAAGACCCAGCCAAGGCCTCTCAGCTGGTCCCACCCCTCGACCCCTCACCTTATTAGTCTTCACAGCTGGGTCCTTGGAAATGACCCCAGTGCCACTGCAGGGAGCATCCAGCAGCACTCGGTCAAAGCCCCCCACCACCTGGGGAAGAGGGGTAGGTTTATCAAATGTTTTCTGCAATCTGCAGCACACTATTTATTTCCTAGGGGCAAGTCTAAACATTGTGATGTCACGAAGGGAGACAGTAAACTGGAAAAAGCCTCAGGAGAGACAGACACCGAGGGGAGGAGTCCCACCTTCGGGAACTGGCGCCCGTCGCAGTGACTGATGATGGTGTTGGTGACTCCCAGCCGATGCAGGTTGCCCACAACACTCTTGAGCCGCTCAGCATTGGCATCGTTGGCAAGGATCACCCCTGTGTTCTTCATCAGCTGGGCTAAAGGGAAGGTGGGCCACAGTGCTGACCAGCTGGCTCCTATGCCTCCACACTTGCTACCCACCCTCCAGCCCAGGAATCCACAAGTGAAGTCTCATCGCCTCAAAGCACACTTCACTCCCAACAAGCCCCACTCCCCTCTGCCTCCTGCACAGGTTGATCCGGCATGCACCGGCCCCCCAGGATCATCAGCAAGCCTACTAATGTGGTTTTTCCATTTTCACTGAATGTCTTTCTGGTCCGAATTTAATGACTAAATTACTTCTTTTAAGTGCTAACAACTTAAAATAGTTACAGTTGCTTATTATGTGCTGAACACTATGCCACAGACTTCCAAATGCATTATTTCAACTCTCACAGCCCAAGCATAATATAACGGCCAACCCAAGCACAATTACTATCCTATTTTACAGATGACGAACCCAACTACTTTCAAGAGCAAGAGCCAGATGAATCCCATCTCTGCCTGCCCTTCTCATACCTATATAGCTGGTCTTTCCTCCAGGGGCACAACAAATGTCCAGGATCCGCTCATGTTCCTGGGGTGCCAAGGCCATGACTGGCAACATGCTGGAGGCTCCCTGCAGCATGTAGTGCCCAGCCAGGTACTCAGGGGTAGCACCTGTGGAGGAGGACTGCTGTGTGACACGCTAGAACAAGCAAAGGGGCAGAAGGGCTACTGGGCAAGGGAGGCTTACCAATAGGCACCGAAGAATCATATACCACTAGTCCTGTCTTTGACCACTTGCCCAGAGGATCCAGGTTAACCCCGCGATTGATTAGTGCCTGAAGATGAGACAGATAAAGATTTTAAAAACCTTGCAGACAGGCCAAGGCAGAAGGATCACTTGAGGCCAGGAGTTTGAGACTAGCCTTGGCAACATAGTGAGATCTTGTCTCCGCAAAAAATAGAAAAATTAACCAGAAGTGGTAGCACGCATCTGTAGCCCCAGCTACTTGGAAAATTGTCTGAGCCCAGGAATTTGAGGTTATAGTGAGCTATGATGACACCACTGCATTCCAGCCTGAACGACAGAGAAAGACCTCCTCTCTAAAACAAAAAAGAGACCCTGTCTCAAAAAACAAAAAACCAACAACAAAAAACACCAGCCTTATAATTACCCCAAAACAGATGAAGACACAAAAATGTGGTCATACCAGCACCAGCAGGTAGGTCCATGGCACCACGACTCCTAGAGTGCTTACTCAGAACAGTCACCACAGACGCACTACGCAGTCTGTCTCCCTCCCACCGTTCCATTCCATCCCATCCCATGATTCCCTTTTTCTTAACCTCGGCCTCCTAACTCAAGGTCTGAATCCATCCCAATAGACCAGTCTGACACCTCCTATTATTTTATTTTCGGGAAATGGACTCTGATTTTCCAAAAAGCTCAACCTCCTCACGATCCTAAAATTTAATGATATTGGTTATAGCACATTAAACGTAACTATTGGATTGTCTTCGCACCAGGAGATACACAATATACAGAATCATACCACTGACTTTAGAACAGGGAGCCTGGGGTCCCTGAACCCTCGGAAACAAGTTTAAAATACTGATTGTGCATGTGTCTTTTTCTGGGGTCAGGAATCAGTTTCCCCAACTTGTCAATGATCTTCCTCTAATTTCCTCAGGCAAGGGAGCAGAGATTGGAGGGATGAGTTTCTCATTTGACAGAGGTCCTAGGCCCTCAGCCTGCCTAGGCCTCTCTAGATTTGCCTCCTGGGATCATGTTCATCCCAAGAAATGCTTAGTTCTAAGACCCCACCCAGTTAGGGTGGGACAGGGGAATCCTCAGAGTTAGCAAAAGTTGCTACTTCCCCGAGATAAGCAAACCTCAAAAGCTATCTCTCACCTGAGCAAGGTCGCGTCGGCGGGTTTTCAAGGTATTGGTCCGGAGAGTGATGGGCCGGGGCACCTCATTAGCTTCCAAGAACTCTACCAGCTGCGGGGGGCAAGATAGCAGGGAATTAAGTCAGGCTGCTAAGGAGCTGGGTCTGCTGAAGAGAGCAAGGGGGCTAAATGTCTTCCTTACACCAGGTAGGAAAGTGAGAAAATAAAGCAAAGAGATTTTAGGCTGGCAATCCAGTACCTCAGATAGAGGGAAGAGGTCCATGAGCTTGCCAAGCAGGAAGTCGCCATAGGAGTAATAAATCGCCAGGTCCTTCTTAAGCCGATTCAGATATTCAGAACGGGACCGACCTTCCTCCCGCTGAGTCCCAAAATCATTCAGAACTCCCACTATATCCTGGATCCGCTTGTGAACTCTTTGCAGGTCTGGAGCCTGGGCATGTGGGCCTGTTAAGGAACTGTTTCAAGGTGTCCTAGGGTCTGGAAATCCTTCTCCCAAGCACCTTCCTCCTACCCCTCACTCTGCGCTAGAAGGATATCTTGCTCCATCTCCCCAACAGAGGGCAGCACAGATGGCTCCTCCTCATCCACATTGATCTGCAGGCCCCCATCTGTCTCCTCCTCCTTTGCGGAGCCTGACTCAGGGGATGCTTCTTCCTCTTCCTCTGTCTCCTCCTCACTCCACTGGCCCCTAGAAAGAGTCCAGGAACAGAATGATTCACAGACCAAAACAGACACCTCCTCCTTCCTCAGCTTCCTCCATCCCAGCTGCTGCCTATTCTCCATTCTAACAGTTTCTCAAACTCACCCAGCAGCTTCCTGGGCCTTCTGCTTCCGAGCAGCTCTTTCAATGGGCAGCAACTGGAGAGAGAGACACGGGGCTGGTAATGCAAGCCTGACCTTCTATCACCCCATGTAATACCTTCTACCCCTGTTATTTTATTTTTTTGCTAAATACTAATTTAACACTTGCTCTCAGAAGGAAAAAAGGAAGCTGAAGAAATGAATGTAAGATTGGCATAATGTTGATCATTGTTGAAACTGAGTGAGGAATTAATACTCTGTATATTACTCTGGATTTTTCACATAGTTCAAATTATAGGGTATTTTCAACTATTTATATTTTTATCATAGACATAGGGTCTCACTCTGTTGTCCAGACTGGAGTGCAGTGCACAATCACTGCTCACTATAACCTTGAACCTTTGGGCTCAAAAGATCCTCCCGCTTTAGCTTCCTAAGTAGCTGGCATTACAGGTCCAGCCATCTTCAACTTTTGTTACTTGTTTTTTAAAATTCACAGTTAGATCATAAGCATTTCCATAGTCATAATGGCCAATGTTAACTCATCATATACGTGAAAACATTTAATGAAGCATATTGAATACTTTGAACGTTTCCAGACTTTTTGGCAAAATGACGCACATGGTGCCTGCAAACCTGGTAATAACTCTGTAGATGGGCGGGGGTGTGGGAAACAGGTGCAATTGGGGACTTTCCCTTTTAATTCTATAGAGTTCTTATTATCTGAATTTTTCTACCAATATATCCTCATACTAATTGTGTAATAAATAACTTCTTACTTCTCAGTAAATAAATCTTTGCCTACACTTTGGGTCATCTTCCTAAACAGAGAATTACTAGATCAAAAAGAAACTTTTTAACATTCTCAGATAACAACTCTTTTATAAAAAAAAAAGTATGCATATCTACTTCCATCAGTAAAGCAACAAGTGTCCACTTTTCCACATCCTCACCAGCACTGAGCATTCCAGCTTTTTAAAATGCTCTATCCTATAGCTCTTTCAAATTTGCAAGTGTGTTGAGAGATGATGCAAGGCAGTAGGAAATGATGATGGAGCACTAAAATCCCTTTCCTCTAGTCAGGCGTACCCTTGTCACTGAGGGACAGTCTGAAGAATCTGGATCCCTTTCTGAATATCTAGAGAGGTGAATCTCACCTCTTCATCTTCATCCTCATCCTGAGAGTCAGAGTCAGCTCCATAGTCATCTACCATATCAGCATCACTGTCCTCAGAGCCCCAGAAGGCCCCCTGGTTCACCACACCATCTTCTTCAGAGTCTTCTTCCTCCTCTTCCTCATCATTGCCACGGGTTGGTGCTGGGCGCTTCTTGCCTCGAGCAGCGTTAAATAAGGACTGGGCTCCCTTCTCACCAGTTGTCTGGACAGCTCCTGCAGAGATCCCTCAGGATTTGAAGAAATCTGGACTAATGGCAGACACACATTCCCCTACCCCACACCCTCGAATCCTGTATTTTCTACCACTCCAAATAGCCTTTTTGGATGTTCCTTTCATTCCGAAAATGCTTAGCAAGTTCTTCCCCACCCAGGACCTACTCCTTATATAGCACACAGCTCCTATTTTCACTGACCTTTTGGTAGCTTTCCAGGCAAAGGTTTGGTCCCAGGAGACTTGTATCTCTTAGGGGCTTCAGTAGAGCCCAACCTCCTCTTGGCTGCCCTGAAAAGATATGACGAGGGAATAGGAACATAACTCCAGGCTCTGCCATTTCCATTACAGGGAAACATGAATCCACAATTAGCCCTCTCCACCAACCACGTGGCTAACAATGAGCAGTACCAATTTAATCTGACACCCACATTTACCTTTTTCGAGCACGACTAGACAGTCTCTTGGAATTTTCATCACCTACTATGAAGGAAAAAAAGAGGTAGCACAGGTCATGGGGAAAAAAGAAAGAGAAATGGGAGTGGAAATAAAAGCAAAAAGAGAATTAGTACGCTAATTAAAGGGAGTAGATTTAAATCTCAGCCCTGCCATTTAACAACTGTACGCGAGTTAACTTCACCACTCAGCGTCTCCTTCCTTAACAGTGCCTCCTTTACAGAACTCTAAGATGATGAAGTGATACATGCCCAAGAAGTTCAGTATACTGTCTAGGACCTGCTAGTATCTCAACAAACTGCATCTTTTATACAATGCCAACACCCATTCCCTGTCCAGTGTCCTCTCCCACCAGTCTTCCAGGCAGACTACTCACCATGTGAGAGCCAGATCTGAGCTTTCCCATTTCCATCCCTCCAAAAGGCAGTTCAGTGACTGTCTTGTCCCCTGCCCAACTTCCTCTTGCTAAACTCTTACCTAACTTTCAAAACCCAGCTTAAGATAAACTTTTAAAGTTATGCCCGGGATCCCTCTCCCTTTTAACTCTTAATGTTAAACCACGCCTCTCCTTGCATGGGTATTTGTCCCTGTCGCATCTTCCCCTAAATTCTAAATGCTGTTGACAATGAGTGTTTTTCATTCATGCTTATTTCCTAATAACTCACAAATAAGATTCCACTTAAACAAAAAATAAACAAAGACTAAAGCAAGGAAGGAGTTACAATACTGAATGGCGCAAAAGCTGGGGGATCACGGGGCCAAAATTGACCGTCACCTGCAGGCAGGAATCTGGTGAGTTCTGTCTCGGCACCCTTCTGTTTCCGGGCCTTCCGGCCTGGCCCGCGCTTCTCCTTCTTTGTAGGGTCCAACTTGCGCCCCATAGTACTGGGAAAAGGAAAAATGGGAGAAGTGCGCGTTGGAAAACAACGGCAGAACGCAAACTTAGCGTAGAGTGGGAAAGGGCGGCCTCGACTCAGCACCCCCGACAGCGTTCTGGAGGCCCGACCACGCCGCCCTCCCGCCCTGAGACCCGGGTACCACGCCCCTCTCCCTACGTCCCAGACCGGGTCAGCGCTGCCACCCTTCGTTCCCTGACTTCCTCCAGACCCACCCGAAAGTGGGTTCAAGCCAGAGACAGGCCCCCGGTATGAAGTGCAGCACTCCACGTGCACTCCCGGTTTACCACCCGGACGCCACACTCCACGGAAACGCTCCACGCAGGCGCACAGAGCAGTTTCGCCTCGTGGCCCCGCCTCTTCCGGTTGTGCCCCGTCGGCCGCAGCACCCGGAACTTACGGTCGCCTTGGGAACGCGCGCGTGGCCGGCGGCGGGTGACCACCGGGGATGTAGGGAGAAATGGGAACGCAACCATTCTCGGCTTGACCGCCCTTTTCTCAGGAGTTGGCTTTTTGCCTCACTGCCGGTTTCAGTCGGAAAAGCTGGTGCCTAGAAGCCGGCCCCTCCCCGCCAACCAGGGCACGACAGCGGGCCCCCCACCTGGCATCCACCGCCCTAGGTGCAGCCTCAAGATCATGGAACTCCAGGCCACTTACCTCCTACTCCCAACCCTTAGAATTGGAAAGTCTCTTCCCTGTTGACGCCACACCCCTGCTCAGCCAGTTAAGGTTCCCCTTTGCCTAAGTTCACATCTGGAGGTCAGGAGGGAGACATCTTGCATCCCAGTTTGGCACAATTTAGCAAGAAAAACCTACCCAGCCTTCCTTCCAATTAATACTAGGGTAGTGTCTAATAGGTGTTAAAAACTGTTCCAAAGGGCCGGGCGCGGTGGCTCACGCCTAATCCTAGCTCTCTGGGAGGCCGAGGCGGGCGGATTGTTTGAGCTCAGGAGTTGGAAACCAGCCTGAGCAAGAGCGAGACCCCGTCTCTACTAAAATTAGAAAGAAGTTAATTGGACAACTAAAAATATATAGAAAAAATTAGCCGGGCATGGTGGCTCATGCCTGTAGTCCCAGCTACTCAGGAGGCTGAGGCAGGAGGATCGCTTGAGCCCAGGAGTTTGAGGTTGCTGTGAGCTAGGATGACGCCACAGCACTCTAGCCCG
Source organism: Propithecus coquereli (assembly GCF_000956105.1). Lineage (NCBI taxonomy): Eukaryota > Metazoa > Chordata > Mammalia > Primates > Indriidae > Propithecus > Propithecus coquereli. The sequence goes on along the minus strand of NW_012136525.1, from coordinate 2,898,209 downwards.
GGCAACACAGTGAGACTCTGTCTCAAAAAAAAAAAAAAAAAAAAAACTGTTCCAAGCACTTAAGTGGTTTATCTTCATATCCCTGTGAGGTAGATGTCTTATTTCACACGTGCAAAGTCTGCAGCCCAGAGAAGTTAACTTGCTCGAAGTCATAGAACCATTAATTAAGCGGTGACACAGGCACTTTTGCAGCCTCTCCTGTTCCACAGGGGGTGGTCATCCTTGGTCGGGTGCACGATGGGCACATGCACACAGGACACAACTCTTCAGCGGACTGTCAGGACGTGAGGTAGCCTTAGTTTCCAATTACACAGGACCCGGGGCTCCTGCCCTACACACTCATGCACCTGCGCCTACACCCACACTGAACCAGAGCACTAAAATACAAGGAAACTTTTATTTTCAGTTTTCATCAAGAAATTTGCTGTGGCTTTTTATGCTTTTGGTTCTTTTTCCTTTTTTTTTTTTTTTCCACTTTATTTCGTTCTAGCCGCTCAGTGGCTGGAGCCGCTGGGTTCCTGGTATTAAAAAGATGCCAACAGAGGTAGCTGTGTCTCGCCCAGGGGCCCAGCCCACTCTGAATACCCCCCAAAAAGGAGAAAAGAAAAGACAAAATAAACCAACAAAATAAAACCAAAAGGAGGAAGAATTTCAGATCATTTTCTTCAAGCCTGGCAGGAACCCACAAGAGTTTGTGTGTAACAGATGTTACAGTGGGAAGAAGCCAGGGTCCAGAAGGCCAGCCCGCCAGCTCCCTGCAGATGGCGCCGGCGCTACTGCTGCATGTCTCTCCAGCAGGAAGGGCACCACTGCCCCTCACCCTCTCCCCTCCCCCAGTGCACGGGGGGCTGTTCCTTTACAACATGGAAGATGGGCAGAAGGAAGGTGAGGGTCTCTCAGGCCCCCAGGGGAGAAGCTGGGACAAGAGAAAGTGAGGAAGGTCACTGCTCAGCGGTGTAGGTGGTATCATCAACCTGGATCTTCACTGTTGCTGGGCTACCTATATAGGGAAAGAAAGCCAAGGAAGTCAGAATTCCAGACCACAGGAATCTACCCCATCCCAAGGGAACTCAATGATACACAGCCTGCCTGCCCAGTATGTTAACCTAGGGACAGAGCAAAGTTACAAGTTCCACAGTGGTTCTGTGGGAAGAGCTGGCACAAAGAAGAAATGGCCCTACCTGCTGTGGGGCAGGTTCGGGTGCGCGGTTTGCCAGGCGGCTGAGAATGTTACGCTCTGACATCTGTAACCGCACAGCAACTGGGGGAATTCGGGCAATGGTAGCTGGCAGTCGAGTCACATCCGCTTTCATGTCACTCAGCAGTTCTTCCAGCTGCTTCAGAACTACATAGGAGAAATAAAAAGGTGGTGAGCTGAGATAGTCACGACAGCTCCTTCTACCCTGGTGGACCAGCCTCCCCCATGGATTCTCAGTGACCAAGTTACTGTGATGTGTTATTGCCTTTTGTCACTGAGTCACGTGACCAGCCTCCACTGTGCTCAAATTCCTATTCCTTATATTCTAGTTCCAACTGGCCACAAATCTGTGCTTTTTAAAGACCCTCATTATCCTTTGCTCTCTATTGTCTGTATTTCCCCCACTTTTTTTTCTATATGATACTATATCAAGTAATTTTTTTTTTATTTCAGCATATTATGGGGGTACAGATGTTTGGGTTACGTATGTTGCCCTTCCCCCAACCCCAAGTCAGAGCTTCAAGCATGTCCATCCCCCAGATGGTACGCACTGCACTCATTATGTATGCATATACCCATCCCCTCCTCCCCCCCCCACCTGCCCGACACCCAATAAATGTTATTCTTATATGTGCACTTAGGTGTTGATCAGTGAAACCAATTTGCTGCTGAGTA
>NW_012136525.1:2892670-2894566 GCF_000956105.1 Propithecus coquereli | reverse complement strand
GGGAGGATGGCTTGAGTCCGGAAGGTGGAGGTTGCAGTGAGCAATGGTCACGCCACTGCACTCAAGCCAGGGCAACAGAGCAAGACTCTGTCTCAAAGAAACAAGCAAAAAACTCGATTTAGAAAATACAGAATGTATAAAGAATTAAAAACACAAATAATCCCACCTACTAGAATAATACTAACATTCTGATGTTTTTCTTCTGAGGCTTTTCTATGCGTATATTTTTACATAATTGAGATAATACTATGTACATATCCATATTATGTTTTTATTCTAAGTTACATGGTTAAGCATATTCCTTTATCACAAACTACTCTTCAAAAACTTGTTTTAATGGTTGCATGGTACTCCATCCTATGGATATACCTACCATATCTAACTACCATACTTATCAGGTTATTTTTTAAAAATAATTTTAGGCTGGGCACGGTGGCTCAAACCTGTAATCCTAACACTCTGGGAGGCCAAGGCAGGAAGATTACTTGAGCTCAGGAGTTGAAGACCAGCCTGAGCAAGAGTGAGACCCCATCTCTACAAAAAAACAGAAAAATTAGCTGGGCTTGGTGGCATGCACCTGTAGTCCCAGCTATTGGGAGGCGAGGTAGGAGGACTGCTTGAGCCCAGGAGTCTGAGGTTGCAGTGAGCTACGATGACAACACTGCACTCTAGCCCAGGGCAACAGAATGAGACTCGGCCTCAAAAAAAAAAAAAAACCAGCCAAGTGTGGTGGGTCTCAGCTACTCAGAAGGCTGAGGCAGGAGGATAACTTGAGCCCAGGAGTTTGAGGTTGCAGGGAGCTGTGATGATGCCACTGCACTCTAGCGGGGGTGACAGGGTGAGACTGTGTCAAAAAAATATATATTTTGTTATTGTTATTTTATCTCCGTATCTCACTCCCATTCCTTCCTCCCACAATAGGCAATCTTACCAGTGTACTTACTGTGCCGCCTTTTTTGTAGGTTCTTGAAGAATGTCAGTGCTTTTTATTTCCCCTTTTTTTTTCAAGACAGAGTCTTCCTCTGTCACCTGGACTAGAGTGCAATGGTGTCATCATAGCTCACAGCAACCTCAAACTCCTATGCTCAAGCAATTTTCCTGCCTCAGCCTCCTGAGTAGCTGGGACTACATAGGCTTGTGCCACCACACCCAGCTAATTTTTCTATTTTTCTGTAGAGACAAGGTCTCGCTCTTGGCTCAGGCTGGTGTCAAACTCATGGCCTCAAGCAATCCTCCTTGCTTCAGCTTCCCAAAGTGCTAAGATTACAAGCATGAGCCATTGCACCCAGCCTTATTTTCCTTTAAGAGACAGAGTCTTACCCTGTCATTCAGGCTCGAGTGCAGTGGTGCTGTCATAGCTCACTGCAGCCTCGAACTCCTGGGCTCAAGCGATCGATCCTTTGGCTTCAGCCTCCCAAGTAACTGCAAGTACTACAAAGTACATGCCATCTTGCCTGGCTAAGACTAACTTATAAAGTGATGTTTCCTGTACATATAAGTTGCTGCTTACTTCTTCATAACCTTTTAAAAGGTCCATTTGTGTTGGACATTTATGTTGTTGCACATGTATTTTGTTGTATCTGTTGCTTAACACTCCAAGCATGATACAAATCCATGCTTTACCTTACCAGTCTCCCAGTGTCAAACACTGAGGTTGCCTCCAGGATCACACCACCAAAAATTATACTGCTCTGTTAAACGTTCTTTGAAATAAATCCCCAGAGGCAGAATGTTGGTTCTTAAGTTATAGACAACTTAATTTGCCCAAGTATCCACTGGTTCTTAAAGAGTGAATCCATTAGGGGCCACGAAAAAGGATGGTATGAGAACGGGCTATTCCCAAATAGACCCGGAATCTCCTTTGAATCCACATGTCTTTTTTTTTTTTTTTTTTTT
>NW_012136525.1:2891609-2892620 GCF_000956105.1 Propithecus coquereli | reverse complement strand
CTTGCTCAGGCTGGTCTCGACCTCCTGAGCTCAAACAATCCGCCCGCCTCGGCCTCCCAGAGTGCTAGGATTACAGGCGTGAGCCACCACGCCCGGCCTTCTTTTTCTCACTCTCATCTTACCTCTCTACCTTCTGGATCTGTTTCTCACTTCCCTGATAACAGCCTTCTTTTCCTCATTTCACCATCCTCATGATGTTTTAATCACAGAAGAAAATGTGGAAAGGTGTCTAGAATTTGGTGGGATCTTAAATCACCTGAAGTTACCTCTGTAGTATCCCAGATGGAACTATATTCACTTTGCTTTCTATCTCAAGAAACTGAATGTATTAAGAGGCAAGAACTACTGTCTATTTATTTACTGATATTAACTTCCCCAGGAGGATGACAGAAATTCCTAGCACATCCTAAGCTCCCAGACAAAAGGCTCTGAAAAAGGTTTGGAAACAAAAGGTTTCCGTTAGAGGAGGTAGGAGGATGAAGCAATCAGCAGGAGGCAGGGGAGCCACTGGCTACCTTTGTGCAAGACTGCATTGGCTGGCTTGTTTCCTGCCATTGACTCCTTGGACAGGTGCTGATGACTTTCCGCCAAACACTCCACCTCAGCAAAGCGGGTGTTCAGGGCCATGGAAGGGTGAGAGGGGTCCTCTGACATGTTCAGGTAAGCTGCCCGGCGCAGCTGTTCCTCAATCACCAGGGCTTGTTCCAAGAGCTGAATGAGGGATAAAGAGGAGACAAGAGTTGAACTGACACTCACTTTGCTCACTGCTGATGGGCCTCTCAGTTTGCCTCTCCCTCCAGGTAATGTGAACCTAAAAAGAACTTCATGGATGGCACCATTTCCCACACCGAGCAGTCCAATTTTCTTTTATTTTTTTGAGACAGAGTCTCACTCTGTTGCCTGGGCTAGAGTGCCATGGCATCAGCTTAGCTCACAGCAACCTCAAACTCCTGGGCTCAAGCAATCCTCCTGCCTCAGCCTCCCGAGTAGCTGGGACTACAGGCAGGCGCC
>NW_012136525.1:2803567-2889154 GCF_000956105.1 Propithecus coquereli | reverse complement strand
AACCTCAAACTCCTGGACACAAGAGATCCTCCCACCTCAGCCTCCCAAATAGCTGGGACTACAGGCGGGCACCACCATGCTTGGCTCATTTTTCGTTTGTTTGTCTTTTAGAGATGGGATCTTGCTATGTTGCCCAGACTGGTTTCAAACTCTTGGCCTCAAATGATCCTCCTGCCTCAGTCTCCCAAAGTACTGGGATTACAGGCATGAGCTACCATGCCCAGCCTCCCTCTCCTCTTAAATGATAATTTAACTTTCTCAGTGACTCTGGCTCAAAATATCAGTTATTTCTGAAGTCTCACTCACTGCTTTGTACCTAAAATGCTTAAGTTAGGACTTGGCAAACTATGCCTATGAGCCAAATCTGGCTCACCACCTATTTTTGTATGGCCCAAGAACTAAGAGCAGGTTTTACTTTTCTTTGAGACAGATTCTCACTCTGTCACCCTGGGTAGGGTACAGTAGCATCGTCACAGCTCACCACAACCTCAAACTCCTGGGCTCAAGCAAGTTTGAGCCTCCTGCCTCAGCCTCCAGAGTAGCTGGAACTATAGGCACACACCACCATGCCCAGATAATTTTTCTATTTTTTATAGGGACGAGGGTCTCGTTCTTGCTCAGGCTGGTCTTAAACTCCTGAGCTCAAGCAATCCTCCCGGCCTTGGCCTCCCAGAGTCCTAGGATTACAGATGTGAGTCACTGTGCCCCATCAGGTTTTACATTTTTTAAATGGTTGAAAAAAGGCAAAAAACAACTATTTCATGCCACTTCATGAAAATCATAAGAAAATCAAATTTCAGAGTCCATCAGTGAAGTTTCACTGGAACACATCCATACTTATTCACTGATATATCACCTATGGCTGCTTTCACACAGCAATGACAGAGTATAGTATTTGAAACAGAGACCACACGTCCCACAAAGCCTAAAGCCTATCTGGCCCTTTAATAGAAAAGGTTTGCTGACCCCTACAGTAAATCAGTAAGTCTGTAAATTCTTTGGTGTTTTGTTTCCTTTATCCTTATCCCTCTTCATTTTTCAAAACCAGCACCACAGCCCAGGCCCTTAATACCTCATGACTATATGACATTTCTAATATTTCATGAATGCTGTTTCCATTCCCCTTGGTCCTATCAAAACTCTGCTCACAAAACTTCAATGACTGTCCATTAACCATAGCGTAAAGTCCAAACTGTCTCATCTGGTGCCAAGAACCCACCTACTGACTTCTAGCCCTTACCTCTCTCTTTTCAACCTACCTCCCACCATCACCCAACACAAATGTTTTCTGCAGCTCAACTGGGCTACCTGCTATTCCCAAATACCCTAAGCTTTGCTACCTCTATGTCTTTGTCCAATCTAATCCCCTTTAGTTCAAACACCCTTCTGATTTTACCAACAATCTCTTATCACATTCATCGAAACTTAATTCCAATACCATCATCTCCATAAGGACATTTGTGAGCTCCCTTCCTGTTTCCTCAATTCTTTCTGGAGAACTTCCTCATGCCATTCAGCAGTCTTACACCTGATATGAAGAATGGCATTCTTTTGATTATATATTTGCTTCTACTTGAAACTGAAAGCTCCTTGAGAACAGGCACCAGGCCTTATTTGTCTTTGTATCCCTGTGCCAATCATTGCTTGGTACGTGCCACTTGAAGGTTATTAGTGTACATCTCTTATTCCTCCAGTTATACTCAAGAGATACATGTCTTGTCTTCAGGGTATCACATCTGATGGCCTGCACACAGGGTACCCTCAATAAACAGTTGCTAAATTTCTGAATGAGACTCCCTTTGGTGGGCTTAACCCTAGTGATTCTGAAAATGGAGCTCTACTTTTGCATATCCTTCTTGCATCCACCCCAGTCCTCTTTAACCCAGAAAAAAGGACCACCAGCCCACTGACAGCTCTATCTCCTCAGAGCACCCTAATATTTAAGTTACTTAGGAGCAAAGCCTTTCATAGAATACACAAAGTTAAAAACAGAATGCCTGAATCAATAGACTCATAGAATACACAAAGTTAAAAACAGAATGCCTGAATCAATAGACTCATAGAATACACAAAGTTAAAAACAGAATGCCTGAATGAATAGACTCCCTCCTTTGCAGAACCTTCTACGCTTAAAGTCTGTCACCTAAACGCTGTACCCCTCCCTCCCCATCCTGCTCACCTTGAACCTTCGAGCTAGAAATTTATTCTTGATCTCTAAAAAATTGCCACGGTTCATTTCACCCTTGAAAGGCTCATTGAGGATGGCATAGCGTGGGTCATTCTGGATGTCCTGCCACCGGGCATAGCCATGGCTATTGGAAAAGTGCTCAGGAAAAACAAAACAAGGAAAATAAGAACCTCACACTAAGAGATCTTCAGAACCTTTCACCGAGAACCTCAGTCCAGACCCAGACAAAGGATACTTTATGATGCCAGCTAGGAGCCAGTAGTCATGCCGTCGATGCCAGATCTCGTAAGTCTTCTTGGTGACTGTGGCTGCCCGCTCCTCATTCTGCCAAAGGGAGTGCAACTCTGAGGTAGAATGTAGAGAAGGTTGGAGAGGAGGAGAAAGGGCAAACATCCGTGAGAACTGAAAAAGCTATTTATTCCTGTGCCCCAGCCCCCACCCTGGACACCATCTTAGCATCGTTTGCCACTGGCTTTCCAGCACAGAACCCAAAAGTGCACAAGCAGCCTGGCACTTCCTCATCTAGTAAAGCCTCTGCACCCAGGTTTCTGACAAGAACCCCAATTTCACCTCAGATCCTTCTAACCCCAGTGAGTTCCTCATTTCCATACCAGTAAAACCACCATCTGCGATGTTAAACATGAAACGCTGTTTAATATTTTTCTTCTGTTTCTCATCATTCAAGTCCTTGGGGGTCTCTCCATTCTGAAGCATCACCTCTTTCTTCTCTTCTTCTTCTTTCTTCTCTTCTACAGGATATGCAGAAGAAAAATGTCAGCTCCAGACCAAAGCCCAGCAGCACGGCCCTTACCCACAGCACTACATACTGTAAGATATCCATCCTCCACCACCTTTTCTCCACACAGATGTCTCTCAAACCCAGAAAAAGTTGCCACCAGCCAACTAACGACCAAGTGTGGGGACAGAAAAAGTCTTTTATCTTGGGATAAAATGGCTATATGGCTATGGACAGGGAGGCAGGGGAGGATAAAGTCCTTGCTTCTGGTTTTATAGTCTTTCTACATCAGTCAGCTTCTCCAAACACTCACCTTTGTCCTCTACCACAATAGGGGTCAGATCTATTGCTGATTTCTCCTCCACCTTCTCCACATCAGCAACACCTAGAGGAACAGATGGCATTGAAAATATACATAAAGGAAGAATGTTCTTTTCTGTTCCACATTCTGTTCCACACTCTTACCCAATTGAAACCATCCTACATCTAAATCTCTGTAATTAAAGTCATAAAATGTCTTGGGGCGGGGGACGGGCAATCTAAAATCAAGGGTGCAGGACTCTTCAGTGTGTCACTTTCTCCTGACATTCCAGCTCAGCTGAAAGTCAAAAAGCAACTATGGTTCACACAAGGATCTGTAGTGCTTGAAAATGTGGGTACCTTTGGGCTCTGTCTCCATAGGTTCCTCTGTTCTCTCCTTCACCTCTGCCTTTTCCACTTTCTCCTCTCCCTCGGGGGGCTCAACAAGGACCTTTTCATCCTCTGAGGCAGGGGCAGGGGGCTGTGTACACTTCAAAGGAAAAAAAAAAAAGATGAAGCAGACAGGCTACCATCTAAAGGGAAGCGTGCGCTTATCCCTTTGCCTTCAGTATGGCATACAGTCACTCCCATCTCTTACCTCGACAACAGCCTCAGGGGCTGCAGATTTAACCTCCTTTTCTCCTTCCGTGTTCTCTTCTTCTTTGAGGCTATTTTCCTCTATTTTTATCCCATCCTCTGCAGACCAGTAAGAGACAATCAATTAGGAAGACCTTCCCAGTTTGTCTCATCTTAAATTGTCCTCTCGGCCGGGCGCGGTGGCTCACGCCTGTAATCCTAGCTCTCTGGGAGGCCGAGGCGGGCGGATTGTTTGAGCTCAGGAGTGCGAAACCAGCCTGAGCAAGAGCAAGACCCCGTCTCTACTAAAAATAGAAAGAAATTAATTGGACAACTAAAAATACATAGAAAAAATTAGCCGGGCATGGTGGTGCATGCCTGTAGTCCCAGCTACTCGGGAGGCTGAGGCAGAAGGATCGCTTGAGCCCAGGAGTTTGAGGTTGCTGTGAGCTAGGATGACGCCATGGCACTCTAGCCTGGGCAACACAGTGAGACTCTGTCTCAAAAAAAAAAAAAAAAAAAATTGTCCTCTCGTGCCTTTAAGAGCCAGCCCTATTCTTAGGACAGCTCTCCTAAACTGAGAGGGAGATTGCTGTGTGTCCTGCCAGACTACCCTGTTTGAACTGAGCACAGGGAGCAGAACAAGCACAGGCTAGGACAAGAGAGGGATAGAGAATGACAGGGCAGGCAGACTTACCAGCAGGTGGGGCAGGTGCTGGAGTGTTAGGCTGCGTGTCCCCTGGAGTGGAGGGTGTAGGAGTCTTTGGGGAGGGTGACCCTGGCTGGGACATCTTTTTGTTTTCCTCTACTTCAGCCAGTTCAGGCATGCTCCAGCGCCCATTAACATGTTCAAACTCCTGAACCTGTAGCAATGGGACAAGAAGTTAAAGACCCAATTCCAGCTCTAGGCGCCTTTCCTGTTGGCCCCCCATTTTCCCTCAAAAATTTTAACAATGGAGAAAGGCTCGGAGCTCACCTTCTTGCGAATCAAGGACATGACACCAATCCTAGTAAGGACATGCTGGCGAGACAGGCCTTCTCGGGGGACACCATCAGCAAAGGTCTCAGCCCCGTCTGCCCCTGGCTCACATAAATGCCTCATAAAAAGAGAGACGTAAGCCCTACAGTAAAGAAGTAGAGAAATGAGTTAAACTGGGATCATGTTCAACTCCTAGATCAGATTCTTTTCCACCTCCAGTTAGGCATTATCACAGGCAATGACTATGGCGCCACCTTGAGGTAAAGCCCACCAGTGCTCTGGCAGGCTGGTCTCCAGACCCTGCGCCATGCCCCAGGGTTCTCTTCCAGGGAAGCTAAGAACACAAAGAACTCTTATTACTAACAGCTTCACCTGCCTACTTCAGCAGAGGAAACGGCCCACTTCCCTGCACAGCCTGGACCAGTACTGTGGGAAGACCAGAGAGTAGAAGCCCTTGTTCTAGATCAGTCTGCTGCAGCCCTCCAACTTACTTGAACTCTTTCTCTGATTTGCCTCGCAGATCTCTCACAAGCCATTGAGTGGTAAAAGCATCCTGAGGTGGCATCCCATATCGCATAATTGCATTAAGAAAGGCTTTTCGCTGACGAGCATTAAAACCTAGTACCTAGGGGGAAAAGGAACCTAGGTGAGAGGGAGCAGGTCTCACTCCGTCAAAGACCGAATATCTGGCACTCACCCCCCCTCCTGAGAGTTATATCAGGTCATTAAATATGAAAATTCTCATTTCAAATCAGAAGTGTAGTTTATTATATCTCAAACAAGAAGCAGTACAATTAATCAAAGTATGCACCTAAACTACCGACACAGTTTTGCCATCTTAACGGTAGCTCATTTATGCCAGCAGCAAAGAAGCCTGGAGAGCGAGTGATGAAATCACAAAAAGTGTTTTCCACAGCTTGTTGAGTACTGAAAATTTTTCCTTGCAAGAAGTGGTCCAAAGCCTGGAAGAAGTGGTAGTCAGCTGGTGCAAGGTCTGGTGAATACGGTGGATGACACAGAGTTTCCAAGTCCAGCTCCTATAGTCGGAGCAGCATTGTTTGTGCAACATGTGGTCCAGCGTTGTCTTGCAAAAGGATTGGCCTGTCTCTATTGATCAATCTCGGCTGCTTAATCGCAAGCATCCTCATCATTTCATCCAACTGGTTGCAGTAGACATCCGATGCAATCAATTCACCAGGTTTCATGAAATTATAGTGGATAATACCAGTGCTGGACCACCAAACAGACACCGTTAGATTTTTAAATGAATATTCGGTTTTGGACTGTGTTTTGGCACTTCGTCTTTATCCAACCGTTGTGCCGAACGCTTGGAATTGTCAGAAAGAATCCATTTTTCATCACACATCACAATACAGTGTAGAAATGGTTCACCTTTATGTTGTGACAGCAAAGAAAGGCAAGTTTCGAGACAATTTCTCTTCTGACGCTCACTTAATTCATGCAGAACCCACCTAGCCGCTTCTTTACCTTGCCAATTTGTTTCAAATGGTCCGATACTGTTGGAATAGTAATGTCAAACCTTGCTGCTAATTCACAGGTAGGCTGAGATGGACTCGCTTCCATTATAGCTTTCAGCTCATCATTATCCACCTTGGTCTCAGGTTGCCCACGTGGCTCATTTTCAAGATTAAAATCAGCAGAACAGAACTTCTCAAACCATCGACATACTGTACGCTCATTAGCCACATCCTTCCCAAATACTTCATTGTTATTTTGAGCTGTTTGCACTGTATTGGCTCCACGATAGAACTCATATTCAAAAATAACACAAATTTTTGACTTATCCATGGTTTTACAAAAATTGCTCTAAAAAAGGTGAAAGATAATCACAAACCAAAATGTACATTTGAAAGACTGAGGCTGTACCTTCACAATAAAACTAAAACAAGAAGTGTCAAAGAAAAATGTCAGAGATATCAACTGTCAAACTTAAGGAAGTCGGACATTTCATACATAATAACCTTTAATATGCCACTTACTTCAATATTCCCACCAACACGGGCCAACAGAGGAGGCAATGGCTTATCTTTGTCATTCCGCAGGCCCTTACGACTGGGCCTGCGGGGAGCTGCAAGAAGAAAAAGGTGAATGAGTGCCACTGGTAGGGTACTAAACAAAGCAATCTTTGGAAAACCAGCAGAAAAGCACAGCCCTCACCTTCTGAACGTTCATCAAAGTCTTCATCACCTTCCTCTGATGCCACTGAGTAATCGGACTGGTTGTCGGACTGGTCGTCCTGCCAATCTGGAGGGAGAGAGGGCAGATGAGCGGGGCCCACTGCTCTAGTGGAACGGCCCATGGGTGGGGGGCGGGGCCGGCCACACACACCTCGGTCCTCCTGGGAGCCATCATTGTAGTTGACCTGTTTACGGATTCTTTTTCCTTTGCCCAGATTTCGGGCTAGATCTTCTTGCTGCTGCTCATAATGGTGCCGCAGCAATTTCTCCCAGTAGTCAGGATCCACACTTTCTTCCTGTTTTATGATTTCCCGTTCTACCTCCTCTTCCTCCTGGGACAGAGGGAGGCCCAGGACTCAGGGGTGCTGAAGTCAGCACCACCAGCTACCCCTGGTCCTCACAGTTCCCACTCTGCTAGCTCCTTTCCATGACTCTTAAGTACTCAGTGTGCCTGCTTAGACCTAAGAACTCAGAAGAAATTTAACTGACAGGGCATGGCTCCTCAGACTTATGCATAGATTAGCAGTGAGCATAAGTGAAGAAAAACACGGGACAGGGCTATTATCATAGCGAAGGATGAAGAGACAGGAAGCTTTCTTCTTCTTCTGTTTTTTTTTTTTTTAATTTTTCATAGAGATGGGTCTCGCTATGTTGCCCAGGCTGGTCTTGAACTTCTGGCCTCAAGCAATCCTCCTGCCTCAGCCTCCCAAAATGCTGGGATTACAGGTGTGAGCCACTGTGCCCAGCCAGGAAGTTTTCTTCTAACCCCTTGTACTGATGCACATTCAGTTGGAAGATAGCAAAAAGAAGGAAAGAGAGGTTAGAGCTTTAGCAAGCCAGAATGAAGCTTTTGAAATACTGCCAAAGATTTTCGTAAGACATAAAGTAGAAGGGCCATAAGCCCTTCTATTCTTCATAAACTTCATAAAAGTTTACCAACAAAATAAACTTCATAAAAGCTTACCAACTGTCTGTAAAGGAAAAAAAATTATATATAGTGTCTTATGTCCCAATAACATTTTTGCTCCTCCGAAAAGTCTTTAAGTTACGTTTTTTTCAGACACTTCAGGACCGCTGATTGATTCTAAATCCCTTATTATTACAATGAAACTGCTGCTGATAGCATAATATCAGAAACAACCTAAATGTCCCTGATTATGAAACTAATTAAATAAATTACAGTACAGTCAGCCCTCCATATCCATGGGTTCTACACTGGTGGACTCAACCAATTGAGGACCAAAAATATTCAGGAAAAAACAAAATTATGTCTGTACTGAACACATACAGACTTTTTTTGTCATTATTTCCTAAATAATATAGTATAACAACTATTTACATAGTATTTACATTGTATTAGATATTATAAGTAACCTAGTGATGATTTAAAATACACGGGAGGTTACAAAGAGATAAAAAAGGACACTGGAAACCAAGAAGGCAGGAGGGTAGGGGGAGCAATAAAAACTCACCTATTGGGTACAATGAGCACTATTCTGGTGACGGATGGACCAAAAGCCCTGACTTAAGCATTATACAAGGTATCCACGTAACAAAAACATTTGTACCCCCTTAATTTTTTTTTTTTTTATTTCAGGGTATTATGAGAGTACAAACATTTTGGTTACATTTTATGTCTTTGCCTCACCCAAGCAAGGGTTAGAGGCATGCCCTTCCCCTCTACAGTGCTCACCGTGTCCTTTACTTGTGTTTACCCCCCACAATCCCCCTAATCCCTAGAGAATATTACTGCCATGTGAGCACCATAGTGTTAATCAGTTAGTACCAATTTGATGGCGAGTACAAGTGGAGCCCATTCTTCCAATCTTGTGACACCTCACTTCGGATAATGGGCTCAACCCCCTTAATTTTTTGAAATAAAAATAAATAAAGTACATGGGAGGATGTACATATGTTTTATGCAAATACTATGCTGCTTTATATGTGGGACTTGAGCATCCATGGATTTTGGTATCCACGGGAGGTCCTCTCCCACACAGATACCAAGAAATAACTGCACTTCCAAACAAGGATATACTAAACAACAAAAAAAAAGGTCAGGAGGGCTCTTTATGCTCTGGCCTGGTCTGTATCTCCAGGATATATTAAGTGGACAAAAGCAAGACAGAGAACGTATGTATAATAAATTACTTTTGTGTTTAAAAGAAAAAGTGGTGTTTATGTGCACATATGTGTATGTACACATAGATGTGTACAAATGTATGTATAATTTTTATGCACATAAAATATTTTTGGTAAGAAAGTGAAAACATTACTTGTCCCCAGGAAGGGAACTAGGTTGTTAGAGGACAGGGGGAAAAGAGATAACTTTGTATATTTTGAACCATATAAATTACTATCTATTAAAAAATAAAACTTAAAATTATAAAAGAAGTAAACAGCAGCTGAGGTCACTAATCAGCAAACAATGTACATACTTGAGTAGTAACCAGCAGAGATCATCCACTTAGCACATGCTCACAGCCAATCACTTGTGTGTACACTCACTGCCAATGAGGCATCTGCGGAGCACCCCATCAGGAGGGCCGTGGCTGATGAACTACTACTGGTCTGTAGACCTATGTCAGACTTTTCAGCCACAGATACACATAAAGTTAGTAGAACTACCTTCAAGAACCAAGATAATAGGAATGTCTCAGAAAAACAGGGCAAGAGGATGGCTCCGAGTTGGAAGGATGAGAAAGATGGCAAAGACCACCAGAACTTATGCCAATTCTAAGAACCCTGAGCTGAGGGAATTAAAGAGGACCAGAAGAGAAAACAAATTTTGTTTTTCATTTCATGACCCTCTCTATCATTTGGGGGACAAAACTATTAAAATAAGCCACACATTTCTGTTTTAGTATTTTTTGTCTTTTTGCTATAAAAGCCAAGAAAAACAAGGGAAGAGAAAAAAAAGGGAAATAACGCAACTTTAAAGAAGCACAGGGAGATAGATTATCTAGGTATGTATCTTATCTCCTGTCTTTTCTGCAAAAAGATTTGAGGTAGCATTGAAAAATTTACTCGTGGGCTTAATAAAATACGTAAGAGAAAATCAGATTCTGGCAAAGAGCCAATACAATTGTTGTGAGGATGGTATTTGGCTATAAGTTTCCTGATAGCCAAGGCAAAGATGAGAATGTTAATTAGTCGTATGTTATAGGCTTTATTTTCAAGGGAAGAGGTGTATCAATTCATCAACATACGTATTTGCCTACAGATGTTTTCCTCTTGTTTCAAATATCATCTTGGTCTCAATTCCAATTTTCAGACAAATCACCAAGCACAATTGCCTTGGACTCATACTCACCCCCATTTCTTCCTCTCGAACCACATACTGGGCCACTTTGAATGAGCTCAAATATTCATTCATGCCTTGCAGTTCTGTGTCTTCAGTCTCATCCTGGTTACGGTCTAGCAGCCGTTCAATGGCCTTATCATCATAGTGGATAACGCTGCTATCTTCTCCCTCTTTGTTGTCTCCTCCTATAAAGAATCAGGGGCCCATACCCCCAAAGTCAGCTTCAGTAGCTGCAGTAAAAGAAGCAAGTCCCACAGGACCCTTGGTATCAAAGATTCTCCCTACCCTTCAGAGAGGCCAAGCCTCATACCAAAATCTAAGTTCCTGACTAGCTCACCTCCATCTGTGGCTTCATCCTTGAATAGTTCCTCAGTGCCAAATTTGAGGATATCATCCAGCTCCTGTTTGGACATAGATCCAGTCTTGGAGCCCAGCCCAGGCCGCACCACTAGATGCGTCAGCATCATCTTCTTCTTTGCCACTTGTGTGATGCGCTCCTCCACTGACGCACGGGTCACAAACCGGTAGATCATCACCTTCTTATTTTGACCAATACGGTGAGCTCTACTAAAGGCCTGAAGTTGAGCAGGAAATAAAGCCAGAAACCATATTTTCCTGCTGCCACTCTTGCCTTGAGTTCCACATAATAACTTAAGCCAAGTAGAAGGCAAGAGCTTGTCTGCATATCAAACTTCCTTTTGCACCCTTGCCCCCAGATCACCCTCTATCATGTTATCCAAAATAGGAACACAGCTAACCCAAACTCTCTGGCGTATAATAAGGTAAGCAACATAAAAAGAATCTGTTGTTTCTCACTTAAACAACTAATTCCAGGTGGTAGCACCCTCATAGAGAACACTATGTATTTCCAGTAAGTTACCATATCTAAGGCTGCTAGCCCCGCTCACCTGGATATCATTATGGGGGTTCCAGTCGGAGTCATAGATAATAACTGTGTCAGCAGTGGCCAGATTGATTCCAAGGCCCCCAGCTCGAGTGGAAAGCAAGAAGCAGAACTGTTGAGCCCCAGGTGCTAATAAAGGAATCAAAAACACCATTAGAAGTATCTCCTGAATTCTAATTAATCAATGTAAAATGAATGTCAGAAATATACAACCTCATTAGGCAAATACCACGTAATAATTGTTGTAAAAGCACCCCCAGGTCCACCAATGGATACTGAAATCAGTGTAAAAGTTTAAGGAGAGACAGGATATTAGCATAGTCTCAAATATCTCCCTCAAGATATTTATCAATCACACTGGGAAAAAGAATAACTTTACAGTGGAGAAACTCAGCAGACACCACCTTAACCAAGTAATCAGGTAATGGCCTGTGATGGACAGATGAACATCACGTCCATCCCCTAACATGATGCACTGAAAAGGAGACATCTTTTCCATGGTATTCTTTCCAAAATGTCTAATCTAATCCAGACAAAACACCAGACAAACCCAAACTCAGAGACATTATACAAAATAACTGGCCAGTACTCATCAAAGTATCCACGTCATGAAAGAAAAGGAAAAAAATAAAGATATGTCACAGAGAGGAGGAGGCACAATAACTAAATGCAGTGTGGGATCTGGGATTGGATCCTGAAACAGAAAAAGGACATTAAGGGAAAAACTAGTAACATTCAATCTAGGACTCTAGTTTAGTTAATAGTACAATAACAGTGTTAATTTTCTGGTTTTGATAATTGTACTGCAGTTATTTAAGTTATTATTAATAGAAGCTCGGTGAACAGCATACATGAACTTTCTGTACTGTTTTACAACATTTAAGTTCAAAATTACTTCAAAATAAAAAGTTTAAAAAAACAAGTCTGCCACTAACTTGCTATTTGAGCTTGAACAAGTCCCAATCCCTCTCTCAGCCTCAAGATACAATGGAAGGGTTAGATAAAACGTTCTCTTCTTTCTAACAGAAAGAACAAAGACCCCAAAGAAAAAAAAATCTAGGAATAGCCTAATACATTCTTCCAATTAAGACACTCAAAAGCTTTACTCTTCCACATCAGTTGACAAAGTCCCAAAAGAATCATATGGAAAAAAGAGATGCACAAGAAGAACAACTCATCAGTCCAAAGATAAAAGTGAATGAGGATGCCTAGAACTAAACCACCCTTGGCCTCTTACCATTGAAGCGGTCAATGGCCTCTTGCCTCATGTTCCCAGTGATTCCACCGTCAATACGTTCATATTTATAACCTTCATGTTCTAAGAAATCCTCTAGCAAGTCCAGCATCTTGGTCATCTGTAAAAGCAGCTCAGTTTAATCATGGAGGAGTCAGATAATAATCCCTTTCCCTGTGTCACTGAGGGTTGTCTACTATTGTCCTGTATAGCTCCCAGCCCACAGGATACCTGGGAGAAGATGAGTACGCGATGCCCACCCTCCTTAAGGTTCTTGAGCATCTTCTGCAGCAGCAACAATTTCCCAGATGCTCTGATAAGGGCACTGCCATCATACATGCCATTAGGCATCTTAGGGGCTTCCTGAGGACAAATGCAAAGAGGAAAAAAATACTGAAAGACATCCCACATGAAGGAGCTCCAACCCAGGAAGAAACAAGAGTGGTCACAACATACCATTGCAGCCACAGGGAAGAGGTACGGGTGGTTGCAGCACTTCTTAAGATCCATCACCACATTTAGCAGAGAGACCTGGTTGCCACCACCTCGAGCATTGAGTGCTTCAAAATTTCGAGTGAGGATGTACTTATAGTATTTCCTACATGGGGAAAATGGAAAGATAAGTTTGACTCAAAAAGTCTTTAAATGACTAATAATGCATCCCCAATGCCTGAGATCTTTCTTCCAATATATGTCACTTTGGAGCTAAGGAAACCCAACAAGTACCACCACCGCCCACCATTTTAAATAAGAGAAGGAGTAACTAAGCAAGAACTATGTGCTCTAGCTCCCTGGCATCAGGTTTCTTTAGGCCTTGCTTGATCCTGTCACCAGATGCCTTGAAGCTGAGATGGGGAGGAGTAAGAAACACTCTGCAGACTGGCAGATGTCTAACGGTGTTTGCAAAATGGTGTCAGTGCTTCTGTCCCTTTCAACTCACTTCTGCATAGGGCTCAACTCCACACGCACAATTAGTTCTGTCTTGGATGGCATATTCTTGAACACATCTGCTTTGAGCCGCCGCAACATGTGAGGCCCCAACATGTCATGCAGTTTTTTAATCTGGTCCTCCTTGGCAATGTCAGCAAACTCTTCCAAAAAGCCTTCCAAATTGCTTCAGAAAGAAAAAGAAAAAAGTTGTTGGAGAGGGAGAAGGAGAGAGCAAAATAATTTAGGAAATGGGCAACAGAAGAATGAGAAGCAGAATTATGAGTCAATTATGAATAAACACACACTTACTGGAACCTCTCAGGAGTGAGAAAGTTAAGCAGATGAAACAACTCTTCGAGATTGTTTTGTAATGGAGTCCCCGTCAGCAACAGCTTGTGCTGGAGTGAGTAACCATTCAAGACCCGGAAGAACTGGTGAAGCAGATGCAGAGAGGTGAAATTCAACAAAAAGAGGGCTCTAGTATATCTCTGCAAAATTTCAACCTGTTTCACTGCCCAATAGTTAAGCCTCCTACTGCCATCATCATCCTTTTAAAAAGGCCTGGCGGGCCGGGCGCGGTGGCTCACGCCTGTAATCCTAGCTCTCTGGAAGGCCGAGGCGGGCAGATTGTTTGAGCTCAGGAGTTCGAAACCAGCCTGAGCAAGAGCGAGACCCCGTCTCTACTAAAAACAGAAAGAAATTAATTGGACAACTAAAAATACATAGAAAAAATTAGCCAGGCATGGTGGCGCATGCCCGTAGTCCCAGCTACTCAGGAGGCTGAGGCAGAAGGATTGCTTGAGCCCAGGAGTTTGAGGTTGCTGTGAGCTAGGATGACGCCATGGCACTCTAGCCCGGGCAACACAGTGAGACTCTGTCTCAAAAGAAAAAAAAAAAAAAAAAAGCCTGGCCACTAAGGGCCATCACATCAGGCAGAGACCATTTTTCCCTCTCCTCTCCTCCTCACCTTAATGAGCAGGTGGGGACTACAACCTCCCTCCCTAACCCCTCACCTTAGACTGATTGTTCTTCAGCCGATGGGCTTCATCCACGATGAGGCAGGCCCAATCGATAGAGCCCAAGATGGCCATGTCAATGGTGATCAACTCATAGGATGTCAGTAGCACGTGGAATTTCACAGATGCCTCTTTCTGTACATGAAAGCAATGTGGTCACTACTGGTCAACTCCTCTGGTGTAAACACAATCAGGGGACTGATGTGGTTTTTCCTCCTCCAAGGGTTACCCTTTTGTCTCACCCAGGGACCAGGTCACAGGAGGCAAACTAAACCCAAAGCCACAACCTGCTCTCTAGGGTGGCCTCCCTACCCTGAGATACCTTCATGCGGGAGGCCTTCTTGCCACCACGAATGGCATTGTCTTCAAAGGAGAATTCATTCTCCCGGATGATGGCACGGCTATCCTTGTCACCCACGTAGGTCACCACATACATATCTGGAGCCCACATTTCAAACTCCCGCTCCCAGTTGATGATGGTAGAAAGAGGGGCACTCACTAGGAAGGGGCCTTTGGAATGACCCTTTGCAGAAGAAGAGAAGAAGCAGAGTTGGGACTGAGGACCCCAGCACACTGCGACCCCAGCGTCCACCCCGTCCTGCTGCCCCCTCAAGCTGACGGAGGCCTGGCACTTGCACTGCTGTTCCTGCCCTCTCCTTTCTCTGTGCAAACGCCCTGCCCACTTATTTCCAAGGTCCACACTCACAGAGAGCTTAAAGTCTTACCTCTTCCATTAAGTCTTTCCATACTAATTCCACTCATAATTCTGCTTACCTCAACACTTAACTGTTCCCCAGGACTGAGGCTCTATGCACCCACAGTGAATTCTACCCATGGTTCCACACCGTCCAATCTTTCTCTGTGTATGTGTGTCTATCTTACTATCACTTAACAGTGTTCTTCAAAGTCAGACACCAGTTTTTTCTTCCTTCTCTCTCCTTAGAGTGTAAGAGAAGACTACAAACACAAAATATCCACACAAGAAACAGCTCCAGCTTGCCTTACCTCTTTGTAGAGGGAATAAAGGAAGACTGCTGTCTGTACAGTCTTCCCAAGGCCCATCTCATCAGCCAAAATGGTGTCGGTGCCCTGAGCCCAGGAGAAACGTAACCAATTCAAGCCCTCCATTTGATAGGGGTGCAGGGTTCCACCTGTAGCATCCAGGTACTCTGGCTGTCGCTCATACTTCACCGTTGGCTGAAGGATCAAACAGAGAAGTCACGACCTGGCAAGGAATTCCTTTCCTCCCATAAGATGGCAACTGCCTCATCCTCATATATCCTCCCTAGATCCTCCCTGGGAGAGCCAGAAAAAATTCTGGGGAAAAAGATCCCCAATGGTTATTTCAATTTCGTGTCTGATTTAGGATCCTGCAGGCAACAGGGCAATTAACCTATCACGCAAACCTGATCACTGAGGAAAAACACATCATAGACTCCCTAGCAATACAGTAATTCTACTAGTCAGGATCCACCAGGTAAATAACTGTATATCCCTCCTAGATTGATCTTTTTAACTTTAATCACCCTCAAATTATACTGCACAAACAAAACCCAGAGGAACTAAGCCATGAATTAAGGGTCAGAAGACCCAGGTTCCCAATGTAAGTTCCATAAAATCTTGGTTGTGTGACCTCTCCCCCTAGATAATACTTCCTCAATCATATAAAATACACCTCCTTTCTTTTCCTGATGATAAAAGGACAAAGTAATCCTAGTGCTTTCTGATTTCTAGAGATGTAGGGAAGTGGGGAAGTGGACTTCATGAAGCATTTGCAGCTACAAAGGTTATTATCTGTAGATCATTACTAAGCGTGTCACCATCAGAGTACAGCAGACAAGAAACATTGTCCTACCCAACAAAATGTACCCTTTCTTTTCTGCCCCAACTCACGTCAACTGTTGGAGTTTCAGGAGGCCTCTCCAACTTCCTCAACTTCACCTTCTTGAGCTTCTTGCCTGGTCGTCCTTCCTCACCCCTCATTAACTCCCTAAAGAAGAAAGACATCATACATCCGCCCAAGGTTCTTTTCGATAAGAAATAACTCTAATCCTCACCCCAAATCACTCACCTGTGATTCCAATAGCTTTGTTTAAACAGGTCATAATCCTGTATCTCCACATCCTCACTCTCCCAAGATGCCTGATCATATGGTAAGTCCCGCCACTTGATCAAATAGTGGACATGGCCCTTCTTGTCCACACTGCAAGGTCAAGGAGAGAAAACCCTCAGAGCCAAAAGGCAACCCTCCTCCCCTCCTAAGTTAGCCTCACTCTCAAAAACTGATGATAATGTATGTTCCATACCAGATCTATAGGTACATCACAGACCCCACATGTATTCAGAGCCTCTACTATACCAGTCTTTGGAGCAAAAATTATCTTTAATCCATACTTTCCTATAGCTTAAACACCAAGATTCGGTCAGTTAATGATAACACAGAGTGTCTTCCAAATATAAGTTACTGGTGGTGTCTATTTTCCTAATCCCTTCAGCAGGAGTCTAGTCTCCCATGGAGACACTGCCTACCTCCAGTGTGCCCAGCTGGTACCTGTGGTTCAGGATGCGATGGATCATCATCCACTCAGGTTTTATCCCATAGCGATAGAAGCGTTCCTCCATCTCTGCAAATTTAGGGTCCTTGTTCTTTCGCTTTCGGCTCTTCTCTTCGTCACCACCAAAGTCCCCAGAAGGTGGCTCATCCATATCATTCTTCCGCTGATAGTTTCTGAACATCACCTGACAATGCAGCTCCAACTGTGAGCAGAAAGAGAGAATAAGCCACCAAGGAGTTGTGTTCACTCCTTTCTATCCACAAGGCTGTTTTCTCATTACCCTCTTCACTGAAGTCCCCCCATCTCCAGCCTATCCTAGACTTACCTGCAGTTCAGACACCCAGGAGCAGTGCCAGTAAGACATGCCTTGCCATTTCACAAAGAACTGCCGTTCTGGTCGCCCCTCCAAGGGCTTGGGGGAGGGAGTATTGGGATCAGCATCTGGAGGCCGAGGCACTGGTGTTGGAGATGGTGGCTGACCCCATTTCCAGATTAGGATCTTCTGCACTTTGCCTTTCAGAGCTGGACACTGAGGAAAAAAAGATGATCTAATCCCAAATCATACCCAGGGGAGGACATGGGACAGCCCACAGCCTCAACTTTGTTAAAGGGATGATTAAAATCTCATTTCAAGTAAGATCGAATCCCAGGTCCCTTCTAGGAAGAGAATACAGGTTGAGGATCCCTTATCTGAAATGTTAGGGACCAGAAGTGTTTTGGCTGAATTTCTTCTCTATTTCTGGACTTCATCCAGGATTTATATGACACTGTCACTCCTATCTGCTTAACAGAGCCAGTAGCTAGACTTCAACAATAACTCAGAACAAGCACGCATAGAAAATCCACAGACTGAGAGCCCAGAATTCCTCTCTTGAGCAATCGAAAAGCAATAGTAAGTGGCCCTATTAAACATTCTAAGCTACCGAGACCCCAAAGCAGGGTGTCAAGACAGGAACAGATGTTCTCAGCTAAAAGAACATTGGTCCATCCCTCTTAGAGCAGGCAAGACATCAACTCCTCTGTTTGAAGTTAGTCCTTATATTTTCCCAGGACAAAGGTATCCTAAAAATATTAGGTTGCTGCAAAAGTAATTGCAGTTTCAGACCATGAATTTTAGCTCAAACACATCTTTATTAATCAAAATAGGAACGATTATAATCAACACATTTTTGCCAAAGAGAAATAAGTTTGTTTATTCCTGTAGCGTAAAAATCCATGCTTTGGGATTCGACGAACTCTTGGAAAGCATTTTCTGCATCCTGCTGGTTGTGGAACCATCTTCCCTGCAAAAAGTTGACAAGATGCTCGAAGAAGTGGTAGTGGGTTGGCGAGAGGTCAAGTGAATATGGCGGATAAGGCAAAATGCCGTAACCCATTTTGTTCGACATTTGAAGTGTTGGCTGTGCGACGTGAGGTCCGGCATTGTGGGGCGTTGTTGTGGAGAAGAATTGGACGGTTTCTGTTGACCAACGCCAGCTGCAGGCATTGCAGTTTTCGGTGTATCTCACTGATTTGCTGAGCACACTTCTCAGATATAATGGTTTCGCTGCGATTCAGAAAGCTGCAGTGGATCAGACTGGCAAGCAGACCACCAAACAGTGACCATGATCTTTTTTTGGTGCAAGTTTGGCTTTGGGAAGTGCTTTGGAGCTTCTTCTTGGTCCAACCACTGAGCTGGTCATTGCCAGTTGTCATATAAAATCTACTTTTCGTCGCACGTCACAATCTGATCAAGAAATGGTTCGTTGTTGTTGCATACGGTCAGACACTTCAAAACAACGATTTTTTTGATTTTCCATCAGCTCATGAGGCACCCACTTATCGAGCTTTTTCACCTTTCCAATTTGCTTCAAATGCCAAACAACCGTAGAACCGTCAACGTTGAGTTCTTCTGCAACTTCTCGCATAGTTGTAAGAGAATCAGCTTCAATGATTGCTCTCAATTGGTCGTTGTCAACTTCCGATGGCTGGCCACTGCGCCCCTCATTTTTAAGGCTCTAGTCTCCTTTGCAAAACTGTTTTAAACCATCACTGCCCTGTACGTTTGTTAGCAGTTCCTGGGTCAAATGTGTTGTTGATGTTGCGAGTTGCTGCTTTACAACCCATTCTGAACTCGAATAAGAAAATTGCTCGACTTTGCTTTTTGTCTAACATCATTTCCATAGTCTAAAATAAATATAAAATAAACAGCAAATAATATAAGTCATCAGCAAAAAAACAGTGAGAAAGGTGCATTAAAACGATGTATAACATAACCACATTTATTTAAGATCATATTCCAATATCAAACGGCAAATTTCAAAAATGCTAGAACCGTTTACTTTTGCACCAACCTAATACATGAGAAAGGAAAATACACGTCTCAAGGCTAAAAGTTCATGGTTCTCCAATGACTACTCTTGCACCTCACCCTCACAATGCCTACATATGAAAGTGATAAACTCTTCTGCTAGACTACAATTCCCACATCTCCTGCTCCAGCTGACATCAGTCACTCACCGTACAACGGGGACAGAGCCATTCGCCATTGGGGATCTCTGGAAGTGGGGGGTTTAGGCAGTGAATGTGGTATGAAGAAGGACAAGTATCACAACAGAGCAGCTCCCCACCATCCTTGCAGACCCGACAGAATTCCATATGATGGTCATCTTCCTCTTCAGGGTCTCCCCCAACCTCTTCCAGGATCTCCTCACCCTCCGAATTGTCCTCTTTGGCCTCCCACTGGATGCCCTCCTTCTCCTGTAGTAAAGGACCACAGATTCAGATTACTACCACCCCCCACCCACCCAAATCTGAACCCACTGCCCATCGTTCCTTTGAATGCTTCCCAAAGCGCACAACCAGCAGCACCACCGTTTCTATTTCCACCCCAGCCCCAAAGAGCTTTATCATCCCACCCTCCCCTCATGGCTTTCAGGGGCCACAGTGGCCAGATACTCACGCAGTGCGGGCAGCTCCACTTGCCCTCGGGAGCCTTCTCCATATCTGGATCCAGGCAGACCATGTGGTAAGCTCGGGGACAGGTATCACAGAGGATGATCTCACCGCCTTGCTGGCACACCTCGCAATAGTCCTGGTGGTCTGTCTCATAACCATCCACAGCAGTCACCTCCTCCTCGCCTGGGCAAGGAAGAGGGAAAGCCCAGTTATTAGAAAAAAACTACCTCCCCCCACCCCTATCTCCTTAGGGAGATTCTTCCCCAATCATTCCCACCTCATCCCATCACATACAGATAGAGAAAAGAAACACACCTTTCTTTTTCTTTTTAGTGGTTCGGAGTTTCTTGCGGCTGCGGCTACTGCGGCTGGTGGAACCATCCGAAACAGAATAGCTATTGATGCTGGCATCATCGAAGTCAGATTCCACATCTAAGTCATCATCCTCGCTCTGGCACGATGAAGATAAATAAGGTTAGACGTTCAAGCCAAGGAGAAGGAGAGAGTGTAGGGAGGGGCTCACTTTCTCACTGGGGGTACCATAATCCCAGCAAAGATTATTGTATATGGAACCAACTCCCCACATTCTTATATGCCTACTGTGAAGGATACATCTGGACATAGGACAACATCTTTCCTATCAGACATGGCTCCCTCCCCAAAGAGATGGGCTGGGCTCTCACCGAGGATCTCTTACGCTTGGAACCAAAACCTCCCAGCTTGATTTTCAGAGGAGCTACTTTCTTGGGTTTAGGCTTCTTTGCATCAGGTACACGAGGGCTGCCCTTGGGCTTCCTCCGAGCATTGGGACCTAAAACCAAAATACATCCAAACATTTACCACAAGGCAAAAGATGGGGAAAATAAAATCTTTTCCACCTAAGCTTGCTTCACCACGTCCAGATTCCAGAATTTCCCTCCTAAATCCAAGACTTATTCCTCTCTCCTATCTCCTACCTTAGGGCTGACGAGCATTCGCATGTTTTCTCTGTCTCTGACATCCTAAGCCCACATTAGTCCCCCCTCCGACCTGCAAGCCCATTTCACCTTTGCCCTCCTTGGTCTTGGCCTTTCGGATAGGCACCTCCACAGGGGGAGGTGGTGGTGCAACCTCAGTGGCCGTCACCATGCTCTCCACCACGGCCACTGCTGCTGCTGCCGCAGCAGCCACTGAAGCCCCAGAACTGCCTTTGAAGGGGTTATTGGTACTGAACTCCCGCCACTTCGCACCCAAAACCATCATCATCTTGGAGACAGCAATCTTGGGGTTTTTGGCAGCAATGAGGGGTCTAGTGGAGAAATGGACAAGAACAGAGAAGAGGGAAATGTTTAAGCATAAAACAAAGAAAGAGAAGCAAGAAGAGAAGGACTCTCCTCCCCACACCCCTAAGACCCTCCTCGTTTACCGGACAAACTGGCTGAAAGCCTTGTAGTTGGTGAGGGTGCGATAATCTTCCTCTGAGAACACATGGTCAATGTCTTCCATGCCCCAGTCTTCCAGGAGCTGAGCAGATGATTTAGGCTCCTGCAGAGAGAGCAAGGTCAAGGACTTGTCACCTAGTGCCTACACTTGCTAAGGGAATTTGAATTGAAACTACAGAGTAAGAGAGCTAAGAGGAAAAAAATTAGAATAAAGAGAAAATGTTCTAAGGGGCTGTAGAGTGTGAAACAAAGGACAGGAGTTAACAGTACAGAGAACGGGATGGAGATCCAGGCACCTTTGAATCATCATCATCATCATCTTCCTCCTCCTCCTCCTTCCGCTTGGATTTGCTCTTCTTCTCTTTCTTAGGTCCAAGCTTCTTCTTCTTCTTCTTACCAGGGGTATAGTCGCTGCCCTCACTGTCCGAGCGCAGAGCCACCTCTTCCTCCTCCTCCACAAACTCTGGCCCCTCCCCAGAGCTGTCCCCCAGCTGCCGGCATAAGAGCATACGCTGGAGCAGGGAAAGGGGGAGAGGGAGACAGACACACACCTGCTACACACATGCTGACCTCAGGAGTGCCCTGAGGCTCATTTCCTGGACCTGGCCCACTACTCTGGAGGAAGAAACACATGCCCTCAGCCCTTCAACCCTTCTCAGAGCTCCTCCCTTCTTCCTCTGATTCCCCCGTAACATTCAGTCACCCACTCACCTCCTTTTTTTGGCGCTTGCTCTTAGGAATTTTAGGGTCCCTGGGTTTCTTAGGCTTTTTCTTTTTCTTGAGCTTTGGAGTCTCTGCTTCTGACAAATCCTCTTCTGGGTCCTCTTCATTTTCTACATATATTTGGCATAGAGTGGTAGGCAGGGAAAAGATCAATAGCAAAAGGTTAGGGCCCAATCCAGAGGCTTTAGACTTTATTCCCTACCTCTTGTCCCAGATTCCTCTGAAGAGAACTGCTATACTCTCCACAGAAGGAAGCTGATACCCAGGACAAAAACAGACAAAGAGAGAGCTGTATATACTGAAAATAGGCCTGCCAGGCCAGACCAGACCCACCTCGGGCAGCTGTCCAGACCCCTGCCTTCTCTCTCCCATTCCTACCAGCAGTCCTCTAGATGTTCACCAGTGCGGTCAAATCAAGCTGCTTAGAGTTCGCCAAGTAAGAGAACTAAGTCTAGGCCTCCTGTAATTGGCCAAGTAGTCCATAAACCAGGGAAAGAGAATGAAAGGTCCTACCCAGAAGACAAAAACTATAGAGTATACCCTCACCACATACTCAGAATAATAGCAGTTCAGGGGTCCCAGAAACCACACCCTTCCTTCTGTAACTCCTCTGGGGTCATCACTGCTCAAAACAACCAGAACCTCCAAGTCCCATATTCAGTTGCCAGCCCAATCTCACACCCACTCCCAAAACAATTTCCTTTCCCCATCTCCAACTCTAATGCTCCTCCCCAGCCTCTCCTGGGTCAGCAGCCTCTTCTCCCTAGGGGCCCAAATCAGCCCAGCTGTCACCATCTCCCTCCCACCCCAAGCAATCCTCCTCCCATCTGGCTCCACCTCCTCCCCTGGCTGGAAGCACACACAAAGCCTAGGGTAATACTGAAAGCTCCTGGGCAAGGATAGGTGGGAAGGGGCACAGAGCGGGGAGAAGGCCAGGAGGCAGGTTCCTTTGTAGCAGACATTCACACCAACTCCAGCTCCCTCCTCTCCCTCCCTCTTCCCAAGCCACCCCCGCCCAAAGGTGGGGGGAGTAGAGAAAGGAGTGGAGAGAAGAAGGGAGTGCCTCACCCACTGAAGGGAGGGAAAATGGCTCCTGACCGCAAAAGCCAGCCCAGGGCACCCAGCTGCCAACATAGGACAGACAGGAAGTGGCAGGGTAGGGGGGCGGGGTTGAGAGAGGTAGCGGGGAAAGACTGCCCTCACAGAAGACTTCCCAAATCATTACCTGGCCCCAGGTCCAAATGCCACTGATCTCTAACACCTACTCTGGGATGACACAGTTACAAGAGGCCATTCTAATGTCCTAAGCAAGGAAACCAAGGAAAGAAAGATAAACGTGAAGGATAATACTATGAGAGAGACTAGATTACTCCCTCAGTCATAATTTTTTTCAGTCATCAAAGCTAAGGTTTAACAAAGGCTAAGTGGAGCTGTGGTCAGAGCTTACAACCTTCTCCCCAAATTCTTCTGATACCCAAAAGATTTAGCTTGAGGAATGGAAGCCCGCAAGGAGTCTCTGAAGCTCAGCTTCCTCATCACCTCCACCCAGAGTCCTAGCCAACATACAGAAGTCATGTCCACACTAAAAAAAAAAAAAAAAAAAAAAAAAGAAGCAGGACCTACACAGTGGCGAAAAACAATATGCCTCTTTCAATCCCTCCCATGCTCTTAGCTCCTGACCCCCAGAACTAGCCCGAAAATGTCTATGGCTCCGCCCTCCCTGAGCTAGACAGATACTAGGGAACATGAGACATTAGGCTGGACAAAGCCCCATCGGCCTCCCCCCTCTCACTCAGCCCAGGATCAGGCCAGGCATAAGAAAGCCCCTCCCATTCCCTTGGGAATGGTACACCAGCCTGGATCTCACCAGAAAGAATCATTTTCTTAAGGGCTATCCCCAAGTCGCTCCCCACAATCAGCTACAGAGGGTCTTCCTCTTTGCCATCCCCATAAAGCTGGAAACAGACAAGGTCAAACCCATGGAGGCAAAGGGGATACCCTTCCATCTGCATATGATCCCCAAACTTCTCTGGCAAATAATGTGCTAAAATGACAAGCAGCAAACCGGCTCAGATATAGAGGAAGATTTGGGAAAGGGGCAGGAATGGGGTGTGGCAAGTGGAAAAACTGGGTCATCCCACAGCTCAGGGCAGAGTTCACCCTAGGAGCCTGCACAGCTCCCTGTCAACATGGGGGGCAGCCCCACAACAAGAGCCAGTGCAAGGCGAAGACGTAGAGCCAGCGTTGCCTGGATAGTACCTCTATTTATCATGCCCCTCTTAGAAAGGACCGGCTCACCTCACCACCACCACCACCACCCTGCCCCCACCTTGAAAAAAGCACAGAAATCAGTCATCCTACCCTACACAGTGATGAGACCAAATCTAAATTTCTTATTCCAACAGCTTAAGGCTCAGTAACAAGACTAACCCCTCTCCTAAATGATCTCAGGTTCAAGTGAAAAGTTCCAACTTAGAAAATGCCAAATGAGAAAGCATCTCTCTCAGACCACCTCAACTTCCGGCTGGAACTAAGATAAAAGGCAGAAGTAAAACATGCTGGATGGAAAACAAAAACAGGATCAGCAGGCTCCAGAATGAGAAGATAAGTGGAAGCATAAGGGATGAAGAAAAGGCATGTAGGAAAAAAATAAAGCTAGAAAAAAAGAAGGTCAAGGAAACAAATAGGCAATTTAGCTAGGGGCTCTGAAGAAGGAAAGACAGACAAGAGAGACATCCAGTTGGGAGTATGACATCAATCATCATTTCAGAATAGACAAGGGCTACTCCAATCAGGCAGGGTGGTTATAACCATACGGGTTTGGCCAGTTCATGGAGCCACCCCAAAACACAGATAGCACAACCCCTAACACACCTACACAAACACTTCACACTGTCAGCCCAAACCCCAGGCTATCTCGCAGGGGCAGAAACCTCTAGGAAAAAAGCCAGGATTATGTCCACCCGCTAGGGGAAGCGGGGTGCCCTCCCTTCTTCTGCCCCTCCCTACTAGGCTATTACATCCTCCCCTAGCCCCCATCATTTCCCCACTCAAAACATTCCAGCAACATGCCCGGCTAAAAGCGCTCCAGATCCTGCTGAGGAGCGCGATTCAAACTTCACACAGTTGAAACAGCACGGAAGACCGGTAACTGATCAGAAGCTAAAAATAATCAGATAAAGAGTAACCAACACTCTGTCTTTCCTTTCCACAGCAACAACCACGGGATCCTACCAGCACAGATGCCTAACTGGTCTCCTCCAACAGAAATCCCCAATACCCGCCGTCCACCACCACCACCACCAGACAGCCTCCAGGGGTCCCAGCTACCTGCATTCCTCCAAGGACCCACACTAGGTAATGCTTGCCAGCCCAGAGAGCTCCCTCAACCGGGAACTGCATAGCATTCCTCAAGACAGAGGAGTGCAGCAAGCTTGCATCTCCATCCGCGGTGCCCAGGAGGCACATGGCTTCCACCCCCCTCACACAAGAGCTCCGCAGAAGGGAACCACTCCCTTCGGATGCCCTCCACTTCAGGCTCTGCCCAGAGACAGGAGCCGCACAACCCTGCCCTACCAGGCACTCGGAAGGGCCCAAATGCCTCCTTCCTGCCCTGGGCCCCCGGGAAGAAGATGTTACCTGGGTGGGGTGGGGGCAGGCTGTTGTTCAAAAGTGCATCCATATCCTCCTCCTCACTGCCCGCTGAGCAGGGGGACGGGGAGCCCAGGCCCGACGCCATCCTCTTCCGCTCCCGGCCAGGGAATTGGCCCAGCTGCTCCTGCCGGCGGCCTGGGGCCCTCTACACTGGCCCGAGTCACTGTGCGGGGGAGGGGGGAGAGAAAGGGAGAACAGTCAGTGACGCGCACTGTCCCCCTCCCCCACACCCACCCGCTCTTTCCGCCCCCCACCCCAGCCACCCTAGCAGGGCACCCGAACCGCTCAGGCTGAACTTAGTTCCACACTCCTGGGGGCAGCCCGGAAGCCGACTCCCCAGCAGGCGCCCCCACGAAGAGAGGGAGCGACGCCCCCGAGGGCAGGCTGGTGCAAGCGTGGGGAGGAGGGAAGCCGGCCTGGACAGAGCAGAGTGTGACGGGGGAGGGGGGTCCGAGTGGCCGCAGCGCGGGGGGGGCCAGGGGAGGCGGCAGGCGGCTAGGCGCTCGGGGACACAAGGTCACTTGGGGGTGGGGGGGCGCCTCCCTGCGCCCGGGGAGGGGCCAGTCCCCAGACAGGGCAGCTCTCCAAAGGCTGTCCTCTGGGACAACTCAGGTTCTCCTCAGGATCCGCGGAGACGAGGGGGCGTGGAGGCTCGAGCGCTGCGGGGGGCTGGAGGCAGGGACGTGGGGGGACAAGAGAGCTCCCACTGGGAAGGGGGTCGGGCCACGTGTCCCGGGGGGCAAGTGAGCAAAGAGCGAGGGGGCGGGCGCCGGGCATTGTGGGAGACTAAGCCCGAAGTGGGGGTCGCCGGGGACAAGAGTCGGGCAGGGTTAGGGCGGGGGAGTGAAGGGAGAGGACGGGCACCCTACAGGGGAGGGAAAGGAAGGGTCGGCTCCTCCGGGCAGGGGGCGGTCTGCTGGTCCAGGGACTCCCGAGGAAGGGACTGGCGAAGGGATGACCCTCGGGGCTTGTCGGGCAGTGAGGGGCGTCTCTTTGGGAACCCCGCACTCTCCTCACCCCGGAGCCGCCGCAGGTCGTGCTGGGTCTGGCCCGGTGTCACTCCCGCTCCGGCTCCTCCTCGCCACGGCCGAAGGGGGGAAAATGGCTCCGGCTCCGGCTCCGGCGTCGCCTCTTAAAGGGCCCGAAACACCGGCCGGGAAATCCCACCGCACAGGCCCCGCCCCCCCACGGACAGCCCATAATAACCTCAACCAACTCCAACCCCCCCTCCACTACCGCCACCCTCCTCCCTAGGTCTCCCGGGCAACCCCCGCCCCCTCGTCGCTCAGGCAACCATTGGCCACGCCCCCTTCGAGCGCGCGCGCGCGTGTCACCCGGGCAACCGCCCACCTCCTGGCCATCCCATAATACACACGGACACCCCTGCCCCCCACACACACATACACACACCTCGGCCCCCCACACACATTTCATACACATATATGCCAGGGGACTGCTGACATCTCATAATGTTGCAGACCTTTTGCATCTAACACTCTTAGACATCCCATAATAGCCATCCTTTGCCAACTTCTTCACTCTTGGCCCTAATGCTAACATCCCATAATAATTCATCACCCTCCCTCCCATGGCCATCCCATAATAAGCACCCCTCCCAGCACTTCAGCCTCATATCCCATAATACTCATCCCCATCCCCCACAGACATCCCATAATAACCACCCTTCATCCACCCCCAGTTTGATATACCATAATAGTCAGAAAGTCACCCCCCCCTACATACTACAACAACGGACATTCGGCCTCCTCCCACACACATCCCGTAATAATCAGTCTCCCACTTTCTATACTGACATCCCATAATAACCAGCCCCTGGAGCTGCCCTCAGTCCCTGCAGGCTAGGGTCTAGATGCTCACAATATCACCCCCAGCTTTCACACTCTCCTAGCTCCGCGGCCCATAATAACTTCCCCTATCAAAGAGATATCCCATAATCAACAGCCCTACTGTCACCGCACAGATGGACATCGAACCTCCTCTCCCCTAACACTGGAAAGATATCCCATAATAATTTTACTCCCCGACTCACACCCTGACATCCCATAATAATTGCAAGGAGCCGTGGTCAACCAGACATCCCATAATGCTTCATCTCCACTCCTCCACCCCTATACCCTTCCAGCCAGGCATCCCATAATATTCATATTCATACCTCCCCCATCTCTAGATACTGTCAATCTATTCTAACACCAAGAGCAGGGAGGACCAGGCAGGCTACCCATACTGCCCCGTCCCCACCCCTACTCACGCACGCCTTAATCCCTTTCTGGGCCAAAGCAGTGTAACCACAAAAAGCCTCTTAATATTTGGGACCCTAGCCTCCCTCACGCCAACATTTCCAGACACTCAGGTTCTGAGAACCAACCTAGGGCCCCACCCGATCCCACCAAAATCCAGGTATTTTCCCAGTGCTTACCTCCAGCTCTTAAGTTTTGAGGAAGAACAACCAAAATTCCAAGCTGACAGATGAAACATTTACATCAGGTTTAATTCATCCCAGAGCATCCCATAATAATTACAAACTCCCATCCAAAGACTATTTCTCAACATTCTAGCAGTCCTCTCCCCCCACCACCAGGTCAGAGACCTTTCATCAACACCCTGGGCCACTCTTAACGGATGGACATCCCATCATGATGTGAACTGAGGATGCTGCTCTGTACACACCAAGAGCGGAGACCTGCTCTCCCTCTGCTCACCACTACTCATGTTCATTCAACATACGTTGACAGAGAACCTAGCAAGGCACAGAGCTGGGCACCACGGAGAATGCAAAGTCCATGGGTGCCTCCCTTCGAGAATCAAAAACAACCAAACAAACTATGATACCAGATAGAATGTCTGGTGTCAAGGGAGAACTACCGAGTGCTATTTCCAATTTCCTATTACAGAGAATAAAATAAATCCTACAGATCTCAGGAGAGAGCATATCCCAGTAGAGTTCATTGCAGTCCTTCTAGAGGCTGGAAGGTATTCCAACAGGATTTATGGGTATAGATGTATGGTCAAGATAATCTCCTGTCTGCTCCCTACATACTAAGGGATTCTAACTAGAGAGCAATCAGTGGGATCCATCCAGTGTTCCTAATACTGAAATCCTATAATATCTTCATGTCCTTCCTTCTTGAGAGACTCATCAACATGCCAGAATTGTTACCCTCATTCTGGAACACCAAATCCTGCTTACCCTTGATGTCCCCTATTTTCAGTCACTTTCCCATTTTAGATCCTGAAATCTCATAACACCTCCAATTGTCCGCATCCTTATCTTATTGAGGCCCCATTCTCCACCTCAAAAAAAAACCTTAGTTGTATAATGTTCCCCATCTTCCCCTCCCCACGTACAAGTCAACATTCTGGGATGCCTCATTCATTCAATTTTGCCACAAGGTAGCCCTCCAAAATACACCATCCCCTTCCCTTAACTGCCCCACCCTCCAGCCACCCTGGGGACCCAGCCCTAGAAAGTTGGAAGAGCTGATCTTAAAACCCTTTGCCCTTCAGAAATCTGAGCCCATACACCTGTCACTGTTCCCTCTTCCTGACCCCCAGAGATTGGGGACCTGAAGGAAAACCAATGCTCCAGCACCAACCACTGCCTTGCTGCCCCCGACCCCCAGGCCAGAGATGATGTCCTCCTTTCTTCTCACGTGCCTTTTTCAAGCAGGTCCAAGACCTATGGAAGTGAGACAGGTTGAAAAGAAACTGGAACTTTCAGGTAGGAAGGACCGACCCTTCCTGGCTGGAAGTGAGTGGAATGAACCTCATGCCATATCTGCATTGCCCTTCTCACCTCACTTGCCTGGAGAAAGGGCCTGGCCAGATGACTCTCGCCTCCTCTGGGATCCAAGGGACTAGAGAACTGCCATGGAGAAATGAGTGCAAGAGAGGCAAGAGCTTGCTTCAGGAAATTAAAATCCCTCTGCTCCCGAGCAGAGCACCAGGGATGCACACAAGTCTTCCCACCAGCTCCTGCCTGACTTTGTGAAACCACCACCATTCTACATTTAACTCTCTTCTCATTTTTGGACTGGAGGTTTCAGCATTAAAGACCTCAGGTCTTGCCAAAAGCTCCCACTGTCACCTTTGAAGTTTGTGTTTTTTTTTCCCAGCATTCACTCCAACTCCCTGGACCACCCTCTTGCTGCACTCATTGTAGTGTGCCGGCCATTTCCCCCATTCTGCATGGCTTCCATAGTCTCCTATGTTAAATTCTCTTGACATCAAGATTGGGCCCCATCCATTATCCAAACCCTCTCCAATGCCTCTCCAATGCTCCAGTGAAATCGGTGCTCTACAATGGGGGGAGAGGAGGTAGCTCTTTCCAGATACCATAATGTGGGGATACCTCCTTTTAAGGAAGTTTCTTCTTCCTATGTACTGCCTCTCCTATCCCCATTTCCCTCGGGGATCCAGCCTGTCTCTAGGCCTCCAACTCCCTTCTGTAATATCTCTGTCTGGCCCATACCCTAGTCTCATACATACACCACGTTACTACAGAGATTTGTTAAAATAAACCAGTAAGAGAGTTTACAACTGGGGAGTCACAGCCTCTTGCCTGTGATGAAATATATTAGTACCCTTTGTCTACCGCACTCCCTCTGTCTATCCCTGCAGGTTCTACCCACTTATCCCCTTGCTGCTCTTACTCCCCAGCCCTCCCGGCTATCTCTTCCTGAGTTCCAGAGAGGGCTAGGATGTGTGTTTGTGTGTTGCTTTTGTGGTCTTTAAGCTTCTATGCCGGCCCCCTACTCTAGCCCCATGCTACCCTCCCAGATAAATTGTAAATAAGCCACTAGCATGATTGGCCCACAGAGACTAAGGGTGGGATGATCTCCTAATTAATACACCCATGAGGGCAGCCTCTCTAGCCAGTTACCTTAGCGTTCTGTTTTCATCCCATGGTACAGAAGGACCTAGAATAACACTCACAGTGGGTTGTCTGTGGAGTTTTCAGCACAGGCTCCATAATTCTTCTCCTTATACCTTTGTTCTGTGAGACCCCAAGAAACTCTGCTCATAAGAGGTCCAAGGGGCCACAGTGTTCCCCTGCAGTGCCAGACAAGGAGATTGTGGAAGACAACAGACGGAAGACAAGCCACAGGGACAGTGCACCGTGATGGCTAGACAGGACGCAGATCATGTGGCCTGGAGGGTGATTTGCCAGGTGTTTGTCCTTCAGGAGCTAACCCAGCCTCCGTTCTTTGGGTGTGACTGCATGGTAGCAAAGTTCCCATGCACAACCCCTCCGCCACCTGAGCTATGGTCCCAAGGCTCAAACCCAGGAAGGCAAAGATAGAGGGGAGGACTTGGATACCGTGGTCACCCAGGAGCACTATTCCCTTTGGTGTGCCACCCAACCAGAACCTAGGAGCTCTCACTTCCAGCACAGCACTGCAGGCCCTGGACTCAGCAACCCTGTAGCTCACAAGCTGGGAAAAAGGCCCAGGTGTCCAGGGTTCAGATTTGGCTCACTGGAGCCTGCCCCAGGGGCCCTTCGAACAGCTGTCACCAAAGAAACCTCTCCAGCCAGTTACTCCTGCCAGGCCTCAGGTCGGGCTCCAGGGCTCACCCCACCCTCCTCGGCTCCTTCCCTCCCTCTTCCTTCCTCTCCTTCCCTCACCTCCCCCCCACCAGCTTCACCTACCCAGGACAGCCCCACCCAACTGTGCAGGGCACATCCCATAATAATCCTCCCGAGCCCCCACCCCCCCCCAAAAAAGAGAGGCGGCCATCCCATAATAGCCACCCACAAGAGACATTCCGCGGTGACCGCCCCCTCCCTACAGAGCTGCTGGGAGCAGCCATCCCATAATAGCTGGCCGCCTGTTTTACTGGTTACTGCTGTGGAGGGAGCTGGAGAGGAAATGGAGGGGCGGGGGAGGGGAAGAGGATCCAGGGCCCCCACTTTGTGGAAGGGGAAGGAGAGTGGCATACGGGCTGGGGAGCAAAAGAGGACCTTGTGCAGGTGGGAGGTGTGACCCACTGGCCACCACAACCCTGCTTTGGGGCTTTCTCCCCCTTCCCTAGGGGGCTACCTTTTCCCCTCAGCACCCCGGAGGTGGCTGCTAGTTAGGGGACACGCCTAGGATGGGTTGAGGTGCCCAAAGAGTGTGAGAGAGTGAGAGTGTGTGTGTAGGGAGATGGGTTTCAGGTGTTCCCCTTGGGCCCTTCAAGAGAGGAGGCTGACCTCAGAGAGAATGGCAAGACAGTAAGGGGTGACGGGTGGGGGTGTTGAAGCGCTCCTCAGGCCCTCCCCATTCTGCACCACCATCCCATAATAATCCCCCAGCCCCCCTCCCCCTCCCACACACGACATCCCATAATATCTTCTGGAGAAGCAGTCCCCGCAGTAGGTACAAAGAGCTATCCCATAATAAGCTCCCCTACCCCCACTCACCACCCCCCCAACTTGGCCCCCCCCTCAGTCACATGCAGCCGGTGCCATCCCCCGCTGCTCCCCCCTCTGGCCACCGAAGGCCTTGCCAGCCCATAATACTCTTGCCTCTGGTCGCAGGAGGCCTCCAGCCCATAATACTCTCTTCCACCACCACCCCCCCTTCCCGCCCCGCACCCCTTCCTCCCGCCTCCAGTTGGAGCCGGGCCTCACCAGCCCATAATATTCCCCAGTCTCCTAAGGCTGCTCCAGCCCATAATACTCTCCCTGTCTCCTAAGGCCTCTCCATCCCATAATACTGCCAGACGCCTGACCTGTGGGCCAAACCCCAGCCCGTTCCACACATCGAGGCTGTGTCAGCGCCGCCGGTCTGCCTCCCTGTCCCTCCTCCCTCCCTGGTTGGCGCTTTCCCTCCCAGGCTCTCTCCCGCCCTCCTGCCCTGGGCCCCTCTCCCAGCCCCACCCTGTGCCTGCCTGGGC
This sequence comes from Propithecus coquereli, assembly GCF_000956105.1. Lineage (NCBI taxonomy): Eukaryota > Metazoa > Chordata > Mammalia > Primates > Indriidae > Propithecus > Propithecus coquereli. The sequence continues at coordinate 2,856,602 of NW_012136525.1, read as the reverse complement.
CCTCACTTCCCCTCCAGCCTCCTCCCTTGCCCTTTCTCCATTGCTTGGTTCTTCATCCAGTCTCCCCCCTTCATGCACTTTTCCGTCTACTCCTTAGTCTGTGGGATGGACATCGACCTGGTGGGGAGAGAGTGCCCCCAGAGGGCAGTAGGCCTGTCACTGCCCCTGAAGACTGCTTGACCTAGCACCATGGAAACGTGCCCAGCCTGCCTTGCTCACCAGCTCCCCTGGCCCTAGTTCTGATTGCTGGCAGAGCTCTGCCTGGGTGAGGATTCACCTGGAACCCTTAAGGTCTTCCAGAAACATACCCCTTGGGCATCGCAAGCAGACTTTACCAGTGGCATCTCCTCCCCGTGCTCTTGTTGGAAAGCTCCCGTGTAGGGGCCTCTAAAGTGCCTTTCAAAGGTGTTCTCATTGACCCCACAACAGCGTGGTAAGTAGACATTATGAACCCCATTTCACAGAGGAGAAAACAGAGGCTCAGAGAGATTAAGAAATATGCTCAAGTCACATTGCCAAGAAGTGAATGAGCTGAAGTTAGTGCCCAGGTTTATTTGATTCCAAAGTTCTGGGCGCCTTTGGGATTCTCCAAACCCCCTGTGAGAAACTTCACTTTCCAGTGCTTTCAGTGCTCCTCTGGCAAGGACAGCACAGTGAGAACCACCCCAGCCTCGGGCCCAGGGCCTCCTGAAAGGATGGAGAAGGAAGGCCCTTGTGTGAGATTAACCTCCCCTTCCCCACTTCTGGGGTTTCCCTCAAGATGGTTCAGGACCAAGAAGGAAGCATCTCTGCCCTCCTTTGGGATCTCTTACCTCTGCCCTGGTTCTCCTAAATTTGTTTTAAGATCAATGATTGTTGCTTTTGCCCCAACTGCTCTCACCACGTGGAGGGACCAGCCTGCAGAGGAGACAGACTTCGGGGAACAGAGAACCGAGGGATGGTGCCCTCCTCAGTTTAGCTGGTGGACATCCAAGAGTGCTGCCTTGGAGATGGGTACATCCCAGGCTGGGGGAGGAGAGTCATGGCCAGTGCATGAAGTCTAAGCCATCCTGCCTGTGTGTGCCACCGACAAGCTACTCCTTGAGCCCTTGATGGGGGTGTGTTTTAGGGCACTCTGCAGTTGGAACCCTGGGTGAGCCCCGTTCTCAGCCCCACACAGCAGCACTGTGTCCAACGCACAGGGGCCTTGGGTAAGTGGAGAGGAAAGGGGCGGTGGATGAGGAGCACGGGGGAAGAAGTGGGAAGAGTGGGGCGGAGAGGATGCAGCAGACCCAGGTGAGACAGGCAGAGAGAGAAGTGGCCTACATGCCGAGGGAAGAAGCAAGGGAAACAGGTGTGGAAGGTAACCGAAAGGAAGTGCCTGGAAGGGGAGACAGAGCAGGAGGTACTGCAAAGAGAAGGAATCTGGGAGCTACTTCTTGGTTGTGTGACCTTAAGATCTCAGATTGCCCAGGGTGTTTCATCTGTAAAATGGGGATAATCACCATCCCTAACTCAGAGGGTTATTATAATACTTAAATAAGATAATGCATCTTAAGCACTCAATGGAAATCCTGACACACAGAAGAGTATTTTTAAAACCTGCTAATGCTCTTTCCTTCCATCTAAGATTTCTTCCTCCTCCTCCTTTGGACTTTCCTGGACCGAAAATGTGGTAGCCCCAGGGCATGTGGTGAGGGCTCTGGACACCTTGCCTCCTTCATACCGCTGCTTAGTAATAGGGGAATCCTATGAAAATGGCAGTGGCTGCAAGTTTTCCTAAACCTCCCAGCCTGTGACTTGCCAGGTTCTGTTCATTCCTCCTCTGCCTGCAACATCTCCTTAAACTATTCTTGCCTCTGTTCTCCTGATGGAAACCCTTTGGGTATCCGAGTGTGGGGAACAGTCCACCAAAGCTTTGACGCCAGAGACTTCACACCGGAGACAGCCCGTTTCCATCTACCTCTTCCACAGGCCACGTCACACTGTTCCTCAACTGTTGGAGTGGCTCCCTGGCCACCTTTTTTCCCCTTAGACTCTCCCCACCTCATTTCCCTACAATTTATCCTACACGGTATGTCAGTGTGAACAAAATCTTGCTCATAAACCTTCAGGGGCTTCCATTGCCCACTAAATTAGCTGCCAACACTGTACATCTTGCATGTTTTGTCTCACCTTGTAGTTACTGTGTACTAGTTCTATGGTCCTGGATAGATAGTAAATTCCTTCACAGCAAGATGTGACTGTTCATTCACTCGACAAATATTTATTGAGCACTTCCTCCGTGCTGGGCACTGTTCTAGATGCTGGGGATACATCAGATTACCAAACAAAAATCCTTGCCCTCAGGGAGCTTACATTCTACCAGGGGAGATAGGCAATAAACTATAAAAATTAGAATAAATAAATAAGTAAATTACATGGTTTCTTAGAAAATGAAATATGCTGAATTTTAATTACTTTGGGATTCACTCATGTACCTGCACATAAAAGTACTCAAGTAATTTTTAAAAATTGTGTTCGATTCAGTTTGGATAGGACAAAGTGCGGAGATTTTGGACTGTGAGGCTTGGTGCTGTTGGTGCTCTCAGGACAGGAAGGGCACAGGTCTTGAACCCTGAGGTTGAAGTAAGATGGAGCAGGTGCTAACCACCAGGCCTCTCCCAGAGTAGCTGGAGGTAAGTGCCAGGCCCAGGGCTCCAGTCTCCACCCAGATGGAGAAAGGCCCGGACTTCCTGGCTATCCCTGAGGAATCTGGGTCAGTTCTCCGACTTGGCCACCAGGGGTCATTTTACCCCTGTAAATCGCCATCTGGATCTCTCGCATAAAGGCACACACAAAAGGCTTACACCCAACTAAAACACATGGGAAAACACTGACACCCCCAATCTCATTCATTCTCTCTCTCTCTCTCTTTCTTTCTCTCACACACACACAGAAAACATACAATATTGAAAGACATAAGGACAGAAATGCTACAGGACGCACACATGGCAACAACTGCCTCACTCATGTACTAAAGTCAGGGTCTGAAGTTGTCATAGTGCCAACTCTGCCGCCCCTCCCAGCCTCCCTACTTGGGTAAGGAAGGAAGGAGCCGGCACCGTGGCTCCTGCCTGTAATCCTTACACTTTGGGAGGCCGAGGTGGAAGGATCAGGCCAGGAGTTCAAGATCAGCCTGAGCAACATAGGGAGTCCCCCTCTCTATGAAAGAATTTAAAAATCAGCTGGGTGTGGTGGCACATGTGGGTAGTCCCAGCTACTCAAGAGGCTGAGGCAGGAGGATCACTTGAGCCCAAGGAGTTCGAGGTTGCAGTGAGTTATGATCACACCACTGCCCTCCTCATGCCTGGCAACAGACCAAGACTCTGTCTCCAAGAAAATAAGAGGGGAAGGGAACAGTAGATGGGCCCATTTTTCCCTTGCCTCCAGCTTGCTAAGAACAGACACCCCACCCCAGTCTTCCCTTCTCACTCTTACTTCCTTGTAACTCCTCTCTCCTGACTGTGGCACAATTCCCTTTTCCCTTCCCAGAGAACCCCCCACCCCCCAACAAGTGTTTGTGTGATTTCTCCCCCTACCGCCCACCCCCAGGTTGCTCAGGTAAACCCCGGGTTGTGTTCCATTTGATGTACTACTACCCACTCCCAGAAAACCTCAAGCCATGAGGACCACCAGTAGCAACTCATTTGTTGAGCACTGTCTCCTCCCCAGTATTTTTTGTAACTGTTTATAATGCCCTGGGAAGAAGTTAGTTATGAACTCTAATACTTCAGTACAAGTATGGTTCTCAAAGTGTGATCCAGGGAGCAGCTCTTGGAGGAAGGCCATGAGGTCATAACTATTTTCATAATAGTACTACTGAGTCATTACTTGTCCTTTTCACTTTCATTCTCTCACAAGTATATGTGGACTTTTCCAGAGGTTTCACAAAGCATAATGACATGGCTCTCGTAGCTAATGGAATGTGTGCTTGAATATTTCCGTTTTAAAAATGTATTAACTTTAATTTCTGTAATAGTATGGTACATATCAAAAGCACAAGCAAATGCTCTTTGGGATCCTCAATTTCTAAGAGTGTAAAGGGGTCCGAAACCAAAAAGTTTTGAGAACCAGTGTTTTAGTGCAAAGGATTTTTTCCTTGCTCTGGACAAAGCAAACAGAGAATGAGAGAGAGAGAGAGAGAGAGAGAGAGCTAGAGGAGGAACATTAAGGACCTAGAATGGAAGAGGCCCTGAAAGTGGAGTGTGCTGTAAGAAGGGATGACCTGGAAAGTGGAACGCGACTGGGATTTGAGGGAGGAAACTCTAACTCACAGTTTTGCCTTGCCCCAACTACCCCATGTTGGGTGTCAGGTTTCAATTGCTACAAGTCACTAAACAAGAAATGCCGTTCTGTCCATAACAAACTCTTGCATTAGGGCTCAGTGCTGAGCAGGGGAAGCCTAGGTGGAAGATCGAGGTGGCTTCATCCATGACCCTAATGGGTTAGCACAGACAGAAGTCAGCAGATGAATGAGCTTCTCAGTAGCTTGGTCCAACAAGGCCTGGGACCATTCAGCTCCCGGACCTCTGTGGCAGGTCTAAATCTAGGATACTCATTTTCTGTTCCATCTATTAGCTTGTATCAGCATTTCATGCCCACCCCCACAGAAGCATTTCATCGTCTTCTGCCTCTGCATGGGCAGACTCACTGCATCACTGCCTACAGACTGCAGGGGGGTCCTCTGCGGGCTCACTGCCACCCCTTAAAGAAGCCATTCCTGGCAGCACTCTTCCTTCCCTATACCCGGCCTTCCACACTTTGTTCTCTGCTGCATTCATGAGCTGAAGTTCCCACCCAGAGGTTCAAGTGCCCAGCCCACCTCCCTTGTGTGCATGTCCTGCAAGCCCGCGAGAATGAAAAGCGCTGGGGTAGGGGGAGGATGGCGCTGTGTATGGCACGACGTGCCTTCAGAGGGCCAAATCTTAGGGGCACTGAGTGAAGGGTGTCCCGGTGTTGGAGGGTCGGAGCAGCCCCTGACTGGCGGCATCCGGCCCAGTGGCGTCAATAGTCTCAATGGGTCGTAGGGCGAGCTCGTGCGACTCCCGCGCCCCGTTGGTGACCAAGGTCCTGGCCTGGTGCAGAGTGCCCAGGCCACGCAGGGTGTTGCGGAAACCCTCGGCGCTGAAGTAGTACACCAGAGGGTCCAGCACGCAGTTGGCGCCGGCCAGCAGCACCATCACCATTAGCACCGCGCGCACCTGATCGCGGGCCGCGTGGCTCGCCACCACCAGCTTGCCCCGCAGGAGCCCGTAGACCGCCAGCGTGGCGTTGTAGGGCACGAAGCACAGCAAGAAGATGACGAGGCTGGCCAGCAGGAGGCGCACCGTCTTGCGCCGCCGCTGGCTCCGCGTGGCGTCGGGCCGCGCGAGCGTCCGGAAGACCCGGCCCGACGAGTAGACCACGGCCACCAGGGGCAGCAGGAAGCCCAGCGTCTCGGCCAGCAGCACGAGCGGCAGCAGCCTGCCCTTCCACAGCTCGTCGCTGAAGCTCTCGAAGCACAGGCGCACCTCGAGGCCCCGGTAGCTGCAGAGCGAGGGCCTGTGCACGTAGGCGATGGGCACGGCGAACACCAGGATGAGCGCCCACACGCCGAGGCAGAGCAGCCGCGCCACGCGGGGCTGCCGCAGGTGCCGCAGCCGCAGCGGGTGCACGATGGCGGCGTAGCGGTCCACGTTGATGAGCATCAGGAAGATGCAGCTGCCGTACATGTTCATCTGGAAGATGGCACCCGCCGTCTGGCACAGGAGGTCCGGGAGGGGCCAGTGGTGCAGTGCGTAGTAGGAGAGGCGCACGGGCAGCGAGAGGGTGAAGAGCAGGTCGCTGGCCGCCAGGTTGCACATGTACACGCTCACGACCGAGTGCACGCGCAGCGCGCGCAGGAAGACCCAGAGGGCCAGCGCATTGAGGGGGAGCCCGGCAGCCAGCACCAGGCTGTAGACCACCATGTGCAGGCGGTGGGTGGGCCGGTAGTCAGGACACTGGAGAACAGAGCTGTTGGTAGAAGAGGTATTGGCCGAGGAGTTAGCCAACATTGTGCCAAAGTGGGAGGGGGTGCTGCTAGGCTGACAACATCATGGGGCACACCAGGGTCAGGACATTGGGTTCACCTCCAGGGTAGAAGCCTGGTGCGTATACAGAGATGGTCCCAAAGCAAGCAGAGGCAGGGTATGGGAATGTGGGCTATGGCTGCAGGGAGAAACGGCTGCCAAGGATTGGGTGCCTTTGGTCACAGCTTCATCAGCAGTGGAGACCTGGAATAGGGGAGGCAAGCCAGAAGTCAAAGCTAGGCAGGGCCACAGACACAAATGTTTATCCAGCTAAAATGGCTGGTCCTGTGAGTCTTTTCTCAGCCTCAGGTCTTTCTGCTACCTTCCGTTGGGCCAGAATAGCTTCCTGCAGCAGGACTGTATAGGGAACCCAGACTGCTTAGGTTTAAATCCTGGGTTTTCCAACTTGCCTAGCTGTGTGACCTCAGAAAAGTTAATCTCTCTGAACCTCATTTTCCTTACCTGGTGTTGGGGGGGAATGAGAGGAGTTTCATGGTAGCCTTACTGCATGAGGTGATTTGGAGATTAAATAAGATGATGTATGTAAAATGCTTAGGTTGTTGTTATTATCTTATAAGATCTCTCTCACTCTCCGTTCTTCCCTTCCTTCCATACATACTGGGCCCATAGAAGGTTCCAGGCATGTTCACAGTAGTGAACAAAACAAAAAGGCAGGAGGATCGCTTGAGCCCAAGCATTCTAGGCCGTAGAGTGCTATGCCAATGGGGTGTTCACACTAAGTTTGGCATCAGTATGGTGACCTCCCAGGAGCGGGGGACCCCCACGTTGCCTAAGGAAGGGGTGAACCAGCCCTGGTCAGAAATGAAGCAGTTCAAAACTCCTGTGCTGATCAGCATTGGGATCTTGCCTCTGAATAGCCACTGCACTCCAGCCTCGGCAACATAGTGAGACCCTGGCTCTTCAAAAAAATTAAAATTAAGAAATAAGAAGGCTTTGCCTCCACCTACTTTACCGTCCAATGGAGGAAGACAGATAATAAAGAAGTGCAAATCAATAGGTAGTATGTCAGGTGGCGAGAAGTACTATAGAGCACCTCCCCTGGACCAGGTGCTAGGCTGGCTCCCCATTATCTAGAGTTCAAACTCCTGAGTACAGTATGAAATCCCAGCCTCACTTGTCGCATCCACCATTGCTCCTATGAGGACTGGATTTGTGGTCAGAGTCACCTGGATTCAGCTTAATGGTTTTACCTCTTTAACTCTCAGTTTCTTCATCTGTAAAATGGGAATAATAATGAGGCCCCTCCCATAGGCCGATGGCACACCAGCCGTGCCCAGAGCCACTTTAGGGTAAACTTGGCAGCCCAGTCTTGCTAGGCAGGGAGAGGCCCTGTGGGTTGAGCTTTTCCAGGTGCTCCCCAAGAGGGCCTAACTTCTCAGATGAGGTTCTATGGTAGAGGGGAGAGGGTATTAATAGTTTGGTAGTGAGGGCTCAAAGGGGACCTAAGCCCAAAGAGAGTGGAGGTGAGACAAGGAAGTATCCTTGGTGCTCACAAGGCCACCAGAGAGCAGACCACAGCAGCTTCAGTTCACAGGCAAAAGTTGGCCGACAAAGGACATGACCAAGAGGAAGAGGAGCCAGAGGACAGGATGTGGTCTGAGGATCCCACCTTCCTCAACCCCATAAGGCCACAGAAGCTACCCCTCCATCACAACCCCAGATGCTACTTTGTGTGTGTGAGATAAAATATACATAACTTAAAATTTATCATTTTAAGTGTACGATTCAGTGTCATTATGTACATTGACAATCTTGCATAATCATCACCACTATTTTCCAGAAATAGAACTTTTTCATCCTTCTGAACAACTCTATACTCATTAAGTAATAGTGACCACCCCACCCCCACCCCTAGCCACTGGTAACCTCTATTCTACTTTCTGTCTCTATGAATTTGCCTGTTCTAGATGCCTCATATGAGTGAAAGTGTATGATATTTGTCCTTTTTGTGTCTGGTTTATTGCACTTAGCATAACGTTTCCAAGGCCATCAATGTTGTATGTAGCATGTAACAGAGTTTCTTTCTTATGGCGGAATAACATATTCCATTGCATGTGTACACCACATTTGCTTATCCATTTCTCTCTCAGTGGACAGCTTGTGTTGTTTCCACCTTTTGGCTGTTGTGAACAATGCCACCATGGACATGGGTGTGTCTGGTTGTCATCTTAGGGAGAGAAAGTGTATGAGACCCTGAGCAATTATCCCAACATACTGAGCTTATTCTTTTCAAAAGGCACTGTTTAAATTGTTTAATGGAACTAAGTTGTAAACCTGACTATCACAGGTTTTCCTGTGGATATTTGTTCTCCCTCCAACCACCACCACCAGCAGCGGTTTGAGACTTGTAAGAGGTACAGTAAAGGAGTTAAAGGGAATAAAGAGTATTTCCTCTGCAAAATACAATCTTAACAACAAAAATCATGCCAAACAGGACTTAAACATGCTGAAAAGCAAATGAAACCAGACTTGTTTCCAGTATGCCCCCACCCCCACACTCCTTTGCTCGAATCACACCAAACTCATTTTGCATATACCTTATGTTTTCAGGACTCTGCCTTTGCCCGTGCTGTTTCTTCAACTTGGAATGCCCTTCCTCCCATTCTCCAACTGGCAAACCCAGTCATTCCTCTGGGCGCTGTGAAGCCTTGCCTGCCCCTCCCCCTGCAAGGCAGATTAGCGCCCTCACTGTGCTTTGAGGCAGTGGCAGGTTTAGCAGAGCTGTTCCTGCGTGTACGTGGTTAGCTGTTCTTGGTCTGCCCCGCCCATTGGACTGTGAGCTCCTTGAGGAAGGGGCTATGGACTGTGGCTTATTCATCTTTGTATCCCCAACACCTACCTCAATAAGTGTCGAGTGAAAAATAATAGCTATCATTTACTGATCAGTCACCATATCCCAGGACATTTTATATACATAATCCCTAATGCTTCCAACAGTCCTTTGAAGTAGGTGTTTATCCTCATTGTTACGGAAAAGGAAACACAAACTCAAGAGTTCCGCAAGAGGAGTAAAGTTACGATTCAGATCTAAGACTGCCCAGCCCCAAAGTCCAGGCTGTACCGTGTTGCTTCCAACAAGAGAGGACGGTTGGATATGTGGAAGGATGCTGGATAGAGAAGCTGGTCATTTACAGTTGCCTGTATGAAATCTGCCTGTACACAAATTATTTTACTTCCTCATTTGTCCAATTGAAATATATACTTTTTAACGACCCACTTTCTTCTTTCTCTCACTTTGAACACTGGTAATAGAAACTCATCTTTCTTTCACACATAAACACAAATATGCCTCCTTACTCTTTCCCCTTAAGTACTACTTAAGCACTTAGCTTGCTGCTTTGGACCTCTCAGTTATTTTATGTGTATTTGTTTCACTTCCGCAACTAGACGGTAAGATCCTGGGGTGGGGACCACACCCTGCAGACACTCACTCTTCAGTCTCTGCCTGGCAGGAAATCCACCTCCACCCCGCACCATGTTAGCCTGTCCTGGAATCCTGTGATACCTCTTGTACCAATCCAGTCAAGTCACTTAACCACTTCTCTTTTTTTTTAGAGGTGGTGTCTAGCTCTGATTCCCAGGCTGCAGTGCAGGGGTGTGATTGTAGCTCACTGCAACCTCAAACTCCTGGGTTTGAGTGATCCTCCTGCCTCAGCTTCCCGAGTAGCTGGGACTACCGGTGTGCACCACCACACCTGACTAATTTTAAAATTTTTTTTAGAGATGGGGTCTCACTGTGTTGCCCAGGCTTGTCTTGAACTCCTGGCCTCAAGTAATCCTCCCACCTCAGTCTCTCAAAGTGCTAGGATTATAGGCATGAGTCACCTCGCCTGGCTCCTAACCACTTCTTATCACACTCCTGACCATCTTGTCCACATGTATAACTTGCTTAGTAAAAGATCATATCCCTTAAAAGGCCTGTTTGGAAACGGCTTGTGTTAAAGTATCAGTAACAGTTTACACTATAATTGCAGTAACATTTTATCGTTCTTTTTTTTTTTTTTTGAGACAGAGTCTCACTGTGTTGCCCGGGCTAGAGTGCCGTGGCGTCATCCTAGCTCACAGCAACCTCAAACTCCTGGGCTCAAGCGATCCTCCTGCCTCAGCCTCCCAAGTAGCTGGGACTACAGGCATGTGCCACCATGCCCGGCTAATTTTTTCTATATATTTTTAGTTGTCCAATTAATTTCTTTCTATTTTTGGTAGAGACGGGGTCTCGCTCTTGCTCAGGCTGGTTTCGAACTCCTGAACTCAAACAATCCGCCCGCCTCGGCCTCCCAGAGAGCTAGGATTACAGGCATGAGCCACCGCGCCCGGCCCCACTTTATCATTCTTAACCATTACTTGGAGAACCAGTAGTTCCTTACAATTAGGAAGCACATATTAGACACTCAGTGAATGGATTATTTTTCAAGAATGCCAAGTCTATCTGTTAAAAAAGTTACAATGTTAAACAGACCAAAATGTGTTAATTGAGCTGTTTCCTAAAGGTAAAGTTAAGAATCCTTTAGTAAAGGAAATGGCAGTGCTCTCATTACTCTACTCCAATGGGGAGAAGTCCTTGGGTCTCTTTACAGCGGAGCCTATTTGTCACAAATCCACCTCTTTCTGAAAGAGTCACACAGCATGGCCTGCACTAGGCACCGAGAGCTGCCAGGCCCCTGCCCTGGCCCCAGCCCACTCCCCTGCCTCCCGAGCCCTGGGGCTCCGGTCAGTGGAGCTGAATGGCATAGTGCCAGGCCAGATGGCAAAGACGGGGAAAAGCTGCCAAAAAAAGGAGGCAAACAGGAAATGGAAGGAGGGATCCAGATGTGGGGGAGGAGCAGTCCAGACCCTCTCCCCTAACCCTGCCTTGAAGAAGAGGTCAGGTTGTGGGGAGAAATGCAGGAATCAAAGAAACAGCAGCTGCCGCAGAAAAGAAGGGACACGAGGAAGGAGGGACATGGAGGTCCACACTGGCTCAGTCACATCAGCTCATACTGATGTGGCCACAGTAGGCATCGCACCACATGCACGAGCGTGCACAGACACACAGAAGTATGTGCCCGCTGAGATACGTGTACACAAGAGCCCTAGTAACATACAAATCAGTGCGGATACACACCCTGTAATATATTACTGGTAATATAAGTACGTGCACAGCCAATCGGGCCAGAGGAGGAAGAGAAGACACAGGCTCTGCGTTAGGGACAATATCCTTAAACAGCAGGCACGTAGAATCAGGCAGCTTCACAAGCACATACCCACGTCGATGTGCGCAAACAGAGCTTAACCCCAAGGCACTGAGGGGCAAAGAAAGCACCACACACGTGGATGCCCCAGGACTGCTCCTTCCATGTAACCCACCCCCTGACATCACTCACGCAGCACAGCATGTGCGCCAACCATCCTGCTTCCTGTGTCTCTGTCCTTCAGCTTCCCATGTGTACATCCGGGGCCAGGTCCTTACCTCTCAGCACCTCTGGGACCTGCCCCATTGCCCTCTGAGCTGGGCTGGGCACTGCTCTTTGCTGAGATAAGCCAGAGGGGCAGGACTATTTTCTGCCACAGGCAGGAAGTAAGAATCAGGGTGTAAAAGCGGGCAGGCAGCTAGATCGTGGTCATCCCCTCACTTCTCCGTGCTCCTCCCGCCTTGCCCCCACACACGCACCACGTGCCTCGCTCTCTTTGCCTCCTCTTCCAAATAACTCGCATCCTCCTGTGTTCTCTGACCCTGATTCCCAGGGTCAGAAGTTTGAAAAGAAGGACCCTCTGATGTCCCACCATCCTTGCCCCTGAAGATCCGCTCTGGAATAGCCCCACCCTCATTTTAGATTTTCATGGCCCATCTGTGCCCCAGCCCCGACAGAGGAAAGACCCCTTAGTGGGTGCTCTAGCCCACAGCTAAATGAGCTGAGCCCACTTCCTCTGCTTCTGGGTTCAGGCAACATCGAGGGGATGCACCTTTCCCCACACGCAGGCTTAGTCAGGAACACTCCTCAAAACCCAAACATTCAGTCTCCCCGAAAGGATCCCGGCTGTGCTGAGCCTCCAGCAGAAGCTTAACTCAGTCTAAAGGCTTTGTGCAAAGCTCTGTCCCAGAGCTGCTTTGGGGACACAGATGAACCCTGTTCCTCAGCTTATCCTGGATCTGAGGGGCAAGGATGAGATGGGAGGTGTGTGGTGTGGACACAGTATGGCGTCGCCAAGGTGAGGGGGCCTCCTTCTGCCCCAGGTGCCATGCTCTTCTCCAAAAGGAGTCCCCGGTGAGGGACACGGTGTTGTTGTCCGGTCTTGTCTTCCCTCCCCCTCTGGTCCAGGCCTGCCTGCTTCTCCAGCCAAAATTCCTGCTCCAGCCTCTCCCGCATCGTTCCCCACCTTAGCCTGTCTCTTCCTGCATTTCCAACATTGTCCTCAGCTGTGTCTTCTCCCTCCCTGGGTACTCTGACCTCATTCCTCCTGATATTTTTCCAGGAAAAGGCAAAACGCAAAGGTGGCCTACAGCTCAATAACTAGTTTCCCGGATGTGCGGATGACACCTTGACACTTGTACGTCACCCTCCACCCTGCTTTCAAAAGCTAGACAAACAGGAAATAAAGGCCCGACTAAGAGAGGCCACTGAGACAGGCCTAGCCCTCCCCACTGACCGGTGCCCTGAGGTGGTCTGCCACGCCTGACCCTTGCCTTTAGCCGTGGCAGGTCCTGCCTTCTCAGGGAAATCTCCTGGATGGCCGGGCACCTGCTGGGGCTCACTCTGTAATCCCAGCACTTTGGGAGGCTAAGGCAGGAGGATGGTTTGAGGCCAGGAGTTTGAGACCAGACTGGGCAACATAGCAAGACTCCATCTCTAAAAAAAATTTTTCAAAATGGCAGGCGTGGTAGCATACACCTGTAGTCCCAACTACTCGGGAGGCTGAGGTGGATGGCTTGAGCCCAGGAGTTTAAGGCTACAATGAGCTATGATCGCACCACTGTACTCCAGCCTCAGTGACAGAGTGAGCCCCTATCTCTAAAAAATAAAAATGACAAAAAAAAAAAAAAAACGCCTGGAGTCTGTTGGCCTCCTGGACCTCACTTGAACTTAGTACGCATTGATGTCAGCCCTCACTCTTTCTGCTAGCCCGCTCCTCCTGGGCTTGTTTTAATGCCCCTGGGCATGGAAGGTCTCTGTGTCGGTGAGGTATTCGCTGGGGGTGGCAGGGTAGGGAAAGCCATGGAGCTGGGCTCTCCTGCCTCTGGGTGGCCGGGAGGCAAGTCTTACACATACAAGTAAGTTCGTCTCCCCTCAAACCCTGTCCCCATCTCCTCTCAGGGCTACAACTTCAGCTCACCCTACAAGGAGGGATTCTGGAGATACAATTTGGTGGGGGTCCCCTTTTCGTCATGGAGGCCCCACACAGGTAATAGGTAGGCAGCCACCCTCATGGCGTGATGCAAAAGTGTCATAAAGCCCTACTGGCCCCCAGATACTTCCCCCACCTGTGCCCAATATCTGAGATTCCGTCCCCTCAAGCCGCTCCCGAGCCACGTTCTATCAGAGCTCTTAGGGGCATCAGAGACCATTCGTCCAATCCCCTTATATAGATGCATTCTTTGGGTTAAGGCAGTGCCCTTGAAGACCCCATCACATACACCTTAGCTAGCTGGCAAGGATGACAACGGGAACACATCTGTGCCAGTGAGCCATTAGCCAGTTTAATCAGATTAGCTCATTGTCATCTGCAGAGGGCCCGGTCTAGGGGATGAGGGTGGGGGGGTTGAGGTTTAATTAGGAGTTAGAAAAGGAGGAAACAGTCCCCAGAGGGCCCCTCTTGGGAGGACCAGGGCTCAGCATGACAGTGGGGGCCTAAACGGGGAGTGGGGAGACACAACCTCTGTGAGATGCCCCAGAGTGGGCCTTGAAGCTTCAGAGGTGCACGCAGGGGTGTGCCAGGCATGCTGGCTGCCTCTTTCAGTTCAGTCTGCAAAGGTCTGTCTGCCTGAGGCAGCTCCTTCTGGCTTTTTACTCTATTCAGAAAGGTTTTCCAGGGCTGCCACCCACCCTCCTCCGCATCCCACCCAGGTCCCCCAGTTTCCACAGGAGGGGTGCTGCCCCCTGCACACCTGTGCAGTCAGCCCTACTTGGACACCCCCATACCTGTGCTCCCCGCCGCTGTGCCACTTCCCCAAGCCGGCTTCCACTGCCTGTTCTGTCCGGGCTTGGCTGGGCTGGTAGGAACTGCTCCTGGGTCAGGTGGGGACACACCCACCTCCGCAGATCTCAGCACATCCCTCCCTGCTCCTTGTACTCACCCTACCCCACACGGGCCAAGGAGAGGGAGAAGAGGAAGCATTGCCCTCAGAGGCCTTTGCAGACTGGCCAAAGAAGAAACTCCAGCAGCTGAGAACTTAATCCAGTCCCGACTCTTGCCAACTAATAACTCCCCCCACCCAGCGCTCACACGCTCCCACAGTTTCCGGGAACTGTCACGGGCACACCCACCTGCCGGTGCCAGATGACTAACCCACCAGCCTCCCATCATCCTCTTCAGTTGCCGCTGGGTGTCTGTCTTCCTCTCCTGGGTCTGCAAGGTGCTTTGGCCCCTGCCACTCAGGGCTGGCACCTCGCCCTGCCCAGGGTCCCTTTGCGTGCTGGCGTTGTGCCAGGCCCTGCCACCCTGCCCAGCACACACAGCCCCTCCATCACAGCACTCGCCAGGCTGCACGGTTCCCCTTTGCCGGAGTCCGTTTCCCCTCAGCCCCTTGGCTCTGTATGCACAGGCTGAGCACAGGGCTGGGCATGTTGTCCATGAACAAAAACAAGTTCCGGTTTTGGGGTGGTAGGTGAAAAAGGCATTATGGTGAAATGAGTTTGGAAAATACTAGGTTAAACAAGTTCCTCTGTTACAGAACTTTGCAGAGCCTTTAACATGCGCCGGAACGATAGGCCACGTGCTGATAAAGCAGTGGGTGAAGGTGCACGGAGATGTGTTATACTATTCTATTTTGTGCGTGTTTGAACTTTTCCACAATAAACCATGTTTTCAAACTGCTGTTAATTACCATGACCCTACAGCAGGAGGGAGGACTCTACTGTGTCCCCAAAACACACTTCGGAAGATTTCAAATTATTAAAGGCCAATGCTGGAGTCACACCTCAATGTATGTTATCAAGATGCAACCAGTTCAACATTCAGATCATCTGGCAAATTCCTGTAGTCAAATCAAGGGTTTTCCTGAGCTCCAGACTGTAGTTTCTGGTTTCCTCCCTCCCGATGAAGTGCAAAGTATGTCGTATTCTACAGGTTTGGTCTCCCTGGACAAGATCTCAGTCAGGCTCTGGCCTTTATCCTATGGAGAGGCAATCCTACACCCCCATCTGACGGGGCCCAGGGCTTCAGAAACAAAGACACACATGTCCTCCTGGCCCACATCATCCAAGACCCCAGCCATGACCTTCTTCAATCCACTTCCCTCAGTTTTTGGGTTTTTTTTTTTTTTTTGAGATATGGTCTTACTGTTGCCCAGGCTGGAGTGCAGTGGCACGAACATAGCTCACTGCAGCCTTGAACTCCTGGGCTCAAGTGATCCTCCCACCTCAGACTCCTGCGTAGCTGGGACTACAGATGCATACCACCATGCCCAGCTAATTTTTAGTTTCTGTGTTTTTTTTCGTAGGGACAGAGTCTCACTATGTTGCCCAGGCTGGTCTCAAATTCCTGGCCACAGGCCATCCTCCCGTCTCGGCCCACAGGGCTGGGATTACAGGTGGGAGCCACCATGCCCGGCCTGACCTCCCTGAGTTCTTAGTTCTTCTGCTTCTCCTGGCAGACTGTCGCTTCCCAGAGCACCATTGCCATTCGGTTCTCTCACCTGCATATGGATCCGTACAACCAGAGGGTGGGGGTTGATCCCATGGGGCAGGGTGGCAGAGCTGAGGATGGGAATCATAACTAAAATAGGCCACGCAGGCTTAAAATAAACACTTTATATAAAGACATCCTTTAAGAAGGTGCGGCTCCCAGGATGGCCCTCTATGGGACTGTTGCCCCCACCCAAGGACAACATGAGTAGGGGCCAGGTCAGAGACCTCTGGGCGCAGCCTGGGAGCAGACTGACAGCTAGGATCTGAAAGCGTGGAGAATGTGGGGCAGGGGTGGGGACAGAATGGACCCCGGCTCATCCGAATTGGCCTAGAGTCAAGGTGCTGAACTCCTGGCTCCAGCGAAGCACGATGTCCTCACTTTTGCCAGAGCTCAACACACTGTAAGTCTCGTTCTGCAGACATCTCATGCGGGACACCTACACGGGGATTCAGTGCATAGTGTGTGTCACGGAGCCAGGCACCAGGAGTGGGGAGGTGGGAGGTGTCAGAAGCTCCACAAGAGCCCAAGGTGGGCAGGCAGGGGCCCTGGGCAGCAGAGGGAAGGAGGAAGCTCAGATGTCACCAAGCAGCCCAGCCCCCTTCCTTCAGAAACGGGGAGGCTAAGGCTGAGAGCAGGAAGAGCCTCATCCCAGGCTGCTTGGCGAGTAAGAACAGGAAGCAAGACCGAGACCTCAGTGTCCACTCCCAGCCCAGCCGAGGGCTCTTCAGGGTGCTCTCAGGGCCTTCCCCTCCTATCTGTGGCGCACCGCCCCCCCCGCCTGCCCGGGAGGGCCTTGCTGGGCCTGGAGGAGTGGAGGAGAGGATGCTGATGGAGGCCTGTGCCCCAGAGACGCAGGTAGAGAAGTGCTCTCCTCATCCCAGCTGCCGCCCGGGGGCTCAGAATACACCAACCCCCGTGACTGATGGAGAGGCTGGCGGGGGAAGAAGGGGGCAGCGTGGGGGGCTCACCTTCCGATTTCGGTTCCTCATCAGACACTGCTGGCTTTTGAAGGAACAGTAGTTCGGGTACTGGATATAGTCTGTGTCACAAATCTAAGCCAGGAGCCAGGGAGGGGGAGGAGAGGGTATCAGAAGCTTCATAAGACACCAGCGCTCCAGAGAGTATCTGCGAGGGCAGAACCGGCGCCAGGGGCATGGCCCTGAGCACCAGGCCCGCCACACCCGTGTGCTCCCTCACCTCTGCCCTTCTCCCACCTCCAGGCGCAGGCTGCTGGGAAGAAGCCAGGAGCCTGGGAGAATGAGAAGAGGCTGCCCTGCCGCTCAGCTTGCTGGGAAAGAGACTGTGGAACGGGAGCAGACGGGGGATGGTTAAGGGTCCAGAACATGGGAGGGGACCCAGTTAGTGGTCCAACGGCAAGGATCCTTCTGGCGACGGCAAGTGAGGGAGAGGGTAGAAGAATCTCTAATATGAGACAGGGGTGAATCACTTCCCTCTTTGTACTTTCTTCCCCGTCTATAAATCCAGCGGGCAGCTGAGCTGATCTCTGAGACCTCTTCCGGGTCTAGAGGTCCAGGGACAAGAGCTGGACACAGGCCCCTCAGCTCAGCTCCCAGCCCTCTTCTTTCTTTTTGTCTCACTCTGTTGCCCAGGCTGGGGTGCAGGGCCTCATCATAGCTCACTGCAACCTCAAACTCCTGGGCTCCAGCGATCCTCCTTCCTCAGCTTCCCGAGTAGCTGGGACTACAGGTGTGCATCACCACACCTGGCTAATTCTTCTATTTTTTGTAGAGACGGAGTCTCACTATGTTGCTCAGGCGGGTCTTGAACTCCTGGCCTCAAGCGGTCCTCCCACAATGCTGGATTACAGGTGTGAGCCACCACGCCCAGCCTCTCAGCCCTTTCTTAAGCAGCCCCTACTTTTCTTTGCCCTAGTTTTCCCTGCTAACCCACAGAAGGGAGAGGCCTGACTCTCAGCAACTACAGATCACCCCACAGACGAGGTGACTTTGGGGAGAGGGGGCACCCAGTTCATTTCATTGAGCGGGGAAAGTACTGGGAGAGCTGGGGAAGGAGCCCTTCAGACTGAGGCAGGCGAGTAACGGATCACAGGGATGGGGAACACTTGGCACATCACCTCGTCTTTTACTGCAGAGATAAATCTAGCTTCGGTCCAGAGGGGGAAGTCACTGACCAAAGCCACTCAACAAGTGTGAGACAGAGTAGCAAATGTGCGAAGCCACGCTTGGTCATCTCTGCTCTGTGATGACGGGCAGCTCTCCGAGAGATGCTTTGAAGACAACACAGGATGGAGCACATGGCTCCCCACATCTCTTGCCTGAGTCACTACGTTCCTTAAAAGATAAACGACACTAGGCCCTGCCTCTTCCTATGCAAATGATCACATGTGATGGGGTTAGTGATTACGTCTCTGTAATCTATCACGAGGTGTACTCTTGTGCCAAAGCTTGGATGCGATTTTGCAGGTACCGAAGTGCCACCACCTATACGTGAGTGGTGGGCTGGAATACCGGGCCGGAGCAGTCTGATACAACCTCTCTAAAGGTGTTCTCTCGGGATGTAGCCCTCAGTAAAACTTCTGAATAAAATTAACTTTACTTCTTTAAAAGCTTGATTTTTTTTCTTCAGTCAACACAAGTAACTGCCAGAGCTGGGACCAGAACCTCTGTCTCCTGCCTCCCATCCCCTGCCTTCCAGTCCCGCGCTTTCTCCCCACTCCGCGTTCCCATTGCTTTGCCAGATGTGATCCCATTCTGTGTGTGGGGGGGGGGTGCGACGGTCTGTCGGAGACAGGCAGGGGGTTCAGCAAGGACAGGCGCCCCCTTCCACCTCCTAGGGCCACCTAAAGCAAGGCACGGGGAGGGCCTGGGGTGGCGGTGGCAGGGCCAAGCCCGCGGAAAGGCTCTGACCTTGGTGGGGAAATCTCCGTCCTGGAAGCTAAGGAACTCGGTCTGGAGCCAGCCAGAGACCCGATCGTCTTCACAGCCCTTCGTGGCAAGCCGGGCGCACCAGAAGTCCATGCGGAGCCCACCGTACAAATCCAGCCCGTAAAAGCGGCCCATTTCCATGTGCCCTACCTGTGGCACAGGAGACGGGGGAAGTGCACACCCGCCCCCCACGGGCCTCCCAGTTCTGCCTCCTCACCGCAGGCCGTGCAGCCCGTACCTGGGTGCCGATGGACAGGCTCTGGGAGGTGAGCAAGGGGCTGACAAAAGGCGTCCTGTGGGAGTTGTCGCACGGCTGCCGCTGCAGGTTGGCCTCGGAGCGGCACTGCTCCAGCTTCAGGGAGCAGAAGTCGCAGAGGGCGCAGGTAGATGTGTGTCGCCGCCCAAGGTTGTCACAGACCTGAGGCAGGATTGCGGGTGAGGCTGAGACTCCGAGGCCTGCCCTCTCCCACGCCTCAGCTCTCCAGAGCGGGCCTGGCAGGACGTCTTCGCATTAAGCCTCTTCCGAAAGCTTCTCTGGCTTTTCCCTCCGCCTCCCTCCCGAAGGGTTCCTCAAAGACCTTGCCTGGCTCTCTGTTCCTTCGCCCTCTTCCTGGATGATTTATCTACTCCTAGGTCATTGTCATCTATCTGCAGGTGACACCCAAATCTTTATCGCCATCTCTGGTCTCTTTTCTGAGCTCCAAATCCTCATTCTCAACTGCCTGACAGAAAATACACCGCTGGGTGACCCACAATCACCCCTAACTTAGCCTCCCTGAAAAGAAGTCATAACCCTCCCCCTTCTCAATCTCTGCCAGTGATAATGCTAATATTTACAAAGAGGTAACATAGGGCTGGCTCCATGGCTATAAATGCTGTCATCTCATTTAGCCTTCACACGAACCCCATAATAGCATAGATACTAACAATATCCCCATTTACTGACGAGGACACTGAGGCCAGTGAGGTTGAGTAAGTTGCTCAAAGCCACATGCCTAACAGATGGTGACACCGGGACACGGATCCAGGTCCTTGTAACTCTAAAACTGACGCTCTACCCAAGCACCTGGGTTCGAAAGCGCCAAGCTCTTGGAAGATATTCTTCAGAGTGGAGTCTCCGCCTCCGTGCTGGACTCTGCCCTGACGGAGCTTCCTCAGCACTAGCTGGAGGAGCGTGCTAAGCAGCATCTTCAGTCAATGCTGCCTGCTGTCACAGTGCGTGAAATTTCCTTTTTTTTCACCCAGGCTGGAGTGCAGCAGTGGCATGATCACTGCTGTAACCTCCAACTCCTGGGTTCAGGTGATCCTCCTGTCTTGGCCTCCTGAATAGCTGGGTCTACAGGTGTGCACAACCACGCCCAGCTAACTTGTTGTAGAGATGGGGTCTTGCTATGTTGCCCAGGCTGGTTTTGAACTCCCGGCCTCAAGTGATCCTCCTGCCTTTCTCAAAGTGCCTGCGTGAGATCTCTTACCTACCCTTGCTTGTTCCTCCCAGCAGCACATAAGGGGGGCATTATCATGTCCCTGACCAAAAATCTCTAGTGACTTCCTCTGTCCTATCAAATTAAATATAAATGCTTGAGACTTCCATTCAAGATTTTCACATTTTGACCCTATCTCTTTGACTCTGTCCTCTGCTGGTCTGCTCGAGGTAAAATGGACTCCTTACTATCCCCGTATCCAAGCCATAAAATCCAGGGGGCTCTCTCCATGACCCCTGAACTTCTTACACCTTTTTACAAACCTTTTCCCCGGCCCTTCCCCCCTTCTTTTCTTACCATTCTTTTTTCGGGTTTACCCCCTCATGGGCTCTGGGCCCCTTAAGGGCAGAAACAGTATGCTCATTCTTAGTGCCTCATGAAATTTCTGCTCCTCTCTGCCTCAGAGCCTTTGCACATATTATTCCTTCTACCAGAAGCCTTCTACCAGGCCCCTTCTTTTGCCTAGCTAGCTTCCTTTTTCTTCAGGTCTCAGTTTAAACATCAGTTCCTCTCACAAGCATTCTCTAATCCTCCCAAACGCGGAGAGTTGTCCCCCCACCCCATCTGCCCTCTCTGTGCTTTGTGTTTATCCGTTACATGCCGATCCCATCACAGTGTCCTGCATATTTCCTTGTCTCTCTACCCCACTGGATTCCAAGAGGACAGAGGACTGGACCTACTGTATGCACTACTAACATCTCAAATACCCAGTAAAGGGTTGGTGCCCCCCAAATCAGTATTTGTTGAACAAATGGGCGAATGGATGGCATATGAGCTCTCAACAAATGTTTGCTACATTGCATTATTTGAAAGTTCGTAGTATGTTTTCCTGAGAATAGACTTGCTGGGTGTTGAGGATACACTGAGACAGGGATCTCTTTATGGATTCCCTGGAATGGATTCTATGAAAGGAGGAGAGCTGCGCCTAAGGCAAAGCTAGGTACTGAAGACGGTGAACGGATCAAAGGGTGACTCAAAGCCTGACAACTCAGAGAGGAAAACAATGAATTCCAGACTGGACTGGATTCCAGACTAGGTCTTGAGCCTTCCTCCTTTAAAGTGGGCCGGAGATACCTTCCAAAGAAGAAAGTTCCATGGAGAGACTCTCTCCAACTATGCCTCATGTTTTCCCTGCCCACCCCCCAGAGGATGCCCAGTGGCACGTATCCATCAAACAGTACGGCAGGCATACCGACTTCCCGAAACCAAGGATCTCCTCCTCCATGTACTTCCAGGCCTTGGCGGTGGGGGTGATGATGCAGGTGTTCTCCACAATTGAATAGCACAGCACCAGCAAGGCCTCCGTGTGGGGCAGCTGCAGGAGGCTGCAAGAAGACAGCACTGACTGTGGGGATGGGCCGGCCAGCCAGCTGGGCAGAAAGCCATGCCTACTCTCTTCCCTCCCCTTAGCATCTGGTCTTGGTCACACACATACAGCATGCTCAGCGTGGGGCCTTAGAAGCCTTTGGACCAATTGCTTCCTTTTACAAATGAGGAACTGGGGTCCAGAAAGGAGAAATGACTTTGTCAAGGCTGCGGTACTAATAAGGGCAGAGACAAGATCAGAACCCACGCCTGATGGCTCCACGGACAGGGCTCACTCCACTACATCGCACAGTGATGAGCATGTCGGGCAGCACTTCAGGCCAGTGACGGGCACAGAGTGGCTCAGGCAGACAGTTGCTAGCTGTGCCGGAAGCCCCAGCAGGTCTGCGCAGGTCTGCAGGCTGAAGCTGGGAGAGTGGGCTTCTCATTCCCAAAGACAGCCACAGGGAGGGCAGGGCCGGTGAGGGAGTCAGAACTTCCTCTACCTGCCAGGGTTTTGATTTCTCCAGTAGGGTTCCTCATCGTATATTTCATTCATTTCATCCATTTCCTGCGCTGATCGGATGAGCTCCTGGATGTTCTCCATCATCATGGGAGTAGACTCCACTTCTCGTACCCGGGGAGTGAAAGAGGAAGGGTTAGAAGATTCAGATTGGAACTTGGGCTCTGCATCTGTCTGCACCGCAGACATCGCCTCCTCTGCAGACAGGCCCTCCTCTGTCCCCTGTCCTTCTTCCTGCTTTCCCTCCTCCTCCTGCTCCTCCTCTTGCTCTTCTTGTTCCTGCCCCTCCTCCTGCTTATGTTCTTGCGGCTGCTCCTGCTTGTGCTCCACTCCTTGGTCCTGCTTGCGATCTGTGACTTGCTCCTGGCCTCCCAGGGACAAGGAGGATTGCAGGAGCTCCTCCACGTTGTTGTTAAGCCGCTCAGGCCAGGGTGGGAAGACCTGTCGTTCTGTGACTGCAGCAGGGTTTGGGAGGGATGGAGAAAGAAAAGGGAAAGAGATGATCGGGCTTTTGGCCTGTGAGAGTCTGTTCACAGAGGGACACACGCATAAACACAAAGGCAGAAGAAAGCAGACCAAATGACACTTATACACATGGTTAAGGAGAAAAAACACAGAAAATATAAATATTAAAATAAAAGGGCATTCCCATGGCAATTGTGGTGTTGGTCACATGTGTCACCTGCCCACCTCCCTGGCAAGTGCTCCTCTTGCCTAACTCCCACCTGGAATACCACCTTTTGTCCCTTTCCCGTAGGAAACACCAAGTGTTCTGAGTAGCTAGCAACTAATTCTTGCTAAAGCGAAAATGTCAGTTATAAAAGTCCCAGAAGCCATCCAATGCAGGAATGTCTTTGGAGCTAGGAAAAATGGATTCAGGGCAGAATTATAAATCATGGCGGAAGAGATTCTGGTCCAGGAGGGCCCTAACATGTATTAATAAAAAAGCAGACTCTTGGCTGGTTGCTGTGGCTCAATCCTGTAATCCCAGCACTTTGGGAGGTTGAGGAGGGAGAATCATTTGAGGCTAGGAGTTTGAGACAGCCAGGGTAACGTAGTGAGACCTCATCTCTACAAAATATTAAAAAATTAGCTGGGCATGTTGGTGCACACCTGTGGTCCCAGCTACTCAGGAGGCCAAGGCAGGAGGATTGCTTGAGCCCAGGAGTTCAAGGCTGCAATGAGCTATGATGATGCCACTGCACTCTAGCCTGGGTGACGGAGCGAGACCCCGTCTCAAAAACACAAAAAATGAACTCTCCCTTCCATAAATGGCTATTAGTGCCCCCTTCCCACCCACATGCTTCCCATTTCCCTACCATGGATGCCTTACATCCTGGGCTCTGGGAATCATGGAAGGAGTAGCTGGTGGTCTCCCAGGCACTGTGAGGGTCTCACCTGTGAAGCGGGGTGAGATGGGGGAGGTCATCGTGGTGGGCGAGACTTCGGCAAGAGCTTCCACCTCCTTGAGAGTGTTAGGTGAGAGAATAGAGACTGGCTGGGAGCACCGGACCCTCTGCAGGGAGAGAAGGAAAATGGGGACACCTTTCCCAAAGGGAGATTCAGCTCCTGCTGATTCCTCAGCCGCTTCTCCAGCATGTCTCATCTCTCACAGTCCTGGGCAGGGATAAAGGGACATGTTCCTTGCTGGGACCCTCTAGACCTGAGGCAGGGTCCCTCTCTGGAAGACAAAACTCTGTCTGGCGCCACGGCACTCACTCTAGCCTGGGCAATACAGTGAGACTCTGTCTCAAAAAAAAAAAAAAAAAAACTCTGTCTCAAAAAAAAAAAAAAAAAAAACTCTGTCTGGGCCACACCCCTGCCATCACTCTTTTGCATTGGACTTGGAAATTACTGACCTGTTAGGATAAATGGAAGGGCTTGTCTCTTTGCCTCTTCCCATCCCTCATCCCTACTTTTCTTGCAGTAGCAGGATTGTAATCCGAATGCCCAAGGTGAGACTGTATTCCTATAAATTTGGGTAAATGACTGGCAAACGGCAGGGAAGGAGGATCTAAGGATGGCCCTCCTGGAGCTCTTCCTCGACTCCCCACTGCCACTGCCTCTGCCTTGGCCCTGGGACACCAGATCCAACCTTCGGCCTGGGCCTCACCTTGGCATAGTAGACGTGGTTGGAGCAACGATACTGAGTAAACTGGCAGAAGGACTCAAACCAGGAGGCATAAGGAAGGTCGGAGCAGACAGCACCTGAGGAAGGGTGGGGTGGAGAAGATGAGCACACAAGGAGAACTGGGGAGGGGCAGTGGCTCCTTGGTATCCCCAGCGGAGAACATGGGCTCAGGGTGAGGTGCCTGCATATGCTTCCGTGTCTCACATGAGCACAGGGCTTTTGCCCTGAGGTTTGGGTGCGCAACCTGGGTGCCTCAGTTTCCCCACTAGTCTGGCCCTCACCGTCGGGCACCAAGCCATGGTTTTCATATTGATCCAGCTGGACGAGGGTGGGGTTCCTGCAGCCGTGGGTTGCCCGGAGGCGGCAGGTAGTCTCGGCCTTCCAGGTTGGGGTCAGCAGTGCGAAGAAGCGTTCGTACTCGGTGGGAGAGAGAGGGCTGCCTGGAGTGGAGGCCGAAGTCGAATCCTGGGCCGGGGCAGGCGTCAGAGGCAGGAGTAGCACTGCAGAGCGGACGAACAGACGGATGGATGGACTGCGCCCCCAAACCCGCTCTGGGTCCTAGCAAATTAGGGACTGGGGGTCCTCAGCGAGTTACCCGTGCTGACCAGGTGACGGGACTGTAGCGGGGGAGGCAAAGGCCTGACCCCAGGCGAGCGATCAGGGAGGATCTCAGAAGCTAGGGAGCAGACCCAAGGCGGCCACCAAGAGAAAGCGGCTCAGAAATGGTAAAAGGGCTCTCGGGAGGCGGAGGACCGAGCTGGGAGAGGCAGAGTCTGTTTGGACAGGTGGGAACCTCTCACCCTTCAGGACCGAGAGAATGAAGCCCGCGGCTAGCTTCCTCATGGCCCCAGAAGATCCGCCCGCCTCTCTAAGATAAAAGCGGCCTCTAACCGGCCAAGCAGGGAGCCGCGAGGGCGCGGGCTAGCTGGCGGGGCGGAGGCAGAAGGTGCGGCGGGGACGTCACAAACAGCCCGGGGGCCCGGGGCGCCCGCGGGGCGGGGCTCGGAAACTGACGCGGGCTCTGCGGCCGACCCCGCGCCGGCCGACCCCGCGCCGGCCGACCCCGCGCCGCCGCACGGGCCTCGCGCGCCCTGCGCTCGCCGGGACACGGATGGCAAAGGGCGCCGCTCCTTGCGCGTCTTCAGCGGAGCAGGCCGTGTTGCTCGTTACGTGTTTACCTTAGTTAATTGCCACAGTAATCCCACAAGGTGGATAACAGATGAGGAAACTGGGTCTTAGGGAAGCAATTTGCCCCACAGGCAGTAAGACGTAGATGTGAGCACAGGCAGAGTTCTGGGGCAGGGCAGGCAGAGACGGAATGTACAAAACAAAGTTAAGGCTTATCTGGGTAGGAACTCGAGAGGACACTTCCATGCAAGAAACGGGCCAAAGAGGAAAACAAGAGCAGGGTTCAGATGAGGGAGACCTGGGGGTAGGGTGGCTCAGTGGTCTAATGATATGGTTTCATAGGGGGAGGTGAGGAAGACAATCCATTCAAGTATGGGAGGAAAATTCTTGTTTTTGTATCTGTTTCATGTTTAAAATAAGAAATCAAGCTAATATTTAGGACAGTAATACACATACATATAACACAAATACATCATTTATTGGAAATGAAGTGAAAGACGTTTTATGAAGATGCACAATTTACAAAGTTTCGGAGACCCCTGGTCTGAGGCATGCTCTCCGGCCGGCCACCTGGTCTTTCCCAAGTGGAGAAGTTGTGGGTTCTGGTGCAGAGGTGCCACTTCTGCTTTCATGTCCTGTCCTACTTCTGGCATGCCATCCTCCCGCCTCTTATCCAACCCAGAGGATGCAAAAAGAATGCTTAGCACATGTACTAAAATAGTGTCTCTACAATAAACACAGCAGGCCGACATGTATAGCTTTTATTTACCTACCCAGATTCCTTTTACATGTGAGTTATCTGTATTCCACCTTGCCCCCTCTCCCACTCACAAGGCCAGGATGAATCCCCTTGGCACAGAGGAAGGGGTGCCCCTTCAACTAGGGGTATCAGAGCCCAGATGATCTGGGAGATCCCCCACCATGAAAAAAGCAGGAAGAGAATGGAGAAGCAAGTTTATCACACCTAGCCCCCCACCAGGGAGGGGGAATGAAGAGCCCCCCCACAGGGGAGGGGGAATGAAGAATGGAGAAGCAGGTTTATCACACCTAGCCCCCATGCTACTGCCCCGGTCTTTAAATACAAAGCAAGGGGAATAAAGAGGACCCTCCCTCTGAAATACAGCACCAACCTCAGCATGGAGGCAAAAGGACAGTGGGCAAGACCACTTCCCTTTGAAGGGGGAGGGCTGAAGGAGAGCACATACCGTAAGTGGCTGCGGCACCCCTCCCTACCAGGGTTTGGACGCAGCCTCAGCACCAGGAGTGGGGAGAGGGGAGGAGAAGGGATGACAGGACTGCGCCATCCACATCTCCCTGAACCCCGGCCCCAGCACAGGCATTCCTCTGCCCACTAGCCCAGGTCAGGGGTCGTGGAAGAAACTGTGTTGGAATCCAAGGCCCTTATCTATTTCTTCTTCCGTTCTTGGGAGCAGCGTGGGCAAAACCTGAAAAGGAACGTGAAAGAGAAAGGGAGGGAGAAAGTGAACGGAAGGAAGAACGCCCTCTAACACTCAGCTTAGGGACCCTCCCACTCCTGCCACAACTCTCTCTCTTACCATTTCCCCCGAGGCTTGGTCGTCAGCCCCACACAGGCAAAGTGGAACCACTCGATGGAACACTGAAGAGGAACAAGATGGAAGAAGCAGAAGTCAGGCGCCAGGGTGTGGCAGAAGAAGGAAAGGAAGCCCCCACATATTCCTGAGGAATGTCTTTTATTCCATCCCTTTGGAGAGTTCTTGGAAGTCCCAAGGCCAACAAGCTCCAACCACCTTCCTTCTATTCTGAAGTCCCACTATTCAACCGTGAGTTTTTCCCTCTTGTATCCACTCTCTCTTCATTCCCCAAAGAACTCCCCATCCTGAGGCAAAACGGTTCTCACATCAGGGTTGTCACAGCCAATCATCTCTCCGTATGAGACCTGGTGACAAAGGCAATAGGTGGGTTCGTTGGGATCCACAGGCATATCCAACACATCAGAGGGGTGGACACTGCCAAAGGTCACTGAGGGCATCCCATACTCAGGACTTCTGCATGCCAAGAGGAAGAGAAAATGTCATCTGCGAGAAGGGAAGCTATGACCTGAGGCTTTCAGAGGTGGCAGAAGGAGATCCTGGTGGGGCAAATGATTTGTGGCTCCTCCTTTCTATCCAGCAGGTCCCAAAATGGTAAGAAGAGGTAGTCATTGGCTCAGAAGACACAGAAAATGGCAAGGGGCAGTGCAGGGTGGGAGTAGGGCACTGGGAGAGAAGAGTATGTCGTTTGGCAAAGGACACCCTGATACACTCACGTGCGCACAAGTTTTAACTTTTTCTGGGCAGCCTTGGGGGCTTCTTCATCTGAGTTTTTCCCTTTGGAACGAGCACGAGCAGCTTTCTTCTCCTTTTGGGTCCGGCCTTCTAGGAAAGAAGGGGAAAGCCAGAAGGCAGGAGACACAAAGATGGGTTAAGTCCTCTCTCCTTCCCTTCTTTCCAACCTGGTGCCCCTTGCCCCATAGACCTCTTCTCCCTTTGGATCCTCGCCCCACCTCTCACAGCCCCGCCCCCCTCCTCACTCTTTTTGCCTTTGCTAGAAGAGCTGTCATAGTCACTTGACTCAATCTGTTTCTCCTTCAGATCAGCCTCAAAACGGGCCAGGTCTGTGTCCAGTCGCCGAATGTGTTTGTCCACCTGGGTAGAAAGGAAGGAGAAGGGAGAGGTACAAGGCTGGTTCTGATCAAAGAAAATAGGCTGAGCCAGATTCTATGGATCTCCCAGACCCCAACACAGCTGAAGGAGGGGTCTAAGACCCTGAGGATTAGATGGGAGATAGGTGGGGAGCCATGAACAGGGCCATACCATCTCATAGGTCTGCATGGCAAGCTGCACCTTGTCGTCACCAAATTCCTTGCACTTGCCATAGGCTTCTTGGATCTGTTTGAGAAGGGCCAATTTTTCCTCGGAGCTCAAGCTGCGGGCGCTACTCATATACTCAGTGGCCAACTTGTCAATTTCAGCCTTCAGGTCTACAACAGAGACAGAGGCCTGGTCACAATGGCCCCTGAGTGGCTACGTGAAACACACTTCTTCCTCTTGTTCCTTGGACCTTTTCCATTGACCATGATAACCTTCCAACTAAAACGTACTGAACGTTCATTGGTACTGTGCCATGTACTCAAGTAATGCAACATATTGACAATATTTGCTTTAAAGGTGCCTTCAAGGTGCTGAAAACACTGCTATCATAGTTGGAACTTAAATTATTGAAACACAACGAGGGGTCCTTTGCACACCACATTAATAAGAAGTATATTTTTGTTGATGTCTGAAGATGCTTCTTTGTAGGGCTTGCTGCTTCCTGACCCATGAATTTTGTCTCAAAAGCTGCCTTGTTTCTTGTCTCAAAAACATCCCACACCATCACTGACTGCTGCAAACCAGGCTGGGTCACCTGCTGCTGCTGGCTTCCAAGTGTGTACATCTGTATCGTGCAATTTTAAATTAGGTCCTATTTCATCCATGTAGTAGTTGTTCTGCTTACCTTACTGCCCACTCTATTTTGCTCATCATTTGCAACTTGCTTATATTTTCCATCACTTTTTTCCTGTTCATCTTAGATACTGCTTCAAACATTTTAATATTGGAAGATTGGTGATGTTCCAGGACACTAAGACTGTAGACATCTATTGCCTAACATTTGGTAGGGCTCATAAAAATGTCGACGGAAAGAGACAAAAGTCTGACTCTAACATAGTGCAGCAACAGATAACCGGGGGATATGCAAACACACTGTTTATGCTCCACTTCAGTCCAGGTCCTTGGAAGAAGCTGAAAAAGCACATAGTTCCATAATCTCCAACTGGTCTTTCTGCGTGTGAACTCAAGAATTAGGACGATATAAGAAAGCAAGCAAGCTGGTTCTCACCATTTGGCAAGCACTTCTTAGGGAGTCACGCTCAGGATTTTAGATGATGTTCATCTTTTCATGAGTAAACTTACCCAGAGCAACTTAAGACACAGCTTCATGCATGCCAACACCAGCCTGTTACTTCCTTAAGCATGGCTACATAGGATGGAAGATAAGATATATATCCTTCAGTGGGTATAGGGATAGGTCCAACAGACATCTTTGATCTTGAAGAGACCAACCTGACCACTGTAGAATAGCCTCCCTCAGGCTCCAAGAGAATGCCCCAATGCAGCCAATTTGCCCAATGTCCAGTGCTGAAGACGGTACCAAATGCTTCTGTAAGCTTGAAGAACGCAGTGTAGAGATCCGGATTTTCATTACTGCTTTTCTTTCTTTCTCTTTTTATGAACTTATACAGCAAAGCTCCCGTCTACCAACGTAAGTTGCAGTCTAAAGCCACACTGTGAATTTTGTGATAGTAACATTAACAACGCAGTGAAGTAGAAACATTCTAGTCATCCTATAAATACATCAAACATGGAGAGCAGAAATAACTCTAGAGTTTACTTTGGTTTCTTGAATTCTTCTTGAGGAAGGTGTAAAGAACATAAAATCTTTGAATTCTTGAGGCATTGTTTCAATACTCCATTTGTTATGGAAAAGCTAATACAGAAATGAGGATCATTATCTTCTTTTAAGAATTGCAAGAGAGTAAAAAAAGAGAGAGAGAAGCTGCAGTTCTCCAGATCACACCAGATGATATGGTAGCACCATGCAGAAAAATAAATGATTACACAAACTCATTACACACAGGAACTCCTTACTCTGTACGTACCCTCTGTTCTTTGGTCTAAGTCCCTCATGAGCTGAAAGTTTCTCTGTAATTCAAAGGGGAGGTTTTCAATACCTAGGGAAGAGAGAGAAACTGAGAATCACTGGACTATGCACTGGCTTTATAACTTCTTCTAAAGTACAGTTCAGTTTTCCCTCCTTCGAACCTCTGGATTTATCTGTGACAGGACCCAACCATTGTTCCTCTCTTGCAAGAGGCCACGCTCGTCTCTTTCTCTCCACAACAAACTTTTCCATCTCTGTACAGCTATCCCACCCTTTTCCTCTTCAGTGACCTTACTTTACAAATCAGCCTTTCTTTATCCTGTATTTTCAATCTCTGCTTCCAAGCTCTTTGTCCTCAACTTACAAATACTCTCCTAGTATCCGCTACTACTCAACACACATAACCTTCCAATCAACTCTCCATATAGTAGCGAGAATGTGCTTTTAAAAAATGCAAACCTGATCAAGTCACTCCCCTGCTTATAACTTTCCGGTAACTTCCTACTGCTCTTAGGATGTTCTGCACTTTCTGGCCCTTGCTTACTTCACACCAGCCTTAACTCACGTCAGTCTGCCTTTGTGGTCCCTCTGTTCTGATCGCACTGGCCTTCTCTGAGAGCCTCACACTGACTAGTGCCCTTGCTGTCACTTGGCTTTCCACATGCCATTCTGTCTGTATGGAACGCACTGCTTGATCTTCCTCATCTCACCCCCCATGTACCTCCTGGCCTACTAAATTTCTATTCGTTCTTCAAAGTTTAGCTCAAATTTGACTCTCCCCGACTCCAAGAAGGACCCTAGATAATACGTGAAGGTCGTCTATCTTTTTTAGCACTTACCCAACTGTACTTAAAAAATTGTGCGATTAGTTATTTGGTATCTGTCTCTCCGACCCTGTAAGTGGGCTAAAACATGTTTGTCTTACTCTCTCCTATTTCCCTGGTGTTTAGAATTATAACTTGTATACAGAGGGTACTCAATAAGCACTTAAATAAATGCATGAATATTTGTCCCCCCAATATAAGAAAACTCTCTTCTCAAAACTCCACCTCAAACTTTTAAAATGCCTATACTGCTTTAATGTACAACCTCAGGTCTGCTACCACCAGTTTGCTGAGATTACTTTAAGTCACCAATGACTTACCAAATCAAATGATCTGTTATTAGTTCTATCCTAAAAAATATCTCTGAAGCAGCTGGCACCATCTTCTCTTCTTTGAGTAACTTTCTTCCTTTCAGGATTCTAAATCTCATCATATATCTTCTGGTAACTACAACATTGACATTTTCTTAGCCTGCTCCCTTAAATTTTTTTTGAAGAGATGAGGTCTTACAATGTTGCCCAGGCCAGTCTGGAACTCCTGGCCTCCAGTGATCTTCCTGCCTCAACCTCCCAAGTAGCTGGGACTACAGGTGTGAGCCACTGCACCTGCCCTGTCCCTTAAATGTTCATGTTTTCTTGAGATTACATTTTAGTACCCTCAGTTTCTCACTTTACTGGTTTTCCCTGAACAATCTCATTCACTTTGATGTGTACAATTACCACTCCTATGATTAGGTTTAAACTGAATTAAATATGTTGCTATTACTCCTGAATTTCCTATCTTGTCAATGGTATAGTCTATCCCACTTTCCAAGAAGGAAGAATCCACCTTAGAGTCTTCTTCCTCTCTCAACTACTTAGTCATTCAGTCAGTCCTACCATATTTAACTCCTGAATACTCTGTCACTCCCTAAGATCAGGTTCTCGTCTCTGACCTGGACTGTCATCATTAATTGATCTCCCTGTTATCAATGTTATCACGCTCCAATTTACCAAACATCAGTTATTTTCATTTATAAAAGTCCCATTTGGCCAGGCACAGTGGCTCAGGCCTGGGAAGCTGAGGTGGGAGGACTGCTTCAGGCCAGGAGTTCCAGACCAGCCTGGGGAAAATAGCAAGACGTCTCTACAAAAAATAATTTTAAAAAATTGGCGGGGAATGGTAGTGCACACCTGTAGTCCTAGCTACTTGGAGGCTGAGGAGGGAGGATTGCTTGAGACAAGGAGTTCAAGAATGCAGTGAGCTGTGATGACACAACTACATTCTAGCCCAGGAAACAGAGTGAGATCCTGTGTCTTAAAAACAAAAACAAAAACCCCACCTAAATCATACTCTACTTTAAAATGCAAACTTCCTAGCTTGGCTTAAAAAACCTTGTCCAATCTAGCCCCGGCCTCTCTCTCCAGTCCCACTTCCCAATCTCTCACCTTAGAGATCAAACACTGTGACCTCACTTTTCCTTGACCTTGCCATAAAACCATCACAGTACATTTGCTGATGCTTTCCCCAACCTGGAATTCCCTTCCTCTCTTCTCACAGGCAAATAAATAACCTTTAAGACACTATTAAAACATTGCCTTCTCTTTAAAGCTTCACCTACATCTCTAGGTAATTATCCTCTTTCTTCAGTGTTCCCAACTATCCTTTTAACATATATGCGTTATTTCACATGTCATACTGTTTTATTGCATAATCTGTTTCCTATTAGACTGTGAGCATATTGAGGGCATGGGCTGTGTCTTACTCATTTTTTATCATCCCCAGTGCCTGCTCTTATGTCTGACCCATACCAGGACCTCAGTAAAAATTTGTTGAATAAGTGACTCCAGACTCTAAGAAAAATGGAAGTGCACAGGGCGATAGGCTTTGTGAAGGGGTGGATTACTCAAATGGCATAAACATAACACCAAATTTTCATTTGGTGGGAAGTGAACCTTTACTCCATGAAGGGAAGCGTTCCGGCTCATCATGTGACAGTGGTCACTCTCCATCACCACCCCCAACCTCACGAGAAGCCACTTCTGAGGAAGAATTGAGTGGAGGAGATTCAAAGAGGTCTTTGCCGCTGCTCCAAATGGCAGTGGGTGATACGATTCTGCACGACTTTGGGAAAAAAATCTGCCCTGGGTCTGGAGACCCTGTAGAATGGAGGCTAGCAATGTCTTTCCCGGCTATGCATCCTAGCCCTTCAAGACACAGCCCTCAACCCCACCGCGCAGCCCCTCCCTCGTCTACACCCAACAGCGAGGCCTCGATCCTGCTGCCCCGCCCCCTCTTTCTTCACACCCTCCGATATTTCACCCCACGGAACCCGTTCACGATTGTGACCTTCTCGTCACCGGGACTTCAGGGCCATAAATCCTCTCGGCCCTGATCCTCCCACCACTCTATGGCCCCTGACCCCCTCCTCCAGCCTGCTCTTACTGTCCAGATAATGTTCCAAATACATCCCCGCAGCCATCTTGAAGCAAAACAAAGCAACTTCCGATCCGCCCCGGAAGTGACTGAAACATGACAGCAGCCGAAGTTATTTTTGGCTTAAAGCCTTTCCGCCCTCAAAAAGAGAACTTCCGCCCTTAGTAAATTACCCGCCAGGACACATCCGCCCGACCCTGAAACTTTTCCTTTTGCTGCGTAGCTACGATCGTCCGTAGCGAGGCGGCTGTAGCCCGCTTCCGCCCTTACAGAGGCCCCAGAACGCGACCGGGGCAAGTATTACGTCACTGGGGTCGCCATTTTGCATTCTCTAGCAAACTTTTTTCCCTCCAAATCGGGAATGTGTAGTAATGGGGGGAACACTGTTCCTTCAGGATTGTATCCGTAAATATCCCCTTTCAATAACTAGAAAACCGAACTCTTTTCTTCTTTTTCAGAATATGAAGCTGATGATTAGAGTAGGTCCCAGCTGAAGCAGGACTTTCTCTAAGGCAGCTATAGCAGTTTCTTTGAAGTTGGGAAGTATTGGACCTTGAGAGATTTAAACCCTCCGCATTTCTATTCACTCACACAAACACCATCTCCCCAACATAATTTTTAACTTGAGAGACATTAATTATTTATAAATTTCCTACTTATAAATGCAAAGGATTACAATGAAGCTGTAATTCTGCACAGCTTTTATCAGGCCTCCTGTCCTTTACACTCAAATACACTTTGACATATAAAATATTACCTCGGGCCTTGCCCTCTTGCCACTGTCTAAGGAGGAAATCTCATGTTTTTGTTTCCCTTTTTGAATTTATACGTGATGCTAGTATCACAGTTCTGAAGGGATTGAGGCATGGAGCTGTATCACAACTGGGCCAGTTAGATGCCAGCCATCACATTGGTCAGCTATAGTACAGTGAACTCTGCTTTTCATCAGAATGGAAAGCAATAAGGGCATGACAGGCTAGGGAACACACAACACTAGGGAAATGGAAGTCAAAGCCCCTAACCTAATAGTGGTGTAAGTAAGATAGTATCTTGGAGATAGTTGCCACCCCTAACTCACACATCCTTCATAATAATTATCAATGCCACATGGCAGATTTCTAATATGAAGACAGAATTTCAGCTACATAATTTAGACCAAATAGGGTAAGAAGTGCAATGTCAAACCCCTGGTTTACTAGTGTGCAGGTGGTAAGACAGACAGCAATAAGATCTGGGAGACTTCACTCTAATTAAGAGTCATGCCCTTGGATAAGTAATTTAATCTCTATGCTTATTTCCTTTTCTGTACAATAACTACCTCATAGATTGTTGCAATGAGTGTGAGTGTATCCTTTAAAACAGTGGTCCCCAAGCTTTTTGGCACCAGGGACTGGTTTCATGGAAAACAATTTTTCCGGGGGGGGATGGTTTCTGGGTGAGTCAAGTGCATTATATTTATTGTGCAGTCACACCTCTCTGCTAATGATAATCTGCATTTGCAGCTGCTCCCCAGCCCTAGCATCACCGCCTCAGCTCCACCTCAGATCAGGCATTAGATTCTCATAAGGAGCACGCAACCTAGATCCCTCTCATGCGCAGTTTATAGTAGGGTTCGGGCTCCTCTGACAATCTAATGCAACTGCTGATCTGACAGCAGGCGGAGCTTGTGCGGTGATGCAAGCAATGGGCAGTGCAATGGGTTGCCGCTGTAAATGCAAATGAAGCTCCCTGCTCAACCTCCTGCTACGTGGCCCAGTTCTGAATAGCTCACAGACCATACGGGTCTGTGCCCCAGAGGTTGGGGACCACAGCTTTAAAAGAATGGATTCTAATTCTAATACTGGTAATGAAGTTAGGGCTGTCGGGGCCTTTTAAACGGTTAGAGTGGGAGGAAACAAGCAGTAAATATTCAGGGAGCCAACAAGCACTGGCTTATTTGGTCATATGTGATAAATTCATAGCTGTCACACCACATATTCAGACATGATCTCCAGGTGCCCACAAGATATCCAGGCCCAAATTAAGTGGGCATTACTTAATTATCCACGTCCTATGTAAGCAGCACTGTTGGCCAGCAGTCCCAAGTAAACCACCAGTTCTCAGACGTGGGAGCTTGGTCACAACTTTTTCAGTGTTTAAAGCGAGGTTTTTAATTCTCAATAAGCTATCTTGGAAGTTATCTAGTCCAACCCCTTCATTTAACAGCTGAAGAAGCATCGTGGCCAACATTGGTCAATGGTAGAGCCAGGGTTGAAGTTCGCATTTCCTGATCACATTCTGCTCCTCAGCTATTATGGCTGTCCTGCATCGCCAATCAACCCTGCACCTCATCACCGGTCATGGTTTCCACCACTGGACACCTCTGGAAAATGAATGTGTGAACGTACACACCTTGCAGAAGAGTTAGCACAGGGCCCTTCCACTGGTGCTTAGGAAGGAGTGTAGTTCCTTTCAAGAGGCCATGCTGCCATTTGTTTCTACAGGAAACTTAGCCGTTTTGTTACCACAGAACTGAAACCTTGCTCTCACGTATTTAGGCAATGCAAGCCCCATGACAATGTTTGTAGAAATCCTCATAAACCAGGATTTCACTTAGGTAATGAATTGTACCCTTCACGTGAAGGAATCACACATGGAGGCTCATCGCACAAGCACTCATCTGTCACGCACGCTCTGAGTAAATCCTTAGCACTGACCTCGAACATCTCCCCCATAGTCTCCGCCATGCTCGCTCACATCAGTAGCTCCACTGCCTCGCATCCTTTTACATGAATTTATTTCTATACAATGTTCTAAAAACACCCCTTGGTTTGTACATAATTTTTCTTTTTTTCATTTTTAAATTGCTTTATAACAACTGGTTTCCTGATTTTTTTTTTTTAATTTCCTTTTCTCTGAAATCTGCCATGATTAAAAAAAAAAGACAAAAAGAAATAAAAATGCCGTGGCCAGAGGACAGGGCAGAGGAAAAAAAGACAAAAATAAACAAAACATCAAATATGAAAATTCTCAGAGATAATGCATTTATAAACACAGAAATGGTTACAACAAAGATGGCCGTGATGAGAGGGTATATATATATATATATTTATATATATATTTATATATAAATCCGTGTCCGGCATCTGACCGTGGCACCTAGGGAGCTAAGTCCAGTCCTGGTGTTTGCCCTGAACTCTCTCTTCTCTGTCACACCCCTTGTTTTGGGGTTTCATAGAGAACAAAGCTCCCACAGCTCCTTGGGGGTTGGGTTGGGAGGCTGAGAGTATAGGACCTTGGCTGGCAGAGAAGGTGGACAGAGGCTCCAAGGAAAACCATAACCCACACTTCTAAGCCACACTAACCACCTTGGGAATCTCTGGCCCCTTGGGGACCACATGTCAGCCCTTGCCTCCTTACAAATAAAAGGAGGTCGAATCCCTACCCAAATCTTCTACCAGCAGTAGGCAGGAAGTGAATTGAGACCACGTAGAAGAATAAAATGGCTCTCAGGGGTTGGAGCACATTAGAAACCTCTGTTCTTTTGCAGGCAAGAACAGAACAGAAGGCTGGTTGCATTTAGGACCCCCTTTTTCTGTAATCTGGGAGGGCCAGCCTCTAGTCTTCTATCAGCCCAAACTTTGAGGATGTGGAGGTTAAGGATAGGGTAAGTGTCCACATTGGACAAGTTTCTATGAGGTCATAGCAAATCCTTCCCTTGAGCACCAACCCCTGATTTTAAAAGCTCTGCTTGGGAGGGGAGGCTGCTGGATGACACCATCAGCTCAGTATTCCTTTGCCAATCAGGAGGGCTGAGGTTCCTTTGAAGAGGAGTTGAGAAGGATGGTATCCATGCCTGAGGCTCACGGAAATGGAGCCAAGGCTTGTCAAGGAAGAGGACTTTTCCCACCAAGAGTTGGAGAAAGGAGGGACCAGAACTTCTTTCTCCTCTTCCCAGTGGGTGGCAGCACGGATCTCTAAGAGCTGGCCAGGTGCTCCACCTGGATGGTGCTGGTGGTGACAGTGAGGCAGATGTCCTTATGATGCTCCGCCGTCTTATAGGGGGTCAGGTCAAAGGAACACTGAGGTGGAGGGTTGGGGTTGCTGTCCCCACCCCCTCCACCCTGGGGGGCTGCCCCAGGAGACTGGAAGTGTGGTGGCTGCTGCTGCTGCTGCTGCTGCTGTTGCTGCTGCGATGCCTGGGAGGCCTGGGCCTGGGCCTGGGCTTGGGCTTGGGCTTGGGCCTGTGCCTGAGCCTGGGCCTGCGCCTGCGCCTGAGCTTGAGCTTGAGCCTGGGCCACTGCTGCCGCTGCTGCTGCTGCCTGCACTTGCTGCTGGAGATCAGGAGGGTTGTGTTTGCGCATATGTTTCATAAGGTATGTTTCCTGAGGGAGATGGTAAAAAGAAGTTGAAGGAAGAAAGGTTAGGAAAAGAGATTACTTTTAACTAGCAGCCTGGGTTCTAACTCTACTGTAAGGACAGCAATGTTATACAGAGATATCCTGGAGCCAGGAGTAAGCACAAATCAAGTAGCACTTTCAGTGCTCACTCCTGGGTAGAAAGGACAGGGGGACCTTTAGAAGTCACTGTGAACATTCAACAGGCAAAGGGATAAGCTGCCGTTTTTCTCAAAGATCTCTGAGTGGGACTTTACAATCTCTTCTGAAGTCTAATGGAAAACACCTAACTGCAATCTTGCTCCCCTCGAAATTTCAAGTGGCTTTATTTTGTGTTTAAGTAGAATGAAGAATCATCGTTTATCAATCTCTATAGGGCTTAGGCACCATAAATTTCTCAGCTATGGGTCTAATTAATTTCTGAATCTTTACTGGTTCTCGTGAGTTGGAATTAGGGAGGCAGGGTATTCACTGCAACAGATCTTTATTCAGAAAGATGGGGTAAAGTGGATTATAGTCTTACAGGACTACCGGGAAGGAAAGAGAAGAAACTGAGCACTCACCGACGTATATGCCCGACTGCAGATAGTGCAGGTGTACACCTTGGCATGCTTCACCGTATGCGTAGATAGGTGCACCTCTAGTGAGGCTCCATCTGTGTACGCCCGATGACAGTTGTGGCACTTGAAGGGTTTATCTTTGTTGTGTTGCCGTCTGTGGGACTGA
The DNA here is from genome assembly GCF_000956105.1 of Propithecus coquereli. Taxonomy (NCBI): domain Eukaryota; kingdom Metazoa; phylum Chordata; class Mammalia; order Primates; family Indriidae; genus Propithecus; species Propithecus coquereli. The sequence continues at coordinate 2,818,148 of NW_012136525.1, read as the reverse complement.
GCAAATTGGGAGAAACCAGGATGAGTGCATTGTACTCTGCCCACCTGCCCCCTTGACTGTTATGGAAAGCCCTGAGGTGCCAGGTTTCCCAGCTTCTCTCTCCACCTGAAGGCAACAGAAGTTGCTTCGAATGGAACTTCAGAAGCTAGAAGCTAAGGGAGGAAGTATACCTCACACAGCGCATACCAAGATCCTGAAATTAAAATGACCTCTTATGGTCTCACTAGTCCAGCGTTTTTTTTGCTCTGTTTTGTTTTTTGCTATCTCCAGGCAGATAGTATAGTCCAGTGACTCTTAAAGTAAGGCATGGGCATCTCTAGAAAACATTAAGACATTTTTAGGGGTCCCATGAGGTCAAAACTCTTTTGAAATGAGACAGTGTTTGCCATGGGTTTGAACTGCATGGGTTCACTTATACATGGATTTTCTTCTGCCTCTGCCACCCCTGAGACAGACAGACCAAGCCCTCCTCTTCCTCCTCCTCCTCAGCCTATTCAACATGAAAAGAGATTACTTGTAACTAGCAGCCTGGATTCTAACTCTGCTGTTAAGGACAGCAGATGATCCTCTTCCATTTAATGAATAGTAAATATATTTTCTCCTTATGATTTTCTAAATTACATTTTCTTTTCTCTAGCTTACTGTAAGAATATATAATACATATAACATACGAAAAAAAGACAGTGTTTGCCTTTTTCACTCTCGTCCTCTCATGATTGCACATGACATGTGATAATGCAATAGACCATATGCAGCAATGAGAGTCTACTCTTATTCTGTTAAGCCAGACATTTAAGACGCTTGCAAAAACATAATACAATGACACTCCTTTCATTAAGTTTTTTCCGAAGGGTTTAGAATATGTAACTTATGTTAACATGCAAGGGGTTTCTTGTTGTTCTTTCTAAACAAATTACTAAATGTTTTTCAGTTTCTCAGTTCCATAATATCTATGTAGATAGACACTACCCATATAAACAAAAACTCTTCAGGTTCTTTAATCATTTATTTTTATTGATTGATTGATTGATTATTTTTTATCTTATGTTTTTACCTTAGAGACAGGGTTTCACTCTGTTGCCCAGAGTGCAGTGGCATCATCATCATAGCTCACAGCAACCTCAAACTCCTGGATTCAAGTGATCCTCCTGCCTCAGCCTCCCATGTAGCTGGGACCATAGGCATGTGCCACCACACCCAGCTAATTTTTCTATTTTTGTAGAGATGGGGTCTCACTCTTGTTCAGGCTGGTCTTGAACTCCTGACCTCAAGCAAGCCTCCTGCCTCTACCTCCCAAAGTGCTAGGATTACAGGAGTGAGCCACCATGCCAGGCCCCTTTTTTAAGAGTGTAGAGGAGTCCTGAAAAAGTCTGATAATCACTATACTAGTCAAATGGCACCTTGATCCCAAGTTTCACACTCAAATTCTTATGTGGAGGGTAGAACATTTACCTGCAGATTGGAGAGTTGGGTGAAGGCTTTCTCACAGCCTGGGTGTGCACATTTGTATGGTCTATCACCAGTGTGGATTCTGCATGGGATTAGAAGAGAAGAAAGGGAAAGGACATCAGCAAGGCCACTTGGGGTTTGGCTACTTAACAAACTTCAAGGCCAATCCTGCCCTCCTAAGCAAGCACATCAGATGGGCCTCCAGGAGGCACCAGCCTTGGTTCCTCTCTGACATGGATCAGGTTGTAATGCCTTATGATATAGTCACCGCGTGCATCACTCAGCTCAAGCTAAGCCTCCTCTCTGCTGGGGAGGAAGGACTGAGGCCTCAGCACCCAAGGCACAGGCAGTTCACAATTTGGCATACAAGTCAGCTCCTACAGTAACTATCCTAATCAACATTCAAAAGCATAAAGTAGACACAATGGCAAGGAAAAAGAAAAACATACTTCCTCCTTGGCCTCACCCTACAGCCAGAAACTATCCCTCAGCCTTGTGTATTACCTCCAGAGAAAGTTATAGTATCACAGAAAAGCAGTCACACTAATTGTGGGGAGTAGCAGTGATTATTAATGGAAATGCACAGAAACTCCTAGGGGCTTTTCCCAGTCCAGCCCCCTAATGGCAGGAAATGCCTAGTACCAATTTGAACTCTTCCTGCAACACTACAGGGCCCTCTGCTAAGATGGGCCAAGGACTTGAGGGTACACTGACACCTGCTCCTCATCAGGGAGTTCAGAACCATCTCTGTGACGAGGTACTTTTCTGGATCCCTGGTATAAAATCCTGAGAACATTACAGGACATGTCTCTTCTTTGTGAAGAAAGCCTGACTCCTCCTCTTCTCAAAGCAAGATGTCAGATCACTTTAAGGTGGGAACATCACATCCACAAGCTGGGTGAGATGGCCTATGCCAGCATGTCTGAACTCTAGTCCAACTTGAGATACCACAGGAAGGAGATGATCACTCCTCTAGTTGGCAGGTTCACTTCCTCCCAGTCACTCCAGATTCACAGGATAAACAGTGGGCATCCTTATGAAGTATGAGCGTTTCATTTTCTTTGCTAGTTCTCTGTGAATATTTAGTACGTTTTGTTTTGTTCTCCATTCCTGGCATCCCTTGGAGCGTTGCTTGTTGCTGTGGGTGTCATCAGGCTGGTGCCCAGCTAATGTCTGATTATATCTCTTGCTCGTAATCGGTGAGCTAAGGGCTAGAGGTACGGTCTTCTCTTATCAAATGCCTCTGGTTTGGCATCAAGGAGAAAATCTTGCAAGATGTTTGCATGGGTATCTTCAGGGAGGGAAATGAGGGAAAGAAAAGTTGTCTCTACTCCAAGTACACCTCTGCCTCCCATGGATCAGGGAATATCAGTCATTTTATCTCCCTGATGCAGCTCTTGCCCCAGAAAGGCTTTCTTAGCGTCCACTTGTGTCTCCAATGTTGTTGCTTGGTCTTCTTTCTCCCAGACGCCAGCCATGTTCTCCTCCAGCCATGTTCTCCTCCAGCCATGTTCTCCTCCAGCCAGGTCTCTCCCCCGCCCCCCGCATGCGGGTTGTTTTGTGTGTCCGGGGCGGGGGTGGGGAGGGCATGCCAGCGGGGCAGGGTCAGTAGCCCGCCACTCTCCCTTACCGTGTGTGCTGCTGGAGGTGGGAGAGCTGGCGGAAGGCCTTCTGGCAGTAGGAACAGTTGTAGGGCTTGGCCCCCGAGTGGATACGGAGGTGCTGGGCCAGGTAGGAGGTGTTGGCGAAGGTCTTGGAGCAGTGCGGGCACTTGTGGGGCTTGATGGTCTCCGTGTGCATCTTGGAGTGAATCCTGCCGGAGAGGAGAGGAGGGAAGGGGGGAGGAGGGAGCAGTTCGACACCAGGGGCTCAGCTCTCTGCTGGGTGAAATGATGTTGGCTTGACGGATGAGAGAGCACCCCCTCCTCCCTCCTCCCAAACACACTCCAGCCTGGATAGGCTAATGAAGAGGATACCCAGATCTAGGTTGTTGTTGATCGTAAGTCGGTGGCTAGAATGGCAGTGAGATGATGAAGAGCTGCAACCCATGGCTCCTGGTGACCTTAGTCAGTCTCGTCAACCCTCTGCTTTTTCCTAAGGTTATGCACTCACCACAGATACCCTGCTTCCAAATAGTAATTTGAACAAAGACCAATACCGCCTGTTCCCCATGGACCTGAAGTTGAAAGCACACCTTGGCTCTGAACTGAAGCATATAGTAAAAGCAGGGCCTGCTCTGCAGAAGATTTCCAAACACAGACACAGAGAGAAACCACAAGAATTGTTCCAAACTTTGGGATTGAAGACCACAGTTTCTGAGGCCCTCCCAATCGCTAGGATATACAATTAATTTCCACATACAATAACAGCAGAGAATTGAGGCTATCAAAGCACAAAGGTGAAAGGGAAAAAACAATACATGTGGAGAGAGGAGTAGGTGCAAGCAACGTGGCCTTGGGGTTCGCGGCCAGGTAGTTGGGGGAAACTGAGAGCAGCCTTACCGGGTGTGCTGCTGAAGGTGGGAGAGCTGGCGGAAGGATTTCTCACAGAAGTTACAACTGTAGGGCTTAGCCCCTGAGTGTATACGGATGTGCTGGGCCAGGTAGGAGCTGTTGGCGAAGGTCTTGGAACAATGTGGGCACTTGTGGGGCTTGGTCTCGGTGTGTGACTTGGAGTGGATCTGCATCTCCGACTTTGAGTAGAATGTCAGTGAGCACATCCGGCACCTGGGCCAAGTGAGGGCAGCGGTTAGAACCTTTCCCACCAAGAAGGCATGGCTGAACGCGCCCTTCTACTTCTAAGAGAAGCCCACCCATCTGATCTCTCTCCTATTCCAACTTGAGAGCAGGAGCTCTATTTTATTCATCTTTATATCCTAAACTTCTACCACAATGCCCAGCACATTATAAATATTCAATAAATGTTTGCTGAATGACTGGACTTCCTAAGTGTGCAAAAACAGGAATTCAACCAGATATGGAAGGAAAATTTTGTGGGCTCTGGGCAGATGTGATTTTCACTGGGCCAGGAATATCGTTTAATTTTTGTTTTCCTTCTGCCTCTGACTTGATTTCAAACTGTCAAGGAACTCCTTTCCCTAATTTTTCCAAATATAAAGTACATCCGTTGGCATTTCTCAAGCCCTGTAGAACGGTGGTCCCCAACCTTTTTGGCACCAGGGACAGGTTTCATGGAAGACAAATTTTCCATGGACTGTTGGGGGACAGGGGCAAGAGGCAGAGCCCAGGCAGTGATGGGAGCAATGGCGAGCAGCTGTAAATACAGATGAGACTTCACTGACAGTGAGGAACTGACTGGTTTCTCTCCTGTCTCCACGGATAATTTTCTTCCTCAGATTTTCCCCTACGACCTTTTTGTTTTTGTTTTTTATTAGCCGATCAAACTTAGCAGTGGGGGGTTATGTGTCAGCTTTAGTGACACTAATGTTAATAAGTTCTGACAACCCACTACCATCGGACTAGTGCCTACTTCCTTTTTGGCAGTAATTCCCAGAGGGATGGGAGTGGGGAAGTACCACAATTACTTGGAGGGGCTTTTCCGCACCCCCCCCCCACTCCTTGGCAATCAAATGAGAACCACTTTTGCAATGAGCCAAGGTAACTGTTGGTGGTGGGTTGTATCCCTCAAGTATTTGAGAGAAAAAGGTTTGCAAAACACCTATCTTCCACACTAAACCTTTCCGCTCTCCTAGCACATGGAGCCGATGTCAGCACTCTGGGTTGGCATCTATAGCATTTGAATGTACTTTCATCACCTGAGTTGGTAATGGAAATCCTTCCCGCTCGGACACTGTTCTACATATCAAAGAAGGAAGCCTCTGTGCAAGTTAAGCCACAACTATTCGGACTTTATCGGGTAAAAGCTACCTGAATCTGAGCTGGAACCCTGCCATTTTCATAAACAACTCACCAGTGCACGATGTGAGCTAGTAGGAAGGGCAATGGGCTGGAAGCCAGGATACTAGGGAAGGTCCCTCTTCTTTGGGTTCTCCCTAACTTATCTTTGTAAGAGGGGCTTAGTATGATGTGGGGTGATTGTTTCCATACTTTTTTCATCTTGGGAGAATTTTTTAGAGAATAACTTGAGATAAAGACTAAAAAGAACACTGAGTTCCTCAGAGAAAACAGTATCATTGTTAGTTGGGGTATGGTCCCTATATTAATGCTTTTACTAAAATTCCAATCATTAATAATTTCCATTTCTCTAGTCACTTGGTAACTCTGAAGTTAACCATCCCTGGATGTTATCTGAGATACCTAATCACTGCACAAGAGAAGGGAAGTTCTGTTTATAGTTAGCATAATCAAAAGGACACAGCCAATGGGAGTGTGGACACCGCGCTCTACTCAGAGTTCAGTTATAGGCCTGCTCATTAATCTAGACCTCAATTTTCTGGTCTGTAAAATGGAGAGATGAATTTTTGCCCCTAGAAAGGCCAGCAAACACCCAGGACAGTCAAAGGTAAGTCAAGTGTTATCTAGTAGTAAAACTGTATTAATATTAACAGCCTCAGTGCTAATGGATGAGTTCATGCTACTGAACGTTTCACTAAGATTGAGGTTACAAACTGGACACACTGTCACTCTAAGGAAAAACTGTATTAAGTTGCAAACTAATCTCTCGATTGCTAAAATTTCTCAGATTGGTAGAACAACATGTTTAACAAAAATAAAATATCATTAGTTTGTGTGTGAGAGTGTTCAACACACAACTGTGCCCTTAACATGAAAGTTAGTTATAAAAAAGAAAATAATCCTCTTCGTCAATGTTTCCAATTAGATAAGAATATACAAAACTTAAATCCATTAATAGTGGCTGGCAATAGAATGAGCTGTCTCAGAAGACAGTATAATAATGATGGGTATAATAATGGCTCATGCCTATAATCCCAGCACTTTGGGAGGCCAAGGCGGGAGGATCACTTGAGGCCAGGAGTTAGAGATCAGCCTGGGCAACACAGGCTAGGCGTTAGAGACCAGCTTGGGCAATATAGCGAGACCCTAACACACACAAAAAGACAGTATAATAATAATAATAATAATAATAATAACAGTTGCCATTTGTTGTTGTGCCTGATAGTGCCAGGCTCTTGGTTAGGCACTTTAAACACATTTTTTTCTACTTCTCACAACAACCTGGCAAGTATTATCCCTGTTTTATAGGAAGGAACACAAAAGCTCGGAAAGTAATTTGCTAAGGGGCAGTTATTCACTATAAACCCATAATGCTAACCTACTTTAAAATTCCTGACACTGGAGGTATTCGAGCAGAGGATGGACAGTCACCTGCCAGGTGAAGGGACTGACCTAGGTGACCATTAAAGTACTTCCAACCTGAAAATCCTATGAAGCCAAGTAAGAGTAAAGTCCTCTAATGTAAGATGTTGGGTGGTGGGGAAGAAATTTAATTTAAGGGAATTGTGGCAGTGGGCAGTTAGTAGGGGACAGAAAAATCAACACCCCTTATTACAGATGCATTACTCCAGGGGGCACCACTCACATCCAACACAATGAGAATGGTACCCCTTGGAAGTGTGCAATGCAACAGCCTTGATTACAATGACCACTTTGAATTATCATCCCATTTTTTTCCTAAGATGTTCAAAACAATTTCAAATACTCTGATTTTCCCTCAAACCATTTCCACAAGTAGGTGAGGGTGTGACTGGTCATCCCATTTTATAGATGAGAACAAAGAGTTAAGAGATAAGTTGATTTGCTCAGAATAACAGAACCCAATTCCCCGAATACCCAGTTCAAATCCTATTGCCCACTGGAATGGATATGGCTGACCCACACACACATCAAAATAGGGATTCACTGTGACTAAAAAGATTCCTTTGGAACTTCAGAGTTCTGAGTTTCTGAAGAAATTCTGTTCACCTAGAATACAACTAATCACCCTTAAATTTCAGAGTTCTCTTTAGTTACCTGGGTAAGGGGTCTTTCAAGAATTCCAAAAACACTGAGCGTGTGCCAGGTCCTACCGGGCTTTCTTCCACATGTATATTTGCATTTCTTTTAATATACACAGTTTGGGAAGTCCAGAGATAAGCTTTAATGTGGGTCCAAAACACAAACAAGTACAGAAACTTGGCAGAATGAGAGGACCCTGAGAGGACCCTGACCCACCAGAAGGGCTCCACAGGGTGACAGAGGATACTCCTACTACGACAGCAATGAATTTTATATAGATGTATCTCTTATATAGATGTATCTCCATGTCACAATGACCTCACTTTAAACAAACATACAAAAATCCAGATTTCCACAAAATCAATTTTAAAGGGATTTTCATTTTATGAAATGATATATAAAAGAATATCTTTAAATGAATCAAACTTGTCAGATACCTTTATAATATGATATGATGTAAACATTTTCCAGGAACACTTTTATTGTATAAAGTGGGATACACCTGTAATAATAAAGCTCCAATGAACTTTCAGATTATGAGCTGGAATTGTGCAGTGCTCAACACTTTCTGCATAGCAACACTCTCCTCATTTTCACTTATAAAGGGTCTAAACACTCATGGCTACTTTCCACAACAGAAATGTACAACACAAATACAAATAAATGCTAACTCATGACTATTTCTTATCTTTCTTTTCAGGTTCTCAACATTTCAAATCTTTATCTGATATATACTCCCAACAAATGGGAGGCATAAACAGAATTCTCCCCATTTTACAGATGAGGAAACTGAGGCCCAGAGAGGGGAAAAGGACTTGCCCAGGGTCACACAGCAAGTTCGTGGTGGAGCCGGGAACTGAATCCATGAGCCCAAGGCTCTGTCCATTTCCTGTGCCGCAGTTCCCTTCGCTCCTAAAATGGGAACAACATTGCCCATCTCGGTACACTAAGGACAGACCCAGTCTCCCAGCCATGCACATCTGCCCCTGTCTGCAATAAAGCTGTGAGTGGTTATCCCACTCTGTACACTGGGACCAAACTCCCCAAACCCCCTAGGGCACTTGACAGCTTTCAAGGGGATTAAAAGATGTTCAACTCTGAAAGGGCAAGGAGTTTATTTATGCTAATTATTTTTGTACAGTATCACATGCAAATATGCACATAATGCTTTTTGGTAATGGGCAACTGAGAGGAAGTGGAGGATCAAAATGACTTTCATGAATTAGAAAGTGAGCAGTCATTCTGTAAGCATATATTCCAAAGGAGGAGGTGTCCTATTCCTCCCACCTTCTTACGTAGGCCCCTCCCATCATCCCAACCATGCAGGGTCAGGCAGGCTCAGTGCTCAAATATGGCCCAAGAACTGGTGGATGGCACACAGCTTTGGTTAGGTGCTTACCAGAAAGGTTTCTTGGAAAAATAGGAATGGAAAATGTACAAAGTAAAAAGGAGCTGCAGACAGAGTCTCAAACCCAATCCAAAGCCTTATTATAAGAGAAAAACTCTACTCTGTCATGCAAAAATAAGTTAATGCTGATGACCCCCAAAATTAGGGTTAAAAAAAGGAAGGGGTGCAGTGGGTCTGCATCCCGAGGGAAGAGGCACTGGAGGAGGGCCAGCAGCTCTGCCTTGCTGCCCCATGACAGAAGACCTCACATGCAAGCGCCTCTGAGGTAGGAAGCTGTCAAGAGTATAGCGCCTGACTGGGGCAGGATACCAAGAGGGCAGGGGAGCCGAGACAGTGATCCTCACCCCATCCTGCCCCTGGCTCTGAGTCTTACCTGTAGGTCTTGCTGTCTTTTTGATGGTCATCGTCATCCTCAGGGGAGAGGACATACGGATCATTCATCTCAGGCAGCCCTGACTCCAGCATCCGCTTCTTCTTTCGACCCCGCGGGGGTTTAGGAGCCACACTGCCACCTCCACCACCACCTCCGCCTCCTTCCTCTGTTAGGGTCGATGCTACCTTCTTGGAGAGGTCAGGGACCACCTGCAGGGCTTGTGAGCCAGGGGGAAGAGCTGAGACAATCATGGGAGCCGAAATGGGGAAGGTCTGAGCTGATGAGGCTGTGGTCACAAGAGAGCCTGAGGGGGACGTGATTACCAAACCTGGACCTAGGATTGGGAGAAAAAGGAGATGGTGTCATGTTGTTCAGTCCTGATCCTAATCCTATTTCATTTCATTCCACCCCACCCAGATCATCTAATTAACCCCTCACCACCAACCCCCAACCCGGAATATACAGGAAACCCCAAACCCTATAAAAAAATAATGGTCTCCTAACCCCTGTCCCCACCCCCCTGGTAACAGTGAGATTTACCCCTTGATTGACTCCCTTCTCTTCTCCACCTCTGAGAACAGGAGACTCCTTGATTCAGAGAAGGAAAGAATGTCACCTCCTCAAAGGCAGGGACCGCATCTTCTACTTCTTTGTATCCCCCACAATGCCTAGCACATTGCTAGGCACACAGTAAGCACTTAATAAAAATTTGATTGAGTAATCAAACACATAACCCACTCCCCATGTTCTTGAAACCCTCCAGCCTGGGGTACTGATCATGGAAGATCAACACCTCAGATTGGGGAAGTGCAGAGTTGCTCACCAGCAGTCATCAGTCCTGTTGATGGCACAGGGACCACCGTGATATTCTGGGTGACGGAAGCCTGGCTGTGTGGGGTCAGCTGGTCTGATTTGGATTCTGTGTCCATACTGATGCCTGAGGGCAGGGACACTGAGGCAGGCACTGTCAGCAAGGTGGGGTAGTGAGGTGGCGCCAGCCCACAGCCCTTCTCTGGCAACAGCTGATCCTTCATCTTGTTGATGAACATTGTATTCTCAATCTACAACAAACGGAAGCGGAAGGGGAGTGCCCTCTTCAGATTGAGAGAGTTTGATTCTTTCAGTTCCTAAGCAATTTTCAGTGTCTGACTTTCTCTATGGAGATCAACTTTGGGCTTTCAGAGAGAAGCCAAGACAGAAACACTATATAATTCTCAGTGATAGGGGACCCAGTGAAACATCATGTGGTTTCTCTTGCTTCAGTTTCCACAGTAATAGAATTTACTACTCAGTAATAGCACTTATTACTCAGAGTTGAAAAAAGTAAACAATGAGGGACAGCAAAAAAGGAACACGACCTACCTGTCCTGAGACTGTGGGGATAGAAGGCCAGAAGTACGGGTTAGAATTGAAGTGAGATTCTTCCATTCTACCTGAAGAAAGAATGAGACCACATCACGCTCAGGAATAAATCTGAAAAAGCTTAGCAATGGAGAAGGTGAGTTGAGTGCTTCCTTGTCTCCTCTTTGGCACCTGGTCACATGGCTGGGAACTGGCAGGCAAGACCTTAGTGTCCAGCATGTTAGCCCTCTTGTTCAGAGCCATGTAGCACTGTGTATCCCTAGTCAACACAGGCTAGCCTACGCAATGCTTGTGAAAGAACTTGTACATAATCTCATTTACCCACAGAATGTTTTCCATGCCCCAAAGAAAAAGAATCGGTATTACTTTTCTTTATTGACAAGTAGAGAAACTGAGGTCATGAGAGGGGAAGGCGTGTGTCCAAGGTCACACAAAGCATATCACTGACAGGCTTGAAAATAGCCAGGGTACCTATCACTGGTCCTCTTTTCCCTCATCCTTCAAATCCATCTTCCTTGAAAAACTTTCAAGAGTTCCAATCAACGTATCTACAGTTCTATGCAGCTTGAAATGGTTCCAGCCCAGAATACGAAACACCTAAGGTAATTTAAAAAATGAAATCAGTAGGAATCAAAATCTAGATTTTTTTTTTTTTGAGTACCAGCTGATATCTGGGGACCATGCCCCACTGATCCCACCAAGGTCTAAGAATATCCATGGTGCTGAATGGGGTACCACACACACTGCGCTGAGCAGTGAGAACAAGGAATTACCAGTTTGAAAAAGAGTTCTGTCACATCTGTAATCCTAGCACTTTGGAAGGCTGAGGTGGACAGATCACTTGAGGCCAGGAGTTGGAGACCAGCCTGAGCAAGAGTGAGATCCCATCTCTACAAAAAAGAGAAAAATAAGCTGGGCATCATGGCTCATGCCAGTAGCGCCAGCTACTCTGGAGGTTGAGGGAGCAGGATCGCTAGAGCCAGGAGTTTGAAGCTGCAGTGAGCTGTGATGATGCCACTGTACTCCAGCTCAGGCAACAGAGCAAGATTGTGTTTCAACAAACAAATGAAAAAAGAGTTCTGGTACCTACAATAGTAGGCTAGATTTCCACAGGGATTCAGAACAGGGACAATGGCAGACCAGAACACGTACACAGTACTAGACTCTTGCTTTGTATTTCTCAAACACTGTGCTTCCAAGAGTTCCAGTTCTTCTGGATGATAATTAAGCTTAAAACTTTGTGAGTGAGGAATGAATAAGAAGAAAAGCAATCTCTCAGAATCACATTGTCATGACATACATGGGTACAGAGTGCAGGTATCCCACCACTGACTGTCACACTCTGATCACTTCTCATAGCAAGGTTTAACTGGCAGTACGTTGGTCAAGAGTTGCTTCCCAGAATCCTGAACTAGGAAAGATCCAGCCCCGCAGAAGGCCAAGTGAGGAGAGAGTATAAGACTGCTGCAATGGGAAAATGAGGAATAGCAGGAAATAACATAACTACCATGCTGCTACTCTGAGACAAGAGCAACCAAGCTTCAGGTGGGGAAGACCTGTGACACAGAGCCAACTCAGACCCACTGAGGATATGCTGGAGACAGATATCAGAGACACGAAGAGCTAGAGGGTAGGCTGGGCACAGAAACTGGGTTTCAGGTAGTGACTAAGGAAATTAGGAAAGACCTTCAATAAAGGAATCAAAATTGAAAATTGCTCTAAACGTATGTCTGTTCCTTATCCTTCTCTAGAAGGCTCATCACACTTTTTGCTCTACTAAATAGCACCCTCAATTTTCATAAAACCTATAAAGGGAAGAACTAAATTTCAGCCTACTTTTTCTCAATAAGTAGCAAAAGAGTAGAATGCACCAGATCTGTGACTACAACAGCTTCACACAAATAAGGCTATTAAATGACTAAGGACCAAGCACAGGCAAATTCTGTTCTCTGAGTTCTAAAACACAGTCAAACTAACCAGTCTCTGACATAGGTGCTAACTTGGTCCTTCCAGTCCTAGCTTTATAAAGTAGTCTCAGGTCATCCTCAGGCAACAGAATCAAGAAACAATCAGATCACAGTTTAAGGAGATCCAACCTTGCCAAGCTTTTTGGGAGGCAATGATCACATTTTCTTCATTTGTATCTTACAACTAACATGGGCCCCTTCCCCCAAAAACCATTTTTTTTTTTATTGATTTAACAACAGTGGGCTCTATACATACAGATTTTGAAAACCATGCTAGAGACTCAAACCTTAACTCACAACCCTTATCTGTCTAAACTTCTACCTGAGAGAAATGAAATAGACAAGAGATAAGAGTGGTGATGGACAGTGGGAATGCAGTAGAGTATTAGGTATGAAAGTAAAAGAAAGGAAGGTCTAATATATAATTTCCTCCTAAAGAATTAAGGAAGTAAATGCATTATGGATGTGAAAACTTAGAAGGGAGGAACTGAGAGTCTGAAAATTAGAATGTCCTCATACAGGATTTCTGTGAAAAAGGTCCCTGCCTCCCCACAAAAAGATTACATCCATTCATATTGTCCTACAAGTGGCTCAGGTGAAGCAGAGTTTGAGGGTATTCCTGTAAGTTTTTAAAAAGAGGGCATACAAAATGATGTGATGGGGCTGGGTGCAGTGGCTCATGTCTATAATTCCAGCACTTTGGGAGGCCAAGACAGAAAGATCACTTGAGGCCAGGAGGTCAAGACCAGCCTAAGCAACATAGTGAGACCCCATCTCTACAAAAAATAGAAAAATTAGCAAATGTGGTAGTGTGTGCTTGTAGTCCCAGCTACTCAGGAGACAGAGGGAGGAGGATTGATTGAGCCCAGGAGTTTGAGGTTGCAGTGAGCTATGATCACATCATTGCACTCTAGCCTGGGCAACAGAGCGAGACCCTGTCTTAAAAAAAATGCTATGGACAATATCACCATCATCACCATTAACATTCATTAAGTGTGACTGTGTTCAAGGCAGTGTTGTAAGCACTTTGCAACTCTTGTATCATTTACTCCCCACAACAATTCTATGATAGGCACTGTAACCCCGATTTTCAAATGAGAAAATTACAGACACAGAGTCAAACAGTAAATAGCAGAGCAAGGATCTGAACCCAGGCACCAAAGAGCAAATTAAGGAAAGAGGTTCTACAAAGGACCAAAACCATATAACTGAAGTACACACTCTCTGATGTTGTGGCTTAATCCAGAAATTAAAATTCAAATAATTCCAGGAATGAACTACACATTTTTCAGGTAGTTCTCAATAAATGTTTTCAATATGAAGTTTTTGAAAACAACAAAATGACATGCAGTTCAGGTCATATTCTGTTCTCATCCTGTGAAACCTCACTTGGCTACCAAAATAACTGATTTTAGAATGATGGAGTCTGAGTAAAGAGGCCAGAATTTCCAAGGGAAAATAAATAAAAGTCCCCTCCACTTACCTGGATACCCAGTCTATTGCTCTGCTTTGGTTCTTAAGAGAAGCTGAAGGTCAGAACCACAGCTGGTCCTGGGTCAAGACAATATTTGTGTCTTACAGGCTTCTGACAAATAGGTCAGCCCAAAAAGGGGCACATGGAGAGCACTGCTCATCCAACTATAAGGCAACATTTACCTCCAAAATGCACCTGAGAAATGCTCTGCCACTGTTCTACTAATGAGGCTGACTTTGTAAATGGCGCCCCCTGGAGTTGTGTAACAAGGTGCTCTGGTGCCAGATCACTCAAATACCTGTTTACTGTCCGTTCACCACTGCATCTTTCATGGAGGAAATTTCACCAAACCATCCCAACATCCAAGCAAGCACATACCAACATTCTATTGACCCCGAAAAAGCCCATTACTATTATAGGGAAAACTCATCTCTACATAGAGAGTGCCAGCTTTGGTGATTATGACAATACATTTAAAAGAAAAGAAAAGAAAAGAAAAAAAAAAAAAAAGACTTGAATTCCCCTAGACTGGGAAAGAAGAGGAAGACTTCTATTACAGCCCTAAAGAGCAGAAAACAAAAAACATAATAGATGGAGAGAAGACAGGCAGAT